>NC_067433.1:9075406-9394637 GCF_009764475.1 Pristis pectinata
AGTCGAAGGACCTTGACTTTACAGCTACCCATGCCCTGGACCTTTCCACCTCTTTCTTCTTCCAAGACATTTTTTTTCCAGTCCTAACTCTTTGGCCAAACTTCTGGACCTCTGTCTTAATATTTCCATGAATTTCAGGGCACTTGGTACCAGAATTTGTTCAACGGCTCTCAGTTGAAATGTTATTGTGACTTGTTTGCCATTAACTTTTATTAATAAATGAGACCCAACCTCTTGTGAGCAGTTAAGGGAAAATATGGAGCCTTTTGTAATGTCAAAGGCTGATAAACAACTCTTAGTGCCACTGCTTAGCTCTACCCAAGCTGATTCAAATTCTACACCATGATCTGCTGAGCCAAGATCCTTTCTCACCACTGTGCAGACGTCATCCCTAGTTAACAGCAATACTCCAATCCTTTTCCTTGTTGCCTGTCCTTCCTAAATGTTGAATACCCTGGAATATTTCGTTCCCAAATTTGGTCACCTTGAAGCCATGGCTGTAGCCTGAGACCAGTATTTGGGAAAATGGTGGAAACTGTTATGTAGGACTTGATATCAGGATACTTAGGAAATAAGAATATGATTGAGCAGAGACATCATGGATTTTGCAAAGGGAAATCATGTTTAAAAAATCTATCTGCCTTCTCCGAAGAAGTCAGGCAGAGCAATAGTCATAAGGGACTTGATAGTCAGGGGGACAGACAGGAGATTCTGCAGCCACCGAAGAGACGCCAGGATGGTGTGTTGCCTCCTGGGTGCTTGGGTCCTGGACGTCTTGGAGCAGTTGCAGAATATTCTTAACGGGGAGGGTGAGCAGCCAGAGGTCATGGTGCATATAGGCAAGAGAGGGGTAGAGGTCCTGTGAAATGAGTATAGGGAGTTAGGAAGGAGGCTGAAGAGCAGGACCTCTAAGGTAGTAATCTCCAGATTACTGCCGGTGCCACGAGCTGGTGAAGGAAAGAACAAGATGATAGCATGGACAAATGAGTGGCTAGGGAGATGGTGCAGGGGGCAGGGTTTCAAGTTCTTGGATCATTGGAACTTTTTCTGGGGAAGGTGTGACCTGTAGAAGAGGGACGAGTTACACCTGAACTGGAGGGGAACCGATATCCTTCAGGGAGGTTTGTCAATGCTGCTGGGGAAGATTTAAACCAGCTTCACAGGGGGATGGGAACTGGAAAAACAGGTTGGTAAGTGAGGGAACTGGCAGGAGGGCCGATGTCAGGGAATGTAGTATTAGGCAGATTCCTGATAACAGATGTGATGGGACAAATGGTTTGAAGTGTTTGTACTTATAATGCTCGGAGTATTATGGGCAAGAGTGATGAACTTGGAGCATGGATCAGTACATGGAACTATGATGTTGTGGCCATTACAGAGACTTGATCGAGGGAGGGACAGGAATGGGTGATCGATGTACCAGGGTTTCAAAGTTTTAGGAAGAATAGAGAGGGAGAGGAGTTGCAATACTAGAGATAATATATCAGCTGCACTTCGGGGAGACATAATGGAGGGCTCAGATACAGAGTCTATGTGAGTAGAACTCAGGAATAGGAAGGGTGCAACCACTCTTTTGGGGGTGTACTATAGACCTCCCAATAGCCACCAGGACATTGAGGAACGGATGTGCAAACAGATTAGGGAAATAAGTAACAATTACAGGGTTGTGGTCATGGGAGACTTCAACTTCCCAAATATAGATTGGGACCTTCTTAGTACAAGGGGGTTAGATGGGGCAGAATTTGTTAGGTATATCCAGGAGGGGTTCCTAAATAAATATGTTGACAGTCCAACAAAGGGAGAGGCTATTCTGGACGTGGTGCTGGGTAATGAGCCTGGCCAGGTGACTCACCTATCAGTGGGTGAGCAATTGGGGAACAGTGACCACAGCTTATTAACTTTCAGGACAGCGATAGATAAGGATAGGTATGGGGCTAGAGGGACGGTTTTAAATTGGAGCAGGGCTAATTATGAAGGCATAAGGCAGGGACTAGGTAGAGTAAGCTGGGAACACCTTTTTGCTGGCAAGTCCACGTCGAACATGTGGAAAGTGTTTAAGGATCTAATACACAGGGTACAAGGCAGGTAGGTCCCGATTAGAAGGAAGGACGTGAATGGGAAAATAAGGGAACCTTGGATATCCAGAGAAGTAATGAACTTAATCAAGAAGAAAAAAGACAAGTATGTAGAGCTTTGTAAGTTAGGATCAGACAGAGCACGTGAGGACTATAGAGAAGCTAGAAATGAACTCAAGAAAGGAATTAGGAAAGCCAGGAGGGGCCATGAAAAGTCCTTAGCAAGTAGGATTAAGGAGATTCCAAAGGCATTCTATACCTACGTCAGGAATAAGAGGATAATGAGGGAAAGGGTAGGACCACTTAAGGATAAAGAAGGGAATCTATGTTTGGATGCAGAGGATGTGGCTAAGGTTCTGAATGAGTATTTCTCTTCAGTATTTACCCAGGAAAGGGACATGCAGGACGCAGAAATTGGAACTGAGGGCGGAAACATGTTAGGGCATTTAGAGGTCAAGGAGGAGGTAGTGTTAGGTCTCCTAAACAGTATTAAGGTGGATAAGTCCCCGGGGCCCGATGGGATATACCCCAGGTTACTGAGCGAGGCGAGAGAGGAAAATGCTGGGGCCTTGACCAGTATCTTTGTGTCCTCTTTGACTACTGGTGAGGTCCCGGATGTCTGGTGAATGGCTAATGTTGTTCCTCTATTTAAGAAAGGAACAAGGGAAAATCCAGGGAACTATAGACCGGTGAGTCTCACGTCAGTTACAGGAAAATTGCTGGAGAAAATTCTTAGAGATAGGATATACGAGCATCTGGAATCCAATGGCTTGATTAGGGAAACCCAGCATGGCTTTGTGTGGGGAAAGTTGTGTCTTACTAACCTGGTTGAGTTTTTTGACAGGGTGACGAGAGAGACTGATGAAGGTAGAGCTGTGGATGTCATCTATATGGACTTATGTAAGGTCCCACATAATCGGTTAATCGAGAAAGTTCGGATGCATGGGGTCAGTGGAGAATTGGCTGTGTGGATCCAGAACTGGCCTGTAGAAGACAAAGGGTGGTGTTTGAAGGGACTTATTCGGGCTGGAGGCCTGTGAGTAGTGGTCCGCAGAGACCTCTGCTGTTTGTGATGTACATAAGTGACCTGGATCAGTATGTTGAAGGATGGGTTAGTAAGTTTGCAGATGATACCAAGATTGGTGGAGTTGTGAATAGTGTAGAAGACTGGCGATGGATACAGCGTGATGTAGATCAGCTGCAGATGTGGGCAGAGAAATGGCAGATGGAGTTCAACCCGGATAAATGTGAGGTGTTGCACCTTGGTTAGGACTAATGTCAAGAGGCAGTACACTCTTAAAGGCAAGACCCTTAAGTGTTGAAGAGCAGAGGGACCTTGGGGGTGCAATTCCACGACTCATTGAAAGTGGCTACACAGGTAGACAGGGTGGTTAAGAAGGCTTATGGAATGCTTGCATTTATTAATTGAGGTATTGAGTATAGGAGTCAAGAAGTTATGATGCATCTCTACAGAATTCTGGTTAGGCCGCATTTAGAGTATTGTGTTCATTTCTGGTCACCTCACTATGGGAAGGATGTTGAGGCTTTAGAGAGGATGCCGAGGAGGTTTACTAGGATGGTGCCTGGATTAGAGGGCATGTGCTATCAGGAGAGGCTGGACAAACTTGGGCTCTTCTCTCTGGAGCGGTGGAGGCTGAGGGGTGATCTGTTGGAAGTGTATAAAATAATGAGGGGCATAGATAGGATGGACAAGCAATATCTTTTTCCCATTATTGAGTGATCCAATACCAGAGGGCATGCATTTAAGGTGAGAAGGGGTAGGTTCAGAACAGACGTGAGGGGTATGTTTTTTTTACTGAGAGTGGTGGATGCCTGGAATGTGTTGCCTGATAGGGTGGTGGAGGCAAATTCATTGGGGGCTTTTAAGAGGGGCTTGGACGGGCACATGAATGAGAGGAAAATGGAGGGATATGGGCGTTCTGTAAGTAGGAAGGAATAGCTATGTTGGCACAACATTGTGGTCCGAAGGGCCTGTTCTGTGCTGTATTGTTCTATGTATCTAGTAGATGAGATAATGAAGAACTAGTCGGTGTGTATTTGTACTTCAGAAGCCTTTCCATAAGATTCCTGGTTTTGATCTCTCAGAGGGTTGAGTCTTTGGAACTCCTTGCCAGAGAGAGTTATGGGGACAGAGACCTTGAGCACATTTAAGGCTGTGATAGATGGATTTCTGATTAATAAGGGAATTGAGAATTATGGGGAAATCGCAGGGAAGTGCGGACTTAAGGAAAGTTGAGGAGCTATGATCCCATTGGATGGTGGGGCAGGCTTGAGGGGCGGAGTGGGATATTCCTGTTCCTACCTTTTATGGTCACACGGGAGGTTGATGAATGAGGTTAGAGTACAAGGAAGTGGAAGTGATATGCTGAGGTGGTTGGTTAACAGATAGAAAACGAGGTTGGAATAAACAGGTCGTTCTCATTTGGCAGCCTGTAACCAATAGGATGTTGTAGGGATCAGTGCTTGAGCCCAGCTACAGGCCCTCCCCAGGTATGGCAAGGTTCCGTAACCCGAACAGCTAACAAGTTGGAAATGTAGCCAGGAGCTGCATTCCCTTGAGTATGAGTTGGTATGGCAACTGCCCTGCCCATGACCGCAACAGACAGCAGAGACTTGTGGACACAGCTCAGCACATCTCGGAAACCAGCCTCCCCTCCATGGACTCTGTCTATACTTCTCGCTGCCTCGGTAAAGCAGCCAGCATGATCCAAGACCCCACCCATCCCGTACGTTCTCTCTTCTCCCCACTCCCATCGGGCGATGGGTGCCCGAAAGCACGTACCACCAGGCTCAAGGACAGCTTCTATCCCACTGTCATAAGACCATTGAACGGTTCCCTAGTACGAAAAGATGGATTCTTGACCTCTCAGTCTACCTCGTTCTGACCTTGGACCTTATTGTCCACCTGCACTGCCCTTCCTTTATAGCTGTTACACTTTATTCTGCATTCTGTTATTGTTTTACCTTGTACTACCTCGATGCACTGTGTAATGAATAGATTTGTATTTACAGTACTCAAGACAAGTTTTTCACTGTAGCGCTGTACATGTGACAATAAACCAATTCCAATCCCACATGTCAGAAGATGCCTGCACGGTGAGTTGTCCCATCGGAACAGATAATCTGGAGAAGCAATTTAAATCTTGTTTTGTCATTAATAATAAAGCTGATATTGACAAATCTAGCCTGAGCCAATCTCTGGCTACTAGTATTCTTTCAAAAGATTTTATTGCAAATGAGGTTTTAAATGCTATTGACGGTTTTAAAATGGATACTGCTGCTGGTTTGGATAGTGTGTCTCTAGATGGGGTTCACAAAATGGGCATCAACTTTTTAACTAATATGTATTCTTCTTGGGTTTGACGTGGCAAAATTCCAGTAGGTGTCGAGAATGATTTCCTGCAGCCCCACAGCAGCTGGCTAATCCATCCCGCCAGTCTCCCAAACGCTTACGCACATGTACGGGCTATACAGAAGTCAGGCGTTCGTAAGCTGGAGAGGACTTGTAGTCACGATTTATTGGATGATGGAACCCAATGTGACATTTCAGAGTTTGCTCATGATATAAAACTTCGTGGGAACGTGAGCAGTGATGAGGTGGTAGAGAGGCTTCAAGAAGATATGGACAAGCTGAGTGAGTGGGCAACAGTATGGCAGATAGAGAACAGTGTGGAAAAATGTGAGGTTATCCTCTTCAGTCGAGAAAAAAACAAATGCTGGAAAATTTTTATTTGATGGGAAAAGTTAATGTTCAAAGGGACCTGTTCAAATGTAACATGGTGCAGCAGGTGATTAGGAAGGCAGATGGTATGTTGGTCTTTGTTGCAAGAGGATCTGAGTGCAGGAATGTCTCGTACTGCAATTACGTGGGCCCTTATGAGACCACGCCTGGAGTATAGTGCAAAATGTTGGTCTCCTTAACCTTAATGGTGTCCTTGCTAAAAGAGGAGTGCAGCAAATGTTCAACATTACCGGTTCTAGGGATGGTGGGTTTGTCATGTGAGCAGAAATTGAGCAGACTGGGTCCCTATTCTCTTGGAATTTAGAAGAATGAGAGATCACCTCATCGAGATATACAAAATACTTAAAGGTTTGACAGGAAAGATGTGGAGAGGATATTTCCCCCGACTCAGGAGTCAAGATCTGGGGGTGATGCGCTCAAAGTAGGGGGTAGGCTGATTAGACAGAAATGAGAAGAAAGTTCTCCGAGAGGGCAGTGTCTCTTTGAATTCACTAATTCAGAGGGCGGTGAAGGCTTAGTCATTGCATTTCAGAACAGAGGTTTAGAGAATATTAGAGGAACTAAAGGATATGGGAATCGTCAAGAAAATGGTGTTGAGGTCGAAGATCAGTCATGATCTTGTTGAGTAGTGGAAGATCCTCAAGGGACTGGATAAACTGTTCCTGCTCTTATCTTCTAACTCATCCAGCCCATTCCAAGCATCAGCAGACATTGTGTTTCATCCTGTTAGCCCACTCTTGAACAGTGGGATGAAGATATGAGACACTGAGCTGTCTCACCTGCACAGGGATCATCTCTTACCCACTGAACCAATTGGCAAGTGCTCTCCGGAGTAGTCTGGAAGTACTCAGTTGAAGTCAAAGTCAGATAGATGGGCTCGCCAGTAAGGGAAGAGTTTGTTGGGTAGATCAGTGAGCCACAACACTGTCTCCATTATGGCAGCAGGTGGGATGTTAAGGTGAGGGGTGGGAAATGTCTGAGTGAAGTGACAGAACTGTGCAGTTACTCTGGTGACCAGGTTTGCTGACACATCTGGTTGACTCTTAGTGACTGGAGTGCTGCAAGTTCAGAAGGGGGTAGGTTAGAACGCGAGAGGGGAGTGGAAAAGTCAAGGAGGTCAACGTCATGTCGGCAGTTGGCAATGAATAGATCTGGAGAGGGTAACTGGCCAGAGGGAGGTGTCCACGTGGATCAGGGGGTCCTGAAGATGGGTGAAAGGGCCCACAGTTTGGGGTGAAAGCTCCTGGCCAAAGAGTTCAACACCTCTGTTCATTGAGGTGGGGACGAAGCTGAGGTCTCTGCTGAGAACTGGTCAGAGAGGGGAAAGCACAACGAGCGGGGAACTGCTGACACATGTTGTGCCTAACCTTGGCTGATGAACAGGTAGAGAATGGAGGGGAGCAGGTCATAATGTTCCTGACACGAGCTGCAATGTTTCATTGAATGGAATGGCATCAGGTTTTGTGTGATGTGACCGGGCAGTGCTGTAGTGCGGTTTGACCCCAGATGGAAGCTTTACCCAATTAAGAACACGGCAGGCACGGTAGTGTAGCGGTTAGCGTAACGCTATTACAGCGCCAGCGACCCGGGTTCAATTCCAGCCGCTGTCTGTAAGGAGTTTGTATGTTCTCCCCGTGTCTGCGTGGGTTTCCTCTGGGTGCTCTGGTTTCCTCCCACATTCCAAAGACGTACGGGTTAGGAAGTTGTGGGCATGCTATTGCTGGTGCCGGAAGCGTGGCGACAATTGTGGGCTGCCCCTAGAACACTCTACGCAAAAGGTGCATTTCACTGTGTGTTTCGATGTACATGTGACTAATAAAGATATCTTATGCCGTTTGATGATGCTAGTTACCTGAGCTTCCCCCTGTGCTGGCTGCTGAATGTTGCTTCTATTGCAGTTCTAAGGATTGGGGTTGATCTTTGCTCTCGCTCCTTGAAGGAATTATGCTTCCCTCATTGGGAACGAGCATCTGAAACTCTGCCTGTTGGGCCATTTTGCCACTCAGATCCCCATTGCAAAGCCATGAAATTGCCCATTGATTAAAACAAATGCAGTGTTTTATTTTGGAGCTTCTAGAGACATGAGATAAAAGTCCTTAAGGTGACAAGGCCGCCAGTGACTTGTTGGTCGGAGATTAGTGCTTTGTATGGTTGCATCCTGGCTGCCAAATGCATCCTTGATCAAGAGATCACTCACTTAGCCTGTTCCTGCTCTGCCTTTATTGATATCCATTATATTTTATTAAAGTTGAACTAGTGGTTTCATTCTAATGTAGGTTCCTGTAATGATTTTTTTATGCATGTGGGGATAGATTTGCAGCGATGATGCACTTCATTTTAAATTAACAATTGAGGAGGGCCTTAATTCATTCATTTACAGTAACTCTCATGACTTTGTTGGGAAGCTTGTGTTTCTGTCCTGTGGGAGCCGGACTATGTAGCTGTGCTGTCTTGCATTGGCTAAACACCTATAATTGAGAGGAAGTAATTTAGCTAGTAAGGATCGTGGCCACTAACAGAGATTGGAGTTGATAGTCCCAAATCTACCATCTACAAGGCAAAAGAAAATCAGGAATCCATTTTGATGAGTGCACCTCCAATAGCTTGATACCATCCAGGACAAAGTAGTCCACTTAATCAGCACCCAGTCCACGACCTAAACATTCATTCTCTTTTCCCAGTGCTCTGTGGCTGAAGTGTGTACAGTCCACAGAAGGTACTGCAAGTTTATTCATCGGCACCTCCCAAACCATGACTTGTATCTGCTCTTTATAGCCAGCAAAATTGAGCAAGGAGTTTCACAGGAGCCTTATTCAACACGCACTCCTGATTTGTGCCTTGTAGATGGCGTTTTCCCACTCTGACTACTGTTAATACCTACAATATTTATCATTTAAATTACTCTCTCAGCTGCAGGTATTGAGGTGTTCCCACAGAAGCACAAGTTTTCCAGCTAAGGATTTGATGAAGGCTTTCAGTGAATAGTGCCCGCTGTGCTTGCAGAAATCCCCAGTCACCACCTTTTGAACTCCAGGCCGAGTTGGCTCAACCTGTCCCCCTGCGGCAAAAGAAATTTCACGGGCAAGGCTTTACTTCCTTGAATGTGGATGAGTAAAGTGGGGGTGGAGGGTGGAATTGAGGTGTTAAAGATAATTAAAGGATTTGACAAGTTGGAAGAAGTAATTTCCTCTGATGAGATAATATAATATCAGGAAGCACTTCCCCACACGAAGGGCATTAGGGTCTGGAATTCCTGAAAAGTTGCTGAGAATGGGGTCAGTTGAAAATATCAGTGGTGATATTTCGTTATGTGAAGGGGTTAGTGCTATGGAACCCCGGCAGGTAGGCTTAAGATGCAGATTGGCTCGGCTCTGATGGAACAGAACAGGGTAAAAGGGCAGAGTGGCCTCCTGCTCCCATCACCACAGGTGATGGGGTGAGATATCGTCCCCTGCTTTGTTGTATTACATTCCTCCTGAGATTTAGAATATAGAAAACCTACAGCACAATTCAGGCCCTTCGGCCCACAAAGTTGTGCTGAACATGTCCCTACCCTAGAAATTACTAGCCTTACCCATAGCCCTCTATTTCACTCACCACTCTCTGAGTAAAAAACTCTTATCCCTAACATCTCCTCTGTACCTACTCCCCAGCACCTTAAACCTGTGTCTTCTTGTGGCAACCATTTCAGTCCTAGGAAAAAGCCTCTGACTATCCACACGATCAATGCCTCTCATCATTTGCATTCATCATATTTGCATTCATTGTGCACTGAAGTAATTGTTAACCTTCCAGCCTCGGGTGCTGCCAAGTAAGTTTATATTTGGGCTCTGGAGAACAAGGCTGCAGGAGGGAGTGACCTCCAGTCTCCCAATCTCACATCACTGGAGTAACCTGTCCAATTGAAGGGCTGTAATCTACTCTTCATGGTTACTTAACCTCAAGGTTTGACTATCAAAGTGTACAGTCTGAAATGTTCCACTCGCCTTCTGTCTGGCTGAAGCGGAAATGGTCTGGGCAGAGATGGTGGAGAGACGAGTTGGTGAGACAGGTCCCAACACTGTCCTTTCCTGGGGCCATGGGGAGTTTGGCGATGAACTTGCTGACCTTGAGTTCTCCTGAAGGGTTAATGAACTTTTTTGGCTCCTAGGACTGTCTCCTCCTCCCCTGCACCACCTCCAGGTTCAGGAGCTCCCCCTCTACCCTGGTCATGATCCCCTGGGCTGGAGTTACTTACAGCCGGCACCATTCCTAGCCAGCTTTATCCAGAGGCTGCTCATCCACTGTTGAAGAACAGTCGGCATTGGTGGGATGCATCAACTAAGAAAGTAGAGACACTGGCGTGCCTTCTTCGTGGTTGTATCTATGTGCTGTGCTAGATCCTCCGAGATGTTGGCACCCAGGAACTTGAAGCTGCTCATTCTTTCCATTGCAGACCCTTCAATGAGGACTGGTGTGTGTTTGCCTGACTTCTCCTTTCTGAAGTCTGCAATCATTTCCTTGGTTTTGCTGATGTTAAACGCAAGGTTGTTGTTACGACACCACTCAACCAGCTGACCTATCTCATTCCTGTACACTGCCTCGTCTCCATCCGTGATTCTGCCGACAACAGCGGTGTCGTCGGCAAATTTACAGATGGTGTTGGAGCTATGCTTAGTCACACAGTCGTAGATATAGAGTAGAGCAGAGCAGGGGGCTAAGCACGCAGCCCTGAGGTGCGCCTGTGTTGATGGTCGATGAGTATTGATTGTGGTGTCCCAGTGAGGAAGTAGAGGGTCCATTTGCAGAGGGAGGTACAGAGGCCCAGGTTTTGAAGCTGGACGATACGTTTTGAGCGGATGATGGTGTTGAACGCCGAGCTGCAGTCAATGAACAACAGCCAAACATACTTGTTCCGTTTGTTCAGCTGGTCCAGAGTAGAGTGGAGAGCCCGCGAGATAGTGTCTGCTGTAGAGTTATTGTGGCAGTAGGCGAATTGAAGCGGGTCCAGGTCCTTGCTGAGGCAGGAGTCAATTTGAGTCATAACTAACCTTTCGGAGCAGTTCATTACAATGAATGTAAGCACGACCGGACAGTAGTCGTTCAGGCAGGTCAGTGTCCAGAGTCTGTTCTTGGGGGCCCTCTGCTAACCCCTGCTGGAAGGTACCCTTCAGTCCCTGTGAGATGTGGAGTGAGTTTGAAGAGCTCCCCGATCATGCAGAACAAAAGTTTTAATGTAATAAGAGCTGAAAGTAGTGGCAACACTCAGCAGGGCAGGCCACATCTATGGGAATACAGAGTTAATGTTTTGGGTCAAAGACCCTCTGTCAGAACTGGGAAGTAGGCAAAAGAGGCTTGTTTGGGTAAAACTGTGGGAATAAGCTGTAAACAAGGTTGTTTGTTCACTGAATGAATGGGGGCAGTTATAGAGTGAGAAAGTGGTCAAAAAAAACATTGGTAGTCTCCAACCTGATGGCATCAACATCAATTTCTCTAACTTCCAGTCACCACTCCCCTCTGGCCCCTTTACCCCTTCTCTTTCCCCTCACCACCCCCCCCCCTCCCATGACCTGCCCATCACTCTCGCCTTCCTCCCTCTGGTTCCCCACCTCCTTCCCTTTATTCCATGGTGGACTATCCTCTCCTATCAGATTCCATCTTCTTCAGCCCTTTGCTTATTCCACCTATCACTTCCCAGCTTCTCACATCATCCCCACTTCCCCTCTCCCCCACCTACCTATCTTCCCCCACACCTGGACTCGTCTATCACCCGCCAGTTCGTGCTCCTCCCCCTCCCCCCACCCTTTTATTCCGGCTTCTGCCCTCTTCCTTTCCAGTCCTGATGAAGAGTTTCGGCCCGAAACGTCGACTGTTCATTTCCCTCCATGGATGCTGCCTGACCCGCCGAGTTCCCCCAGCGTTTTGTGTGTTGCTCCAGATTCCAGCATCTGCAGTCTCTCTTGTGTTTCCATAGAGAAAAGAATTTAGAGGTGCAAAATGCAGGGGAGGAAGACATACCTGGCAGGTCAGACTGGGCATGTCCTCCACTCCCAGGAAGAAAAAAATTAGGAGAGGAGAAAACAAGCTGAGCTAATATTACAGATGGACGATTGATACAGACTGAGAAATCAAGTTACCTTAAGCTGTTGAATTCAATGTTGAGCCCAGAGGCTGCAACACGCCCAGACAGAAGATGAGGTGCTGTTCCTCAAGCTTGCATCGGACCTCATTGTAATGGTACAGGAAGCCACAGACCGTTGATGCAGGTTGTTGGGTGCTGTCACCATATGTACAAATGATCCTTCCTCTCAGAGGTACCAGTCTTCACTGGTGCTGTAAAGATTGTAGGAACAGAACAAATTTTGGGTTTCTGTGGCAGTCGCTCAATGCTATTCATTGTCTTTGTATTTTTGTCCAGTCTCCAATAACAGCTGAGCTCTAGCACTCAAAGTTTACCAAATCATTCTGTTTCCCAGGGCCTCTTGATGGAAGTTGGGATTTGCTTGTGGACTCTAGTAGCCCTCTGTCAGACCTGAGTCTTCTGCTCTTGGTCCAACCATCTGAGGTCTGTGCTGTGATGGTTCACCTCTTGATCTAATTGAGGGAAGTTTATTTTCTTTCCCTCACTTCTCCTGGTCTGCAAGTACCCTTAACACTTAACTGCACAAAACAGCAGAAATGCCAGAGGGTGTACATGAGGAAAGGGTGAACAGACTGGGTGGCTTCTCGTTAGAAAAGGCAGCTGAGGCTGTGACCCAATGATGAAAGGTTTTTGATAGTGGATGTAAGAAGACTGTTCTGACCTGTGGGGAAGAGCGTAACTCGAGGCAGTGGAAGGATGTTGAACTCTAGACTACTTGGAGTGGTTGCAGGGAATAGTGTAGATGTACTTGGAAGGAAGCTGGGCCAGCATGTGAGGGAATAGGGAAAGGAGATTCGTGGAGTCAAGCATCGTGGAAATCAGCCCTTTGGCCCAATGAGTCCGTGCTGACTATCAAGCACACACTTACTCTGACCCTAGACTAATTCCATTTTATTCTCCCCGCCTTCCCATCCATTCCCCCCAGGTCCTACACACTAGGGGCAATTTGCAACAGCTGATTAATCTACCAACCCATGCGCCTTGGAAACCAGAGCACCCAGGGGAAACCCATGCAGACAGCAGCGGAGGTCAAGATTGAACCCAGGAGCTGTGAGGCAGCAGCTGTGCTAGCTGTGCCACCCTTGCTAATGAGGAAAGATGTGAAGAGGTTTGGCTGCAGTTTTAATGCCAGCATGGAATGCTTTGGACCAAATGGCCTGTTCCAGTGCTATAGATTCTGTGTGAAATTTATGATTCAATTTCATTCAAAGGGTTTCGGGAGCTGAGGCTGTCAAATTAATCCAATAGTTAACTAATGCGTGCAAATACCCTTAAATCGGCACTTGGGACATAAGTCAGGAGTGAGAGCTGCTTCAATTCTAGGCTTCAGTCTCCTCTGGCGATCCTGGAGCATTTTGTACATAATTTTCTCTGAATTTTCTAAAATGGCACAGCCTGCCCAGTAATTAGTTTATCATTACAATTGACTGCAACCAGATTGGGTTAGATCAAAGGTACCCAACTTTTTTCTTTATCTTGTAGCCAGTCCAGCATTAGCTGCTCCTCACGAAATTCTCTGCCCTGCCTGAGCTTTGTAGTTTAACCCCTAAATGCCAATCATCTGGGTGATCATCTCCCTCGATCCCCCTCTCCTGGGGTATGCATGCCAAAGTAAGTGAAAATAAAACACTACAGATGCTGGAAATCTGAAATAAAAACAGGCAATGCTGTAAACACTCAGAAGGTGGACGATCTCTGGAATTCTCTGTCCCGGAGGGTTGTGGAGACTAAATCATAAGATAAGATGAGATATCTTTATTAGTCACATGTACATAGAAACACACAGTGAAATGCATCTTTTGTGTCGAGTGTTCTGGGGGCAGCCCACAAGTGTCGCCACGCTTCCGGTGCCAACGTAGCATGCCCACAACTTCCTAACCCTTACGTCTTTGAAATGTGGGAGGAAACCGGAGCACCCGGAGGAAATCCATGCAGTCACGGGGAGAACATACAAACTCCTCACAGACAGCGGCAGGAATTGAACCTGGGTCTCTGGTGCTGTAATAGCGTTACGCTGATCGCTGCAGTCATTGGAGAAGAAATATGTTTTTGAAAGATTAGGGAATTGAGGACCGTGGAGAATTGGCAGAGAAAAGATGAGGAGGCCTGGGGAAGATTAACCATGGTCATAATGAATGGCAGGGTGGGTTTGGGGGGCTGAATGGCCTGTAGCCACTCCTATTTCCTTATGTTCCCTCAGTAGGTCAGGCAACAATTGTGGAAGGAGAAACAGAGTTGACGTTTCAGGTCCAGGATCCTTCGTCAGAATTAGGAAAGAGTGAAAACAAGTTAGTTTTCAGTTGCCGAGAAGATAGGAGCAGGGATGTGTAGAACAAAAGGAATATCTCTGATAGGGCGGGACCAAATGAATTAATATTGCAGTTAGAATCAATTGTGCCCTGTTTATGTTGTGTTTTGTTACAAGCAGGACTGTGGGACATGCCCAGTGGGCCAGACTATGTTATAGAGAGAATGCATACCACAGTTTGGGTTGGATGAAGGCTGGAAGGAGTATGTGTGCAGTGTTAACGCCAGTACGGTTCAATTGGGCTGAGTGACTTATTTCCATGATGTAAATGTGTTCTGTAAACCCTGTCGAATTCCTTGTGCAAACAGCAACTCTTGCTGGATCCGCAACATTTTTCTGTAAACTTTGTTCTTGAGTGACTTTAATAAAGTTCTAACATGCTGCTTCTTGCAAAGAATCCAGGCTTGTAGCTTTAGTTTGTTTTGGAATGCTGGCTTTTGTTTTCCCCAGCGAGCAAGAAGGAGACAGAAAGCAGAATAAAAACTGTTGAGCCCCACCGTGTCAGCATTCCATTGGGAGGAAACAAAAATAAGGGAGGAAATACGCAAGGTTGGCATTTAGATAGTGCCTTTCCCCTCCCTTTTTAAATGCCCTAAAGCACTTTCCATCCAATGATGTGCAGGAACTGATGTGGGAAACAGTAGATATTTTGAATACAGCAAGGTCCCAGAAACAGCACCATGATAATTAGACATTCCTTTATTTACTACAATAGCAGGAGAGTCCAGGATCTGAGGGCATAGCCCCAGAATTAAGGGACGTCCCTTTAGAACTGAGATGAGGAGGAATTTCTTCGGCCAGTGGGGGGTGAATCTGTGGAATTCATTGCCATGGAGGGCTGTGGAGGCCAAGTCATTGGGTGCATTTAGGGCAGAGATTGATAGGTTCTTGGTTGGTAAGGGGGGGGTTAAGGGTTATGGGGAGAAGGCAGGAGAATTGGATTGAGAGAAAACAAATCAGCCATGACTGAATGGCGGAGCAACTCAATGGACCGAATGGCCTCATTCTGCTCCTATATCCTGTAATAAAAACAGAAAATGCCATAAATACTCAGGTGGCATCTGTGGAGAGAGAAACAGAGTTAATGTTTCACATCAAAAACCCTTTGTCAGAACCAACGAAGAGCTTTCAACCTGAAATGTTATCACTGTTTCCACAGATGCTGCCTGACTTGCTGAATATTTCTGGCATTTTATGTTTTTATTTCAAATTTCCAACATCTGCAGTTTCTTTTAATTTTGTCCTATTTAGTGATGCTGGTTAAGGATCAAATATTATCTGGCCCACTGGGACTAATTCTTCAGTTCTGGTTTGGGATATTTTGCTTCCACACAAAAGAGCAAACGGTTAAGGTGGCACAAAAACCGAGCTGTTACCCAGATGAAGGGTCTTGACTCAATGTCGACTGTCCATTTCCCTCCACAGATGCTGTCTGAACCTCTGAGTTCCTCCAGCAGTTTTTTTTTGTTGCTTCTGATTCCGGCATCTGCAGTCTCTTGTGTCTCCAGTTAAGGTGGCACTACTGAGATCTCCCTCGTCACTGTTCATGTCTCAGGCAGGAATTTGAACACAGAACCTTCTAACCGTAAGGTTGAAGTGCTGTTGACTGAGCCCGAGGCTGTACCCGGCCAACAATGGGTACTGGGCTCTGTTCCCATTCATCTGTTACTTAGAGTCCACCTGTTAGATAGCTGATCCCAGAGTGATGTGGTTTTCGTAGAGTAATGCAGAAGTTGAGTTTGCCTCATGTCTAGAAGACCTGTATTGATCTGTGGAACATCTGGGTTTGTAAGTGTTGGTGACACAAGAGACTGCAGATGCTGGAATCTGGAGCAACACCGAAAGCACTGGAGGAACTCAGCGGGTCAGGGAGTATCGATGGAGGAAAATAGGCAGTCGACGTTTCGATCGAGACCTTTCATCTGGACTGGGACTTGTAAGTGTTGGTTATGTATTAGGTTCATGGACTTTTTCCCTGACAGGCAACATTTGTGACACTTGCCATTGATTCACTGGGTCAGCTGCAGGCATCTGCAGTCAAAGCGCCTTGACTTTACTTACTTCCCCATTCTACAGCACAAGTACTTCATCTGCTTTATAGTTCAGCTAAAACTAGTGGCTCAACAGTACTTTCATGCAGTTACTGGATATGCCTTGATGACCTGCCCATCTCCTCTCATCTCCTCCCCTCGTCCATCCTTTATTCCACGGTCCACTGCCCTCTCCTACCAGATTCCTCCTCCTTCAGACCTTTGCCTCTTCTACCTATCACCTCTCAGCTTATTACATCTTCTCCTCCTCCCCCACCCAACTACCTTCCCCTTCTCACCTGAACTCACCTATCGCCTGCCTGCCTAATCGGAATTGAAGAGATTAAAGATGGCATTAAGAGAATCAAAGAGGAAAGTGCACCCGGACCAGACGGCATTAAGAGTCAATCTGGATGGAATGACAGGGGCCAATGAGAACAGACTGCCCCTGCTCTTTTCTCTTTGGCTCAAGTCCGGTACCATTCCCGAATGTTTGAAGAGTAGCCATACCATTTTAATACCAAAGACCAATGACAGAGAACAACTGAAGAATCTAGACAACTGGAGACCAATAACCATCGGTCCCATGTTACTGAGACTCTTTACTAAGATCCTTGCAAAACATCTCAGTGACTCTGTCAGCATTAATCCCAGGCAGAAGGGATTCCTGTTGAATACACTAGGATGCAATGAGAACACAATGATTCTCCAAAACATCATCCCCCTCCCACCCACCCCCCCACCACCTTCTTCCAGCTTCTGCCCTCTTCCTTTCCAGTCCTGATGAAGGGTCTCAGCCCGAAACGTAGACTGTTTATTTCCCTTCGTGGATGCTGTCTGACCTGCTGAATTCCTC
This sequence comes from Pristis pectinata, assembly GCF_009764475.1. Lineage (NCBI taxonomy): Eukaryota > Metazoa > Chordata > Chondrichthyes > Rhinopristiformes > Pristidae > Pristis > Pristis pectinata. The sequence goes on from NC_067433.1 coordinate 9,092,560, forward strand.
CAGCACTTTTTGTGTATTGCTCCAGATTCCAGCATCTGCAGAATTTTTTGTGTCACAAGATATGCATGTCATAGATCATAGAACAATACAGCACAGGAACAGACCCTTCAGCTCACGATGTGTTGCTGAACATGATGCCAAATTGAACTAAATCCCTACTGCCTGCACATGAGCCATATCCCTCCATTCCCTGCATTCTCATGTGCCTATCTAAAAGCCTCTTAAATTCCATTATCATGTTTGCTTCCACCATTACCCCTGGCAGCCTGTTCCAGACATCCATCACTTCTCTGTGTAAAAGAAAAAAACTTGTCCCACACGTCTCCTTTAAACTTTCCCCCTTTCCCCTTAAATCTATGCCCTCTAGTACTTGACATTTTTACCCTTGGAAAAAGAATTCCTACTGTCTATCTCATCGATGCTTCATAATCTTATAAACTTCTATCAGGTCTCCCCTCAGCCTCCGCTGTTCTAGAGAAAACAACTCTAGTTTGTCCAACCTCTCCTTGTAGCTTATGCCCTCTAATCCAGGCAGCATCCTGGTGAACCTCTTCTGCGCCCTCTCCAAAGCCTCCACATCCTTCCTGTAATGGGGCGACCAGAACTGCACACAATTGATGAAGCCAACAATTATTGAAGGTGGTAATTGAGACCACCTTGGTGGGCCTGGTGTCAGATAGATCAGTCTGGGTAAAGATGGCAGATCTTCCCTAAAGGTATTAGTGAGCTGGATGTTTTTTTTTAATTACAATCCTTTAGCTTCATGGATACTGTTAATGAGACTAGCTTTTACCCTAAATTGCAGATTTAATTATTGAACTTATCAGCTACCATGGTGGGATTCAAACTCTCTGATTCAGTGGTCTAGAACTGTAGCTGCTACTCCAGTATCTTGACCATTGTGTTACCATATCACTGCCACCCCCTAGTCAGTTATTGGCACTGACTGCTTGAAATGCAGCTCCCATGTTAATTTAGACCTCCATCAGAGTGGTTACCTTTCATCAAGGGTCCGTGACTAGATCCCATGCACAGGAACTAAAACTCGTGAGGCAGGTCACAAAACTGAGGATAGTATTGTCTTCAATGTGGAACCTCATTGAGAGAGCGAATGCAAGTGTTTAAGGTGATTGAAGAAATTGATAAAGAGATTCGAAACTCTGATGTTGGAGCTAGAACAAGAGGCTTCACCTTGCAGATTTGAGGTACATGATGGTATGTTAGGGAGCACTTCACGAGAGTGAGGTAGAAATTTGGAATGAGCCCTCCTACCCTTAACTGTCTCCCAAAAAGCCGCAGAGGTTGGTGATCAGCTGAGAGTTTCAGTAACCCAAAGAGTAGATCTATTTCAAAGCGTTGGGGAATAAGTGCAGATAAATTAGAGTTACAAGCAACCAGCTGAAGGATCTCAGCGGGTCGAGCAGCATCTGTGGTGGAAAGGAAGTGTCCTTTGCTCCAGATTCCAGCATCTGCAGTCTCTTGTGTCTCCACTACACAGTGCTAACTTTCCAATCCGCCCCAGTATAATTGAATATGAAATGAACTTGAGGGACTGAGCAGCTTCCTTCGAGTCCTGTCCTCTGGCATCCAAGCCTGCGGTACCATTTGGCATTGACTGATCGCTGTTCAGCATCTATGTAGAGGTAACTTCAACATTTCAGCACCGACTAGTTTACCAAAGTCCTTTAGGGAAGGAAATCTGCTGTGCTTATCTGGTCTGGCTTGTATATGACTCCAGACCCACCAATGTGGATAAGCTTTAATTGCCACCTCAGTTCAGGATGGTTATGGATGGACAATAAATGCTGGCATTTCCCATAATGTCCACAAGTAGTGAACAAATGCAGTAAATTCACGGCTTTTCCTGAATGCCCTAAAGAAAGGACATTGACCTCAACACTTAAATCTGTTGCCAGGTTTGCTGAGTATTTCCAGCAATTTTTAAAAATTTAATTTGGTCAGTGTTTATTTTGTATTTTTTCTGACTGTTCTCTGGGTTCTTCCCACAGTTTACTGCTTCATGCACCCACTCTCAGCTCAGGACACTTGTAAATGGCCCTGTTTCAACCACAGCTGGGCTTTGCACAGATTCCTCGTGCAAGGAATTTGGCATATCGTACACTCCACAGCGACGAGATCACAAGCAGACCTGTGGACCGTGGGTGGGAGAGTGAGGGTCTTGGTACTGGGAAGAGAATTCACAAGAGTGCAGTCAGTTATTTGGGTGGAAGATTTTTGTTTTGTTGCATTTCCCAGTGATATTGTGGGCCATATTTGGGCAGAAGGGCCTTGCAATGGAAGCACTTAGTCAACAATAGCCCCAGCGTATTTTAGTCTTTGTAGATACTTCCACAAAATGGTGCCCTATTAGTGTACACAGATAGTTAGCTGAATCTCCTCACCCATATTTTTATCATCTACAGACAGAGCTTTTTCAAAGCTCTTCTGTCCACCATCTACAATGTAAACATCTAACAAGTCGTTCTCAGTCCATTGTCCCTGCTAAGTATAAAAATTTGATCTTGATGTGTAAATTTCTCCATTTTATTCCTGTGTGCAAGCTTCTAGTCCCCCTTTCTAATAGAGTCATGGAGAGTCGTAGAGTAAAACAGCATGGCCCGATCATCCATGCCAATGAAGATGCCCATCTAAGCTAGTCCCATTTGCCTGTGTTTGGCCCATATCCCTCTAAACCTTTCCTATCCATGTACCTGTCCAAGTATCTTTTAAATGTTGCTGTACCTGCCTCAGCCACTTCCTCTGGCAGCTTGTTCCATATATGCATCACCCTCTGTGAGAAGAAGTAGCCCCTCCGGTCCCTTTTACATCTGTCCCCTCTCACCTTAAACCTATGCCCTCTAGTTTTTGATTCCCTTTCCCTGGGAAAAAGACTGCATTCGCCCTATCTATGCCCCTCATGATTTTATACACCTCTATAAGGTCACCCCTCAGTCTCCTACACTCCAAGGAATAAAATCCCAGCCTGCCCAACTTCTCCCTGTAAACTCAGGCCCTTGATCAGTTTGGTTTGGTATAGCGTAGTATTTTGTCTGATTTTCTTTACTCTATCTCTGTGAAGGGCTTTGGAATGTCTTTTTCATGTTAACGGTGCTATATAAATGTAAGTCGCTGTTATTAAATGCCCAAACTGTCCAGCTAAGGTTATTTGGAACTATCAGGAACTAGAGGTTTTTGAAATAGACAGTCATAATCTTTTTCCCAGGGTAAAAATGCCAAGTGCTAGAGTACATGCATTTAAGGTGAGAGGGGGAAAGTTTGAAGGGGATGTGTGGGCAAGTTTTCTTACACAGAGAGTGGTGATTGCCTGGAACAGGCTGCCGGGGGGAAGCAGATGTGATTGTGGCATTCAGGAGGCTGTTAGACACATGAATGTGTAGGGAATGGAGGGATATGGATCACTTAGGCAGGAAAGAATTAGTTTAATTCGGCATCGTATTTAGCACAGACATTCTGGGCCAAATGGCCTGTTCCTGTACCATCTACTATTTTCTATCATGGCCTTAATTTCTTTGTAAGCAATCGCTGCCTTAGTCTTTGCTGAGCTTGTGTGGATCCAGGTGCCAGTATGAAACCTCTTCTGCCAGCCTTCTCCTTTGTCCAATCAGAGCCTGCCTGCTGAAAGGGGAGTCTTCACTCCCCTTCTGTGTCACAGGAGGAAGGTTGGGTATTGGTTCAGGAGCCAGATGCAAAGTCATGTTTAGGGTCATATGCACAAGTACATGTATACACAGGTGCAGTGAAAAACTTACTTGCAGCAGCATCACAGGCACATTGCATCAGATAAGCAGCATTCACAAGAAAAACATAAATTATACACTATTTTTACAAGAAAGAACACAATTAGAACAAAACATTTTAGTATAAAGTGGTCAGAGTGTTGCTAAACTGCAGTGATTAGGGTTGTGCCTGTAGGTTCAAGAGCCGAATTGAAGGGAAATAGCTGTTCTTGAACCTGGTGGTGTGGGACTTCAGACTTCTGTACCTCCTGCCTGATGGTAGCTGCAAAAAGAAGGCATGGCCCGGATGGTGCATGGAAATCGTGATGGACTCTCCGATCTCCCCCTACAAAGTCCAAGCCCGTAAGCTCTCCCAGTAATTGTTTGATGATTGATTAGACACGGAGTTTGGATTTAAGTGCACACGTTGAGTACAGAGTGCTCTACCACATACATAATCTGCAAATTATATTGGTGAAAGACTTGTCATTCCTGGAAGAAATCGAGACGTTTAACTTCCTCCCATGTATTATGGATGACAAGAGACTGGTTGGCGACAGAGTTAATGTTTTATTATCAGCGTGAGGCAGTTGTTTGCCTTGAAAGTTCTTCTCCAAGGTTTAGCAATCCCTCCCCTGTGAAACATGCAGAAACCTTTGGTTGTAATGTAAAAGGCCTAAAATGCCAGTGCCTTTCAACAGGGAGCTTTGACCCGAGATTGACCTTTGCAATTCAACCTCCACCAATCAAGCAGTTGATTCCTACAGTATTGATAGTGTAAATAACCATGGGTTATCACTTTGATAACAGCACAAGTAGCTGCTAATTTAGTGTGTACACTACCACATTGCAAGAAACTGCTATCTTTAAACATACAGGCCAGCCAACTCAGAGATTTATACTCCCATTTGCCCAAGTCTTGGCAAGTGCCCAAGCTGTCAAATCTGGAGTCAAACAAGTGTATAGTGCAGAACAAGATCATTGTGCCCGTGTTATTCAATTAATCTGATGGCCCTCTGCTCTTTCGTAACAGCTCTTTCCATGTTTGTATACAATCACCTTTTGAAAGATAGCATTGAATTTTCTTGCCCTGACTTTTCAGCCACTGAGTTTAAAAATCACAGGATACATTTTCAATTCATTTTTTCCAAGCATTGCTGGCCAGACCAGCATTTATTGTCCATCGCTGATTGCTGTTGAGAAGGTGGTGTACTGCCTCTGGAACCACTATAATTCTCCTCTTCCCCTCATGCCTGTAGTTCCCTTGTTTTATCCTGTATCCTTCTGCCATCAGGAACTATGGGCAGCACAGCGGTGCAGGCTGGTAGAGCTGCTGCCTCGCAGCGCCAGAGACCCAGGTTCGATCCTGACCTTGGGTGCTTTCTGTGTGGAGTTTGCATGTTCTCCCACTTGGGTTTCCTCCAGGTGCTCTGGTTTCCTCCACGTCTCCGAGATATGTGCTTTGGTAAATTAATTGGTCACTGAAAATTGCCCCTGGTGTGTAGGTGAGTGGTAGAATCTAGAGGGAGTAGATGAGAATGTGGCGAGAATGTTAAAAAAAAATATAGAATGAATGCGGGATTAGTGTAAGTGGGTTGTTGATGGTCGGTGCAGACTCAGTGGGCTGAGGGTCTGATTCTGTGTTGTATCTCTCTATCACACTATGAGTCTAAACTGTTCTCCCCCATCTTTCAGACCTCCACCTCTATTAAATCTTCCTCCTGGACGAAGGAGATGAAGCTCACTTGCTCCAGTTCGAGTGTTATCATCATAAAGCCGCGATAGGCAAGCCTTCAGATTATTAAATTAAAGAAAGAAATCCAAATCTTGCGCTGTAAAGTTGTTAACTTCCCTGACTGGCATTTTAACAAGGCCTTTCTATAATTGCAGCATGCAAACAGAACTGCTCCATGACACTGAGAGTTGTTTATAAACTATTTCTACCCAGCATAGGGTTCACTGGATTTGAAGAGCTGTAAATTGAAACCTCTTTAAGACTCCTTGTCTGCCAATGACGAATACAAATCCAAGGTCAAGAAGCCGTGAGAGTAAAATTTTACCAGGGAAACTGGCGGTCGGATTGGCCACTCTCTCCTGTAACACGCTCTGGCTGCTCACACACTTCTGCATTGTATCAGTCACTCTGTAAACCCCGTTAGGATGTGTGCTTCAGCCCAACACTGGTGGCTGGCCAATCAGTTTTAGCTCTTGTCAACAAAAGGCTTGTAGGAAACAAGCCATGTTTTGCTGTACAAATTTGCAGGAGCTCAAGGAACAGCTTTTGAAACAGTGTATTTGCTGTTATTGTATAAATACTCTTATCTTCAAAATTAATATTCTTAACTTCTTTGCATGTTGGTTGTAATTTACAATTGGACGTCCTTTGTCCCAGTGTCCTGGCCTTCTGGAGATTTTCGATTGCAATTCCTGTGGTTTTCCATTTCCTTTGATCACTCCCCTGTTTCTGGTAGATTGTTTATGTGGCGTTGAATCATTAATGAGCCAGTCAGCTAGCACTATGGAAAGCAAAGTGCTTGCACAGCTTTTCCCTAATGTGACCACCCTTCTTGCTGCTTGGAGTCAGTCAGAAAACCCAGCTGCAAGTCCTCCACTGAAATGTCCGCCTAGATTTTTGTGCTCGTCTCTAAAAATTGGGAGTTGAACCCAGTCTCTTGACAGCAAAGCAAAGGGTGTTTTCCCTTGAGACGTGGCTGATACTTAAAATGAGAATGGTGAACTCAAGACTGTGCACCAAGATAACAGGGACACCCTACAAAAGTCAGCAGTCTAACGTGTCTGCAAAGCTGGAAGTTTACTGTGTCAATTGGCACTATCAAATCCCTTCTATCAATTTGTTATTTTTACAACTTGTAAAAATTGTGTATAATTTTATATTTTTCTTGTGAATGCTGCTTATCTGATGCTATGTGCCTGTGATGCTGCTGCAAGTAAGTATTTTCATTGCACCAATACATACATATACTTGTGCAGATGACAATAAACTTGACTTTGAGTTTGACCACTAAGGTTATGGTAGTTTCTGCACATCCTCGCTCACCACGAGACTGGGACTAGATCCCCGCTTGTTCAATTGAACTGCTGCTGTGTTGTTAGAGCAATAGGATGTGGTGCTCTAACCGTCTGCACCACATCCTATTGTTCTAACAGCCCAGCAGCAGTTCAAGTGAATGAGTATATATCTAGTCCCTGGTTCACTGTGGCAAAGCTGGGGGTGTCTCCAGGGGTGAAAGACTTCAGTTATGTGTATAGACTGGAGAAGGCAGGGTTGCTGTCCTTGGAACAGATGAGGTTGCAAAGGGATTTGATAGGGGTATTTAACATAATGGCCCCCATTTAAAATAATGGTAGGTATGGATAATAGATGGAGAGAAACTGTTCCCATTGGTGGTAGGGTCAAGAGCCTGCATTGCAGAATGAAAGTGCAGTGAGAAATAAAGGCTTCAGCTCAGTGACTCTTCATTAGAGCTGGTGTTGAGCATTCATTTGGAGCACAACTCTTGGCATAGAGACTGCGTACAATTTTGGTCTCCATATTTAAGGAAGGATGTGCTTGCATAGGAGACGGTGTAGAGAAGGTTGACCTGTTGATTCCTGACATGAACGGGACAAGTGGCCAACTCTTGCTCCTGTTTTACGTGTTCTTTGCCAAGCACCCGCCCTTGCAGCAGATCTGTGGTCCAATAGGAGACCAGCGTGGCAGGGAGATGGCAGCATCTAACTGAAGACTGAGCTCCCTTGTTCGCTCTCCGTTGCTCTGCAGTTAGAGATCCAGAGGTTGCGGACGCCTTCCCCTCTTCAGTGATTTCACCCATCATCTGCTGGGCATCTTCCAGCTGCGCTCTTTCCCTGCCCTCCCATCCCCAAAGTGAAGACGTGCAATTCAACCATAACACCCAAAACCCTTCATCATTCCAAAGGTCATTGTAGCAGATTTACCCTGCCCTGTGTCTCCGATACACCAGGATTTGTTTTAAAGTTGTCAAACACTTACAAATGATCTTTGTTTATGTGCAGTCCACTGAGGATCTGCAAAAGCACGAGATGGTGGAATTTTCTGTACATTTGGTGCCAAATGACTTCCCTTGATAACTTGTACTGGTTTAAAATTGTACCAGAAATAAACCCTGCCCTTAACCAGGCCCTGCACTGAAGGTAAATTAATCACCATTGGGAGTCCATTTGTTAATTGTTTGTGAGGCTCCAGTAATTAGGCTTTGCGGTGTAAATTCACTAATGGATATGTTTTTGAGAGCTTTTGAATATAGGTAATCAAAAAATCTTGTACCACAATATAACTCTCAAATATTTCTGAGTTTATTTGAAATCTTTTTCAGTTATTTAAAATGATCTTCCTCAGATGATGAAATAAACATTCATTAAAATGCCCAGTTTCATTGGAAATTCCCATATTCATAGAACAGTACAGCACAGGAACAGGCCCTTCAGTCCACAATGTCTGTGCCGAGCACGATGCCAAATTAATCATTTCTGCCTGCATATGATCCATATCCCTCCATCTCCTGCATATTCATATGCCTCTCTAAGAGCCTCTTGAATGCCATTATCGTATCTGCTCCACCACTACCCCTGGCAGCCCGTTCCAGGCACCCACTACTCTCTGTATTAAAATACTTGCCCCGCACATCTCCTTTAAACTTTCCCCCCTCACCTTAAATGCATGTCCTCTAGTGTTTGTCATTTCTAACCCCGCATATCCCTTCAGCTGGGTTAATCCAACTGCACTTTTAATTACAGTGAAGAATAATTTTTGTATGCAAAATTCATTTAATATCATGCTGTAAATTGCAAGAATCAGCTGAATCGACAATGTGGTAATCTGCTGAAGAGTTTCAACAGAGATTGGGGAGAAGGGACCACTCACCCACACTGCCACTACTGTGTTCCGTGGCTAATTTGCAGGCAATGTGGTATACCCAGCCTGGTAAGTCTCATCAGCAATGAAGCAATTATCTCCTGGACCACACCCCAGCACATCTGGACCATCTCCTTACACTGCCACATCTGTGGAAAGAATAACAGACTTAACGTGTCAGGTCAAAGACCCTGCGTCCTGGACTGAGACGTTAACTGTTTCTCTTTCCACAGATGCGGCCTGATTTGCTGAGTGTTTCCAGCATTTGCTGTTTTTATTTCTGATTTGCAGCATCTGCAGTTTTCCTGATTTTTTTTTTACTCATTATATTGCTCCATTCCTGATTCGAGTCTCGTGCATGGCTTCTCCCCACTAAACCCGAAGAAGCAGCTTAGAACGTTTTACCAAGCATTCCATCCCCTTCCTCCACTTGTTTTCAAAGTACTTTGGACCCTTTTTTGTCTTAAACATACTACAGAAATTTACAGAGTCCCTGCACATCACAGAGATGACTTTAAATGATTTTTTTTCCCCTGGGGTGTAGTAGGCTGAGGAGGTAACTTTATCGAAGCTGTATAAAATCATGAGGGGCATAGACAAGGTGAATGGTCAGTCTTTGTCCCAAGGTAGGGGAGTCTAAAACTAGAGGGCATGTATTTAAGGTGAGAGGGGAAAGATTTAAGGGGGATCTAAGGGGCAACTTTTTCCACACAGAGGGTGGTGGGTAAATGGAATGAGCTGCCAGAGGAAGTGGTCACGGTGGAGACAATTACAACGTTTAAAAAACATTTGGACAGGTACGTGGATAGGAAAGGTTCAGAGGGATATGGGCCAAACACAGGGGAAATGGAACCAGCTCGAGCAGACATCTTGGTCAACATGGACGAGATGGGCCGAAGGGCCTGTTTCCGTGCTGTATAACGCTATTACTTAAGTCAGTCTGGAGCTGGCAGGCTAACGCTGCTCAACAGTGCTGAAGGGATTGTACTCTGTACATAATGCAACTAATTGAAATTCCCTGCAGACCACTCAACAAGCGTGGTGCTTAAAGGTTCTTTGACTGTCACGACTTGTTTGGCAAAGTTTAACTTGTTTTGATGCTTTACTTCAATGCCCAGCAAGGCTTTTGTTGCTCGTTAATGAGACGCAGTGGAATTTTCACTAGATGAGCTGATGAGGTGCACTGACGTGTGATTGAAAGAGGGAAAAGGACCATTGACGTGTGTGTGCTGCCAGACAGCTCACTGCCAGTCAGATATAGTCACTTGTGGGTTTTAGTTCTAGTGTTTTCTGGGGCATTGGAACAGCAGGGAAGGTAATGCAGAGGAAAAAAACTTGGGCAAAACCTTGTGTCTCTGCAAACCTTTCAACGTATACTTAAAAAGATATTTCCATTCACCAACCTGGATGTAGTTCAAAACGAGATTAATAATCCTGTCAGTATTTTGGCCGGCATTCTCTTTGACAAAACGACATTTGGCATGGAACCTGTAGCCAAAAGTATGACAAATTTTCCTTTCTCTCACTACATTTTTAACTTGTTTATCAGTCGCCAAACTGGTTCATTCTGCTCTTGTTAAGATGGCATTCCCAAAGACCCGTGTGCTATGTAAGATGCATCAAGAATGGAATAGGCTACTTGGCGAGTTGAATCCCCTGCCCCACTATCTTTGCATCAGTCTGCATGTTTTGTGGTTGCTCCTACAACATTAACACGTGGTGTCCAAACACGTGACATTTGGAGCCTAGAAAATGATGCTTCCTCGGTTAAATAACCTCAAACGATGTCTCAGGATGTCAAAGGAATTTCTTTGAACACATCAGATGCTGTTGTGTGCAACAGTCTGTTGGAAAATTGCTTTTAACAAGACTTCTGGTTTCATATGACAGTTTCAATAGCTAAATATGATCCTAAAAAATTACACCCAAACATCATATTTTAATAAAAGCTAAAAGGATTGAATTATGAGGGCAGTTTGTGTAGACTAATCATGTCTTCCTTTGACTACATAAAATTAACGGATGATCCAGCTGAGGTGTTTTAGGATAGTTAAAGTCAATTGGAGACATGGAGAGAAATTGTTTCTTCAAGTGGAACAGCCTAGAGCCCCAAAATATAAGGAAAAGGAGGAACAGCCTATTCTGCTCTTTGAACCTGCCCACCATTCACTATTTGTCCAACACCTTCTGCCCTGTCCTCGTAACCCTTTGTGTTAAAATCTAGTCATCTGTGTCTGGATATTCCCAATGACTAAGCATTCAGATATCACTAGAGCATTTTAAACATTCACTGTTACTTATGTGAAGACATTTCTCTTCACCTTGATTCTAAATGCTCAATCTCTTAGTCTGGGATTGGGACCAGAAACATCTCCCCACATGTGCGACTCCAAATATTGTAATGTTCTCTCCCTGTTGACTTCACTTTTAACAGAGTTTCTTGATGCTAAACTCGGTCAAATGCTGTCTCGATGTCAAGGGCAGTCATTTTCGTCTCAGCACTTCTGGTGCTTTTGTGACTGGATGCACCTGCAATGAGTAGATTGGTGAAGACATGGTCAAATAGGTTTACCCCTTGTTAGCTTGCTTGTCAACTTCCACAGACCCAGTCAGACCTTGGTCATCTCGGTCAGTAATAGTGCTATCAAACCACTCTTGCCAATGGCAGGTGAGTTCATTCCATGCACTTGCTGCACTTAATGCTTCATTCAAGTGTTGATCAACATGGAGGAGCACAGATTCATGCACTGAGGGAGGACGGTAAGTGGTGATTTCTTCCCCTACCATGAGACACCAGGGGGTCTTGGACTCTATGTTGAGGACTCTGTCCTAGTACAGCAATCCATTGTGTTGCCCTCTCTGGAGATACAGAGTCTGCAGATGCTGGAATCTGGAGCAACAAACCATCTGCTGGAGGAACTCAGGGTGTTGAACAGCATCAGTGGGAGGAAAGGAACTGTCGAAGTTTTGGGTCAAAACCCTGCCTCTGGACCCCAAGAAGCCACAAAGGGGGAGCAATGGTCTCACAGAACTCCCATCGGAGAGAGGAGGAAAAACTTCTTCAAAGTCAGCATACCTTGAAGAGACTGCAGTGGAGTAGAACAATGGAGATACAAGAGGCTGCAGATGCTGGAACCTCTGGTTCTGTTTCAACCATGCATTTCTTTTTTTTAGCTTGCTGAGCTATTTCAGACGACGGTTAAGAGTCAACCACATCACTGGGTGTGGAGTCGCATACAGACCAGATCTGATCAGGAAGGTGGCCTTCTGTTTCTGAATACCCTTCATGAATCATTTGGGCTTTTACAACAATCTGATGATTCCCTGGTCACTATTATGGAGTCCAGCTTCTTTCTAAACTAAGGATGGTAGGTGGGGAGGTGGAAATAAGGTATAGTTCAGATTAAAAGATGGGACGGGTTCTTAGGATGAAGGCTCCACCTGGGTCCTGGGTTCCTGCCCTATCAACCTCATACTGGCTGCCTTTCCATTCATTTTATTGACCTGGAACACTGTTTTCCATTTTGCAGGAAATTGGACTCCATTGTGGATTTCATTTGTGGAGGGACCTGATAGTTGTGTACAAATTTATGGGAGACATCGATAGGGTACATGGTAAGAAACCTCTGCTTTTGGCAATGGTGTGTAAGGCCAGGGGGCATAGGTTTAAGGTGAGGAGTTTGAGGTTTAAAGGATATCGGAGGAAGAATTTTTTTCGCCCAGAGGGTGGTTGAAATTTTGAATACAGGCTGTCCCCGGGTAATGAACGGGTTCTGCTTTTGTCCATAAGTTGGCAAATACACAAAAATCACTCAATATGGGAACTGTACTCCCACAGTATTGTAATGAATGGCTTCAAAAGCACAGAAGACTTGTAAGAAAGGCCAATAACTAAAAGTGGAGAGAGATAACTAGTTCTGCTGTTCATAGGAACGAACGTGTATGTACGTTCGACTTCTGAGTTTGATAATATTTTGGGAGTTTGTTCATATGGAGGGGTGTCTATAAGTTGAGCGTTCTTAACCCGGGGATGGCCTGTACATTGCTTGAGAAGGTGATGGAGGCAGGTATATGCACAACATCTGAGAAGCACCCGGACGAGCACTTGAATCAGCAAGGCACAGAAGGCTACAGACTGGTAAATTGAATTAGTGTTGATGGGTACTTTATGGTAGGCATGGACATAGTGGGCTGAAGGGCCTGTTGTTCTGTACGATTCTATGACTAATTCTGCAAGATACAAATTTCTTTTTTAAAAAAAAGCAAATCCATATTAGGAGAACAGAAGTTGTGCATTGTTCAGTTAATCAGAGACTACTTGAAATTTGTCCATTTAAGAACGCTGAACACAAGTGTGCAGGCTGATTCGGGCCTGACCCTTCCTCCAACTGTTCTCAAGATTCTTTGAACAACATCAAAAACCTCGGGATTGAATGCCAGAAAAAAAAGAAGCAAAACAAGAGAACCCACACCAACTTTCAATGTCAAGAGAGGGAACGGTGGGTGAACTTAAGATCCCTTCTCCACCCACACTCATGTGCCAAACACTGTTCAGATGGATAAGGCTTTAACTCTCTCCTTTCTTGTTCCAGCTCACTTTCAATAAGATATTGACGGGTAAGCCGATTGAGGCTTGCACTGCCCCCATCTGCAAGATTTACTGGTCTTGATGTGTAGAGACTTGTAATCTTCAAAGTCTGGCAGCCAATTTGTGCCCAGAAAGTTCCCAGACTACCTGGAACTAAATCCACAATGTGCCAGTTTTCTTGGGACGTGCAGGAGGCATCGTGTATTTCTGATGCACTCTTAACTTCAAAGGTTTAAGCCCCAATCCAAAGATTTGAGTATATCAGCCTGATAAGGTATTGAAGGAGAACTGTGATGTCTTTGGGATGTGAGTTAAGACCAAGGCTCCCTCTGCCCTTTTACGTTGATGCAAAAGATCCCACAAGACAAATCCAAAGTGTTCTCCCTGGCTGGAAAACAAAAATAAACTGCAAATACTAGAAATCTGAAATAGAAACAGAAAATGGTGGAAATGCAGAGAGAAACAAACCAACTATTTTAGGTCCATGACCTTTTTATCTCTTTCTGCAGGTGCTGCTTGACCTGCTGAGTGTTCCAGCAGTTTTTGTTTTTATTTGAGTTCTCCCTGGTATCTGTCCACTTTTTCTTGACTACCATCTCTATAGTAGTTCTTCTGATATTGCATTGTCCAATGATGTCATCGAAGATCCCCACCATCCGGGCCATGCCATCTTCATGCAGCTACCATTGAGCAGGACGTACAGGATCCCAAAGTCCCACACCACCAGGTTCAAGAACAGCTACTTCCCTTCAACCATTTGGTTCTTGAACCAACCGGCACAACCCTAACCACTAGAGTTTAGCAACACCATGACCACTTTGATCACTTTGCACTAAATGGACGTTCTTTTTTGTTCTTGTAAAAATTGTGTATAATTTAGGTTTAATTTGCTTTTCTTGTGAATACTGCTTATCTATGTGCCTGTGATGCTGCTGCAAGTTTTTCATTGCATTTGTGCATACATGTACTTGTGCATGTGACAATAAACTCAACTTTGACTTTGTTTGCACATTGCCATGTTTCCTACAACAGAGCAGCTCGTACTAATTGCTGCTTCAAGTGAGAAGCATGTTCGGTTGTGTCAGGCTCTGTATAAATCAACCAATCTGCTGGAGAAATTCAACGGGTTGAGCAGCATCTGTGAGAGGATAGGGATTGTCGACGTTTCAGGTCGAAGCCCTGCATTGGGATATTCACCTTGTGTCCTGATGGCAGGGTTTCGACCCAAAACGTCGACAATTCCTTTCCTTCCCCAGATGCTGCTTGACCCACTGAGTTTCTCCAGCAGATTGCTCCAGATTCCAGCCTCTGTGGTCTCATGTGGAAACTAATTTGCTGTATAACTGGAAGTTTGGAAGCTTTGGAATAAGGCAATATAATTTTAGAACAGCACAGCACAGGCCCTTTGGCCCACGATGTTGTGCCAACATTTTATCCTGCTCTAAGATCTATCTAACCCTTCCCTCCCACATAGCCCCCCATTTCTCTATCATTCATGTGTCTATCTAAGAGTCTCTTAAATGTCCCTAATGTATCTGCCCCCACAACCTCTACAGGCAGTGCATTCCACGCACCCACCATTCTCTGTGTAAAAAAAAAACTTACCCCTAACATTCCCCCTTCTACCTTCCTCCAATCACCTCAAAATTATGTCTCCTCGTGTTAGCCATTGTCACACTGGGGAAAAAGTCCCTAACTGTCCACTCGATCTTTTCTTATCAAGTCACCTCTCATCCTCTTCCTTTCCAAAGAGAAAAGTCCTAGCTCGCTCAGCCTATCCTCATAAGACATGCTCTCCAATCCAGGCAGCATCCTGGTAAATCTCCTCTGCACCCTCTCTAAAGCTTCCACATCCTTCCTATAATGAGGCTACCAGAACTGAACACAATACTCCAAGTATGGTCTGACCAAAGTTCTATAGAGCTGCAACATCACCTCACGGCTCTTGAACTCAATTTTAGTCATAGAATTGTACAGCACAGAAACAGGCCCTTTGGCCCACCATATCTATGCCGACCCATCTCTACTGATCTCAGCAGCGTTTGACCCTGCAGCCTTCTATACCTTGGCAATTCAAGTGCTCATAGAGATACTCTGTAACTGCTGCTGTGGGAGGAGGATTTCCTGCCAATATTAATTTGTTGCCTTTCTACTGAAGATTAACTTGGGTTTCTTGGAAATAGAAAGTTCTCAGATCTGGGTTACAGAACCTTAATATTCTTAGCTACCAACAATGACCACACAAATGTTTATCAGTGAATTTAAAAAAAAATAAAACATTTATTTTCCTCCCGTTGATTTCTTACTTGTAGAGATTTTCTGGCAATATTCTTGCACAATCTGGATCAAGTTATAGACCATTTTTCCTTCATTTGCAGTGTGTGAAATGATCTGTAATGTGGAAACTGAGCATGCCTGTGGTCTCGTTATTTGTGACACTGAACAGTACTGGGTTTCAAAGCTTAGATTAGTTTATCAACCGCCAAGTTGCACCATCTGTTGCTGCTTTGACTGCATTGGAAAGCTAACGTTGAACTTTATGTGAGGCTGTGCAATATTCCACTGGCCAAAGCCTTTGCATCAGTGTGCAGTATCGTCATGTTCAAAAATATTGCATTTGAATCGCACTTATCACCAATGCAGGACCTCCCAAAGCATTGAATATCCAATAAAAAGGTTCCGACCTAGAGATCTGATATTGGGGATTAATGGTAGAGACAATATAGAGGATAACTAATGGAAAAAGTTCTGACTTATAGATCCAACATTAATGGTAGACACAATATAGAGGATAACTTTTGCACTCTTCTTTGAATTGGTGCCTGGAAATTATTAGGTCAGCTGTGAAGAGTAGGCAGTCCACAGTTTAAAACCACTTCCACAAACAAGAGGGAGTGCAGCACTTCCTCAGTACCACACTGGGAAGGTTAGCATAGCATTTTGTGCTGAAATTCCTGGAGTGGGATTTTGGCCCACAGCCTCCCTGACTGAGGACGAACTGTGACTGCACTTGCCCGTATGGCACAGCAACTGATTTTGTTATATTTGCCAGATGGCAAGAATAAAGGATATTTGGATAAGCACGTGGATAGGGACTGGTTTAGAGGGATGTGTGCAAAACTGGGCAAATGGGACTAGCTTGGTGGGCACCATGGTCATTATGGACAAGTTGGAACGAAGGGCCTGTTTCTATGCTGTATTAGTCTACGACTCTGATGGGCGGCACGGTAGTGTAGCGGTTAGCGTAACGCTATTACAGCGCCAGTGACCCGGGTTCAATTCCCGCTGCTGTCAGTAAGGAGTTTGTACGTTCTCCCTGTGTGTCTGCGTGGGTTTCCTCCCGGTGCTCCGGTTTCCTCCCACATTCCAAAGACGTACAGGTTAGGAGCTGTGGACATGCTATGCTGGCGCCGGAAGAGAGGCAACACTTGTGGGCTGTCCCCAGCACATTCTCAGTAACGCAACAAGATGAATTTCACTGTGTGTTTCGATGTACATGTGACTAATAAATAAATATCTATATCTGATAGCCAGCTTGAATCAGCACCAAGTCGATTTAGTAATTAGGGATGCACAGGACTCTGTGATAGTATCCAAAAGATGGCTGATGGGGAGGTGACCTTGTTTGCTATTGTATCGTCACTACACCTGGGCAAAGCTAAGAAAGAAGCCGTCTGATTTTGGAGAATAAGGTGGAAATCGATCACATGTTACCGTGGTCATGTACCTATTTGCTGAACATTTCTCTGGAGCATTAAACTGAGGCCTGTGCCACATTGGTTCCCTTGGTCCTCTAGATGGGAGTGCTAATGTTGTGAATAAGCAGACACTGTGCTAGAACGTAAGCAAATAGGAGCAGGAGTAGGCCATTCGGCCCCCACGATCCTGCCCTACCATTCAATTCAATCATGGCTTGTATGCCCCAGGCTTCATCTCCTCTCCTTGCTGAAACCCCATAGCTTTAAGTCCCCGATTTATCTACTACTTTAGATACCCCTGATGACCTAGCCTCCACAACCATCTGGGGTAGAGAACTCCAGAGGTTCACCAGCTTGTTCCTACACCCCCTAAACTGGTAAATATGCCTCCTCATTTGAGATTCTTCCAGTTGTGAAAACTTCTTATCTATCCCATCAAGCTCTCTTAGAATCTTGTATGCTTCAATGAGGTCACCCCCTTATTCTTCTAAACTGCAAAGAATACAAATCCAATTTCTTTGACGGGTGATTTGCATGAAAACACGTTTTGCCTTGGACTTGAGTGTAAACCTGCCTGTCACCCGCAGAGCATTTTACAGTGAAATGTTTTTGCAACAGCCCATTGTCTTGACTGGTTATATCATAACGACAGTAACAGCTTTCATGTCGAAACCTGCAGGAAGTGATTGAGATGATGTAACAAAAGGAAGAGGGTTGTAAAGTAAGTGTCTGCCTGTTATTAACTGCTGAGTAGTGTGGTTTCCTGGTTTGAATGAGGAGTTGGACTATACATCTGTTGATTAGTAGTCCCTCACCTAGTGATGATTTTCATTGACTCTGTGAAGTGGACGGATGTGTTTAGGAGTCTCTGAAACCTTCATGAAGAAATAAAGACAGACTTGCAATTCTATGTGCCCCTCATGACGTACCAAAGGATATACTTCCTTTGCAATTAGTGCAGTGTAGATTCACTGATTTGAGTCTTGGGACAAGAGCGGACGATCCTTTGAGAGAGAGAGTGAGAGAATCGACAATTCCTTTCCTCCCACAGATGCTGCTTGACCTGTTGAGTGCCTCCAGCAGATTTGTTTGTGATAATGACTGGATAATCTCCCTAGTTAATGTTCACCAAGGGGTAATTGTTGTCTGGGATACATGGAAGAATTTGAAATGGGAGCCTGGGATTTCTTGCATCCACTTTGGAGGTCAGACAAGGCCTTGGCTTGTCTCACGTAAAAGATGTCCTCTCCAACAGTGCAGTGCACTCAGTGTGTCAGTCGAGATAGTTGTGCTTGAGTGGAATTTGAACCCACAGCTTTTTGGTACAGAGGTTGGTGAGCTGCCACCTGCATCATACCTCTCAAAGATAAGAGGCAGCATCTGCACCCCTCCAGGGTAGAATTCCATTTAATCACCCAAGTGGAGAACTGGCCTCCACTGGTGAGACAGTGCTCCCAAGTGTGGTCTCCTCTACATTGGTGAAATCAAACGCAGACGAGGTGACCGTTTCGCAGAACACCTGCACTCAGTCCACAATCTGCATCTCCCCGTTGCCAGTCACTTCAACTCCCACACTTTCGCACATGTCAGTCCTCGGCCTCCTCCACCGCCAGGAGAATTCCAAGCGCAAACTGGAGGAACAGCACCTCATTTTCCGTCCTGGAACCTTGCAGCCTAATGGCATGAATATTGAATTCTCCCACTTTAAGTAATCCCCTCCCGCCCCCCCCCCCCCAAACAACCCAACCCCTCACCACCACTACCACGCTTCTTCTCTTCTTCCCTTTCCTAGCCTATCTCTCTTTCTTTTTCTACCTTTTTCTTTCTCTCCTTATCTTTGACCCATTCCCCAGTGAATCTGCTCTCCCCTCCTCCCCCGCATCTACCTATCACCACCTTGTGCCCAACCTACCTCCCCTCTTTTGTCCATCTATCACTGCTCTGCTTTTCCCTCCTATATATCGGGCTTCCCCTTTTCCTATCTTCAGTCCTGAAGAAGGGTCCAGACCTGAAACGTTGACCGCCTGCTTTTCTCCACGGATGCTGCCTGGTCTCCTGTGTTCCTCCAGCATCGTCGTGTCTTTCATCTAATCCCCCAACTATCCTGAATCATCTGATGTTGGCCAGCACCACACAATCAGCCTGTAGGTTTGGAATGAGGAAGCTGGTCCCAACATTGATTTCTGGTTGCCATTTGCTCATCTGACTGGAAGTACACTCATGGGATAATTATCCAGGCAGAATTCCACTCAGCAGTACTCTCCTGCACTTGAATAGGTCAGCTGGCCAGCATTGTCTAGGTGCTCCCACAAACGATGAATATTGGTTACCGGGTGGCATGGTAGTGTAGCGGTTAGCGTAACGCTATTACATCACCAGCGACCTGGGTTCAATTCCAGCCGCTGTCTGTAAGGAGTTTGTATGTTCTTCCCCTGTCTGCGTGGGTTTCCTCCGGGTGCTCCGGTTTCCTCCCACATTCCAAAGATGTACGGGTTAGGAAGTTGTGGGCATGCTATGTTGACACCGGAAACGTGGTGACGCTTGCCCCCAGAACACGCTACGCAAAAAATGCATTTCACTGTGTGTTTCGATGTACCTGTGACTAATAAAGAAAACTGATCTTATATTATCTTAAGGTCCAGATGCATCCCTACCTTCTGGAGAAGGTGGGTCGGAGTAGGTTGTTGGTGAAAATTGGCAGAAATTAAATATGGGCAAAAATTCAACCTGACAAACAGTATTGGGTTTTGTATCAGATTGTCAGAATGTTTGACTCAAACATGAGGAGCTCCAGAGACTGGACTGGCACACAGCTATCCCTTGGGCTGTGTCATCCATTCCATCTTACTCAGGAACTGGACTAAAAAACCATCCACTGGAGGAACTCAGCGGGTCGAGCAGCGTCTGTAGGGGGAGAGGAATTGTTGACACTTCGGGTCGAGACCTTGCATCGGGACTGAGAGTGGAGAGAGAAGACGGCTGGTATAAAGAAGAGAGGGGGAGCAGTGAGATGGGCTGGTGCTGGGATGCCGGCTTTCTTCCCTCTCTGCTCTCAGTCCTGATGCACAGAATAGACTCGAAATGTCGACAATTCCCCTCTCTTTCCCCCGCTCCCTCCCCCCACAGATGCTGCTTGACCTCCTGGGTCACTTCAGCAGATTGTGTTTTGCTCTGGATTTCAGCATCTGCAGTCTCCCATATCTCCAACTTACTTACAAACTGGTTGATTTGTCCTCAGAGCAACAATGTTGAGGTACTTGGTAAATTGGTTTATTATTGTCACATATACAGAGAAAAATTGTGTTTTGCATACCATCCATACAGATCATTTCATTACATCAGTGCATTGAGGTGGTCCAAGGTAAAACAATAACAGAATAAAGTGTTACGGTTACAGAGTAAGTGCAGTGCAGGTAGACAACAAGGTGCAAGGCCATAACGAGGTAGATTGTGAGGACAAGAGTCCATTTTATCGTACTAGGAGACTGTTCAATAGTCCTATGATGGCTCAATAGAAGCTGTCCTTGAGCCTGGTGGTACATGCTTTCAGGCTTTTGTACCTTCTGCTCGAAAGGGACGGGGAGAAGAGAGAGAGGGGTGGGAGGGGTCTTTGATTATGTTTCACTGAGGCAGCAAAAAGTGAGCATTCTTAGTTTCTTTCTTCAAGCAAGTGTGTTACAGTCTTGTTGCAAGTTGTAGGAAAATGAATCACTCCCATGGTGTTTACAGCTCTGATTCAAGGTGGTAATCCCAGCTATTGATAGCTGAGCATTTCTGACGTACATGGTGCATATTGTTTACACTGGTTCCCAGTGACTAGATTGGCGCGTACAATAATGAACTAGGTCATTGCTTGGGGGGAAAGCTTTAAGCGATGATGATGCAGTTCTAGGTGGGGCAGAGTGAACTCATAAACTAGGGTCACTGGTTACCAATAAGGTACTTGGTTCATTTTGGTATAATTAATAAAAAAAAAGTTGGAAAAAATTCATCATGTTTTCCTGTGACTTGAACACGGCCATCACACCTACACATTTTGAAAGGATTTTTAAAAAACCAATGTGCGAGTATTTACTGATCTGAATGTTCCCCCTGACCAATAGGAATTGAGAAGACTGTGGTCCATTTGGAGCCTGTAGACTTTGAAAGGGCAGGAATGCTTATGGCAAAGTGGAAGTTAGTGTGTCCCATCGTAAGTGCTTTTGTGCATATTAAACTCTGATCAGGAATGTTATTGAAGAAACAATGGTGTTTGCAATGCATTTTCAGATAACTTCTATAAGCATTGCTTGTAACTCAGCCATTGCTATAACTTCTATAAGCAGCCAAAGTTAAACAAAAAGGGTTTCTGGCACACAGTCTTAAAGTTTGCTCACCTCATTGTTGAACTGTCTGCCTCCCACTTCTGTTTCTGCAACATTTTTTTGTCCTCTTCCCATCTTCGGTGTGAAGTCCACGGTGTGTCTTTGGTATTGAGAAAGACGAAAGACTTGTGACACCACCAGGTGAAACTGTGCCCGTGCACTTACAACCAGGAGGTCAAGCTGAAGGCGATGTGGCTCCTTCCATTTTGCTCCTTCCTCCAGCACCACAGAGCTGTCTCCTGCACTGGGTGACCCAAGTTGTGCTTGCTTATGCAAAATGATGTGGTTGATCTTAAGATTGCTTCTCAGTCTTAACTCATTTTCCTTCTACAGGTGGGGGAGGGAAACGGAAAGGCAGGAGCAAGAAGTGGAAAGAAATCCTTCGGTTTCCTCAAATCAGTCAATGTGAAGATCTCCGAAAAACTTTAGGTGAGTGTAACCAACTGGCACTGTTGCAAGGAGTCATGATCAGAGGGACTGGTGTCTTTTTAGATGCTGTTAGTTTTGGTTTTAATTGGAGAGGGTTTAGACTAAGGACCGAGGTCCATGGCACTTGTCTTCAAGAGAAGAGGCAAGTGAATTGCAGAAGGACCACCACAGACTAGCTCCTATATCATGCAATTGGCAGAGTTAATAAAGCCCAGTGGTGCCTCACATGGGGACCAGACCATCAGTGGATAAATAGGTTTTAACAAGGTCTTAGAAGATAGAAATTGAAGTTCTGAGCCACAGATTTCTGGCAGAGTAGCTGAAGGCCCTGTTACCCAAGTGAGAGGGAGTAAGCTGCTGAGATGTCTTCTCTTGTTGGGAGAGTCTCAAACGAGGGGACGTAGTTTTCAGATAAGGCATCAGTCATTTAAAGATTGAAGTGGGTAGAAATTTCTTCTTGCAGAGAGTGGCGAATCTCTGGAATTCTCTGCCTTGGAGTTGTGGAGGAAGTATTTAAAATGGAGGTGGGTAAATTTTTGAACGTGATGGCTTTGGGGATCTGAGACAGAGGAGGAATTGAGGTCTGGAGGAAATCAGCCAAGATCATATTGAATGGCAGGGTAGGCTTTAAGGGGCCAGGAGTCATGTTCTTGCTCAGAGAAAAAAAAAGAGGGAGTGAGAGGGAAGATTGCAAGTGTGTTACTTTGGGATGAGTTGTAGACAAGGGTAAGGATATGCATTTTGATTGGTTAGTGGATGAGGAGATAGTGTTGATGTTGAGAAGTGCAAGGCTGGTGGCCTAGTGTAAGGTGAGATGGAGGTGTTGGAGTTTTGAGCAGCTCAGAAACTGAAGAGCAGAGGGTGGTGAAATGTTGAACTCAGAGGTACACAGATGCATAATATTAGGATTTTGGCCGTTAGCTAGTTAAAGCAGGCACTGGCTGTTCTGTAGAGGTGAAATTAAGCTGCTTTGGGAAGAACCAAGAGGGTCCAAAATTTGACTTTTACCTGGACAGCTATCTACTCGTTTATGAGGTGGAAACGGAACCGATGACGTGGTGCAGACATCTCGATAAAATCTGAAAATGTTGAAACTGAAATTGTCCCCACGTTTATGTCTGACATCCTTCAAGTTCAGCAAGGTACTAAGGTTGTTTTCTCAGGTGTCTGGATATATGCAGTTACAATAATGATAAGAGGTTTTGGCATCTAATCTGCGATTTCTTTGGTGGCTTCAATCAATCACTTTTCATTTTCACACAAGTGTACTTGCAAAGGTTTTTTTTCCACATTCTGCTTTAACTGTGAGGCAGTGGAGTGTGCAAATGGCCTGCGGCAATGGTGCAGCTGGTAGAGCTGCTGCCTTAGATTCAGCAACCCAGGTTCAATGCTGACCTTCGGTGTGTCTGTGTGGAGTTTGCACATTCTCCCTGTGACTATGGGTTTCCTCCTACATGCAGATTGGTAGGATGATTGACCACTGTAAATTGTCCCAAGTGTGTAGGTGAGGAGTTGATGGGAATGCAGGGGGAGTAAAATGGGATTAGTGTAGAATTAGTAGGTTACGACAGAGTTCCACACTTGAGAACTGTTCATCACCCATGTGCAGGAAATAAATAGAAACAGCTGTGATGGGGGAGTGAGCAGGCACGGGAAGAGTGGCCGCCAGCCGGTTTCACTGATTCAGTGAGTGAGTCTGCTCAACGCTCCCAGCGCCCGATTGTTGTAGCTCAGGGATGGGGGGGGGTGAGGAGAGAGGGCAGTGGAAATGCCCCGTTCCCACCCGGCAGGAGATATCTGCAGCCCCGCAGCAACTGGTAAATCCAACCCCATCCGTCCCACCAGTCTCCCAAATGTTCATTTGTATGTACAAGCTGTCCACAAGTTGGGCGTTAGTGTCCTGGGGAGGGCCTGTAACGGGTACGATGGTCAGTGTAGATGGTGGGGAAGGCCCTTTTCCATGCTGTAAGATTCTATGTGCCAGTGATTTGAGTCTCGCCTCTCTTGTGCTGTCTATTTGGAAGCCTTGTGCATCTCCCAGGGGTTAAGGATCCTTGCGGATTGTTTGGGGTTTGAATGTTTCCCGGAGAACGTTTAATAAATGATCCTCGGGGCCCCACCATTTTGGCTGCCTTTGGATGATCCTTCATGCTCTGTGTGGTCAGAAGTATGGCTGGTCATTGGTTCTGGTGTCCAGCTCGATCTGCATATCCTCCCACAATGAAGCAACCCTTGCTGACATCAAGCCACAAGAGCAGGGCTGAGGGTGGATGTTGGGTGGTGAGTGGCTCACTTCTTGACCCTTCTACAGTGTTAGAAATGCACTGGTTAATAGCTCCTCCCTAAGCCATCCCTTCCACCAAGAAAGGCAAGAGCTGTGATATTAGAGCCACAGAATCATAGAGACAGGCTCTTCAGCCCAATGCATCCGTGCCAACCATCAAATACCCCACAACACTAATGGATACAGACTGCAGATGCTGGAATCTAGGGCAACAATCAATCTGCTGGAGGAACTCAGCAGGTCAGGCAGCGTCTGAGGAGGGAAAGGACTTGTTGACATTTGGGGTTGAAACCCTACATCAGTCCTGATTGTATGTTGCTCCAGATTCCAGCATCTGCAGTCTCTTGCGTCTCTGCTGGAGGAACTCAGCGGGTCAGGCAGCATCTGTGGAGGGAAATGGACAGTCGACGTTTTGGGTCGAGCCCTTCATCTGTCTATTTCCTTCCACAGATGTTGCCCGACCCGCTGAGTTCCTCCAGCATCTTGTTGTCGACCCACCACACTAATCCCATTCTTCCCCTTGCATCCCATTTAATTCCCTCTTCCCAACCCACAATTTTCCTGCCACTCATCTACCCTAGGGGGGCAATTTACAGCAGCCAATTAATTTACCAATCCACATATTGTTGGGATGTGGGAGGAAGCCGAGCACCCAGAAATCTATGTGGTCACAGAGAATATGCAAACACCACACAGCACCAAATGTCAGAACTGGATTGAGGCGCTGCATCAAGAAGGCAACATCCATCATCAAAGATCCCCACCATCCGGGCCATGTCATCTTCCCACAGCTACCATTGGGCAGGAGGTACAGAAGCCTGTTTCAAGAACAGTTACTTCCCTTCAACCGTTTGGTTCTTGAACCAACCGGCACAACCCTAATCACTACAGTTTAGCAACACTATGATCACTTTGCACTAAAATGGCCCTTTTTTTGGTCTAATTGTGTTCTTTCTTGTAAAAATTGTGTATAATAATTTGTTTTTTATTGTGAATGCTGCTTATCTGATGCTATATGCCTGTGATGCTGCTGCAGGTAAGTTTTTAAATTGCACTTGTGCATACATGTACTTGTACATATGATAATAAGCTTGACTTTAACTTTTGAGCCATGGTCTCTGGAGCCATGAGGCCGCAGCACTAAACACCGTGGCTCAAAGCTCCAGTGTTATTGGGGATCAGCTCACAGTGTCCTTCCAAGTGGTAGCCCCATCCCATCTTGGATACAAGCCGCCCACCCTTCATAGTGGCTGGCTCAGTATCCTGCTATTTCCTACTCAATGTGAGTGGGCAACATTATCTTCAGAATAACCAGATGTAGATGAAGTTACCAGTAGCATCCACATCCTGGCAAATGAAAACACAAGCACACCTTGCATGCTGGACACCCTGTCCAGGTTGGTGTCCTATGTGGTGCCTGGCGTAGCACTGGTGCCAGACTTTCTGAATGCTTTGAAATTTGCATGTTGGCTGATGTGCCACTTACGTAATCTAACTTTTGAGATCTGACACATTGGCTTTTTGAGCATTTTTGCTGTTCCTTTATCTTTGCAGTATCTCGACACTGCCTATAACCCATTTCTAGAATTTTCTGAACATTGTTATGTTCTCAGAAATCTAAAATAATTCTTTTTAAAGAAAAACCCATGAACAATGTACCAAATTTATCAATTACTTGGATTTGAATATTGCAAAGTGGTGAAACTTCCAGATGATAATCTGGGAAGACAAGACAAGAACTAGAGGAAGCAGCCAACATTTCACATGGGGGATGGTTACAATTTTAGTTGGCAGTGATGAGCAGTGCCTGTATTTCTATATGCAGTCAGGATGGTGATGGGTAATGATCTTCCGGTAATTTCTGCTGTCTTAACCAACTGCACTACCTGCAGTTGTGAAACATATATACCTTCACAATGAGAGATTTGTATTGGTGTGGAATCTTTAACAACCTCCAGATGACCCAAGGCACCTTCAACCAAGGAAGTGCCTTTTCAGTCAATTACCATTGATTGAAAAAACTTCCATGAGATCCAGGATACTTTCTTCCACTCCACTTCAATGGGATCTAAGGTGCCTGAAGGGGATTGGCAGACCCTGACACAGCTGGTGTAGGAGATGCTTGATGAGGACTGTTGGTAGTACTGGAGAGGTGTAACACAAGATGCTGGAGGATCTTGGCAGGTCTGGCAGCATCTACAGAGTGAAATGGCGGTCAATGTTTCGAGTTGAGACCCTTCATCTGGACATTCTGTTGCTCCAGATTCCAGCATCTGCATTCTCTTGTGCCTCTGAAGGGGTGTGTTGCTTCTACCATTTATTTTAGGTTTCCAATGAAGAGACTCTAGGCTCTCAGTGCCTTGCCCAATTCATGGGCCAGGGATTCCCATGAGTTGATAAGGACATTGCAATTTTCCAAGGAGCTTCGAGGACATCCATGAAACATTTTCTCTGTCCTCCCAGTAACCCTGGCTTTGACAGAGCTCAGAGCAGAGTGTTTGGTATTGGTATTGGTTTATTATTGTCACTTGTACCGAGGTACAGTGAAAAGCTTGTCTTACAAACCGATCGTACAGGTCAATTCATTACACAGTGCAGTTACATTGAGTTAGTATAGAGTGCATTGATGTAGTACAGGTAAAAACAGTAACAGTACAGAGTAAAGTGTCACAGCTACAGAGAAAGTGCAGTGCAATAAGGTGCAAGGTTACAACAAGATAGATTGTGAGGTTATAGTCCATCTCATTGTATAAGGGAACTGTTCAATAGTCGTATCACAGTGGGTTAGAAGCTGTCCTTAAGTCTGGTGGTACATGCCCTCAGGCTCCTGTATCTTCTACCCGATGGAAGAGGAGAGAAGAGAGAATGTCCCGGGTGTGTGGTGTCTTTGATTATGCTGGCTGCTACACCAAGACAACGAGAGGTAAAGACAGAGTCCAAGGAGGGGAGGCTGGTGTCCGTGATGCACTGGGCTGCGTCCACAACTCTCTGCAGCTTCTTGCTGTCCTGGGTGGAGCAGTTGCCGTATCAAGCCGTGATACATCCAGATAGGATGCTTTCTATGGTGCATCGGTAAAAGCTGGTGAGGGTCAAAGGGGACAAACCAAATTTCTTTAGCTTCCTGAGGAAGTGGAGGCGCTGGTGAGCTTTCTTGGCTGTGGCATCTGCGTGATTTGACCAGGACAGGCTGTTGGTGATGTTCACTCCCAGGAACTTGAAGCTGTCAACCCTCTCGACCTCAGCACCATTGATGTAGACAGGTGCATGTACACCACCCCCTTTCCTGAAGTCAATGACCAGCTCTTTTGTTGACATTGAGGGAAAGATTGTTGGAGTCTGGTGTTAGGATTGCAAACAACAAGGTAGGCTGATCCAGAAGGTTAGAACATATAGGATCCAGGGTGAGGTGGCCAATTGGATACAAAATCGACAATATGGTAGTGGAGGGTTTTTTCAGATTGGAGGCATGTGACCAGTGGTATGCCGCAGGGATCGGTGCTGGGTCCTCTGTTGTTATATTAACGATTTGGATGAGAATATAGATCGCAGATGACACCAAAATTGTTGGTATAGTGGTCACCTGTTGTCTAAGGTTACAACAAGATTTGGATAAACTGAGCAAGTGGACAAGGGAATGGCAGGTGGAATTTAACTCGGACAGGTGTAGAGTGACTCATTTCAGGAAGTTAAACAAGCAGGACATACAAAGTGAATGGCAGGGCCCTGGGGTGTGTTGTTAAACAGAGACCTTGGGGAACAAGTAGATAGTTTCCTGAAAGTGGCCACATGGGGAGATGGCAGCGAAAAAGGCGTATAGCATGCTTTCCTTCATTGGCTGAGGGGCACTGAGTATAAGAGTTGGGACGTCATGTCACAGTTGTATGAAACATTGGTTAGGCTGCCATTGGAGTATTGTGTGTGGGAAATAGAGAGCTGTGGGGAACTGGCACAGGAGAGGAATTGTTGACTGAGGCAGATTGGCCATGATTATATTGAATGGTGGGGCAGGCTTGAGGGGCCAAGTCTCCAACTTCCGCTCCAAATTGTGTTCTTAATGTGCTAATTGCTCCTCACTGTCTGATTCCAGCAAGTTTAGGAAGTGTCTCAGTATCTCCTTTGTTCACTTCTGTAAGATATTTGAAGTAACGTCAAGAACTTTAAACTAATAACAAGATGTTTTATTAAGAGATTAGAATGCCAAGCAGCTTTGTTACTGTGGTGTTCTTCCAAGCTGACTGCCTCTGGAACTTTTCACCATAAAATACTGTTATTGCACAGAGAGCGGTTAATCTGATTCTGTCTGTGTAGGTGTGATAGCCTTAAAGCAGCGGTTACAATCTGCAGACCGAAAATACATACATTACAAAAATGAACCATGTGGCAGCGATCTGTGCTCATTGCTTGATGCTCCATGTTTCTGCATCAATCCGAGGAGGCATTGTGTTTGAGGTGCCAACTCTTTTCACCTCTTAGTTACAGTGAATTCCTAGCCAAGTTTCTGCAGTTGTGAAAGACTTCAATTTGCAAATTTGCATTTACATCTGCATTCCCTGGAAACTGGAAACTTGGGAATTTGCAATGGTTCCTTACGGCATAGATGAAGGGCAATTCGGCCCATTGAATCAATCAGAGCAATCTCATCGCCCCCCCCCCCCCACTCTTTTTCCCTGAAACCTCTTCTCCTCACATTGTCATCAACTCTACCCCCACCTCCCCCAGATTCTGCCCCTCATCTGCACCAGGGGCAATTGACAGGAGGCAGTTAACCTACCAACCCTTGCCTCCTTGGGATGTGGGAGGAAGCCAGAGCACCCCAGGGAAACCCATGTAGTCAAGTCTAAGTTATTGTTGTGATAGACATGTATACACAGTGTATAAATGCCATTAAAATTAGCTTTTTGCAGCAGTACATTATGAGATGAGGACAAACATAAGGTAACATATATTGTACATAACTTGCACCTGAGCAAAACACACATAATGACACTAGTGCAAGATTAAGAGAGAGAAAAAATGTATAGTCTGAGGTAGTGTTAGAGCTTTTCAACTTGGTTCAAGAACCCGAAGGCAGTGGGGAGCGGGTCACTGGGAGAACATGCAAACTGCCCACCGACAGCACCAGAGATCAGGGCTGAACCCCAGGTCACTGGAAATGTGAGACAGCAACTTGACTAGTTAGCAGCACTGGTAATGGTGAATCAGGTGGTGTAACTTGGTGTCGGCTTCTAATGTGTGTGAACCCAGCGCTGGTGGCTCAGGTTCCTGGTGAATCCCAGCAAGAACTCAGTGTTTACAGCGTGGAAGATGGCCATTTGGCCCATCACATCCATACTGGCTCAATGTTAGAGCAATCCAGTTTATCCCATTCCCCTACCCCTTCCCCCTACACCTGAAACTTCCCTCCTTTCGGAATCCTAACATGAGAGAACTGGATCGTGCTGCTTAATACCAGTTTGGTGAATTGCAGTTCACTGTCAGGATTAAATCCAATCTTGAAATAATTCCTGCCACAGTCTTGGATGGGAACCTGCAGTGCTGGAAAACATTGCACATTGGGACAGCACTTAATGAGGCCTATGCCCCCCATAGCTAGTCTAAGAGGAAGAATATATTAAATGTGGAGATTTAAATCAAACTACAGTTACTATAGTAGCAACGGGGAGCTGAGTTCCCCTGTCTGGGAAGTATGAAACCAGGGTTCACAGGCTCAGAATGAGGAGTCAGCGATCAAGGGCTGAGATGAGGAGAAATTTCTTTGCTCAGAGGGCAGTAAATCTTTGGAATTTTCTACCCCCGAGGGCTCAGTCAGTGGCTCCATCCAAAACACAGATTGATAGATATTTCTGGGTGAGAGGAATCAAAGGTTACAGAGAACGGACAGGAAAATTGCAGAGGTAGAAGTTGAGGCACGATCTTGTTGAATTGTGGGACGGACCCCAAGGGGCTGCATGGGCTACTCCCACTCTTATTTCTCATGTTCTTATCTGTAGTTCTTCTGGGAAGGTGGAGACCTTGTTGAACTTCATTCAGACGCCAGCATTTCGAGTCTTCGGTTGTCCCAAAGGATCTTGCGGCCAATGGCATGCTTTCACAATGTAGTCACTGTTGCAATCTGAAGAACACAGCAGCCCAGATACGCTCAGCAAGCTCCCACAAATTCAATGTGATAATGACAGGGTCTGAGTAAAATTGATTGAGTTGGTGGGGGGGGGGGGGGGTGTCCACCTTCCCTAGAGAACTACGATAAACACTTGAGAAATAAGAACAGGAGTAGGCAGTTTGTTACTTTGAGCCAGGCCCACTATTCAACAAGATCGTGGCTGATCTTCTGACTCAACGTAATTTCCCCTCGCTCCCCCCCCCCTTCTTTTTAACATCATGTCTATTGGTATTGGTTTATTATTATCACTTGTACCGAGGTACAGTGAAAAACTTGTCTTGCACACTGATCGTACAGGTCAATTCATTACACAGTGCAGTTACATTGGGTTATTACAGAGTGCATTGATGTAGTACAGGTAAAAACAATAACAGTACGGAGTAAAGTGTCACAGCTACAGAGCAAGTGCAGTGCAATAAGGTGCAAGGTCACAACAAGGTAGATCATGAGGTCATAGTCCATCTCATTGTATAAGGGAACAGTTCAATAGTCTTATCAGAGTGGGGTAGAAGCTGTCCTTAAGTCTGGTGGTACGTGCCCTCAGGCTCCTGTATCTTCTACCCAATGGAAGAGGGGAGAAGAGAGAGTGACCCGGGTGGGTGGGGTCTTTGATTATGCTGGCTGCTACACCAAGACAGTGAGAGGTAAAGACAGAGTCCAAGGAGACAATTCCAATTGTCCCTGTACTCCGGACGTAGAACATAGAACATCGCACAATACAGCATAGGAACAGGCCCTTTGGCCCACAATGTTGTGCCATACTAATTAAATGAGTAATTAAATGCCTAACTAAACTAATCCCTTCTGCCTGCTCTATGTCCATATCCCTCCATTCTCTGCACATTCATATGCCTATTGAAAAGCCTCTTAAGCGCTTCTATCGTATCTGCCTCCACCACCACCACCACCCCTGGCAACGCGTCCCAGGCACCCACCGCTCTGTGTAAAATAAATAAATCAATAGATGGATAAATGAAGCTTGCCCTGCACATCTCCTTTGAACTCCCCACCCACCCACCCCCCCATTTGTAAATGGATGCCCTCTAGTATTAGACATTTCAACGCTGGGAAAAAGGTACCAGCTGTCTATCTATGCCCCTCATAATCCGTCACGTCTCCCCTCACCCTCCGCCGCTCCAGAGAAAACAATGCAAGTTTGTCCAACCTCTCCTTATGGCACATGCTCCCTAATCCATGCAGCATCCTGGTAAACCTCTTCTGCACCCTCTCCAAAGCCTCCCCATTCTTCCTATAATGGGGGGTGACCAGAATTGAATGCAATACTCCAGATGCGGCCTAACCAGAGTTTTATAAAGCTGCAATGTAATTTCCTGACTATTGAACTTAATGTTTCAACTAATAAAGGCATGCATGCCATACACTTTCTTTACCACCCTATCAATTTGTGCAGCCACTTTTAGAGAGCTATGGACTTGGATTCCAAAATCCCTGTACATCAATGCTGTTAAGTCAACATAGTTAAGAGTCAACTGCATTGGTAGGTCAAACTAGGTAAGGATGGCAGCACATTAGTAAATCAGATGTTTTTCCAGCTATTCAGTAGTTTCACATTTAATGTAACTGAGGCGATCTCATTTTTAAATTACAATTTTATTTAATGATGAATTTAAGCTCGGCAGATGCTGTGGTAGGATAAGGACTAGACCCACAGCAGCTAATTGTGTAATTTAACCACAATTCTGCTATCCCAGTAGAACATTACCTCATATTTCCGTTGATCTCTGTAATTCCATAATTATGGAATAGTTAATGATATAGAAAATATCTGGAAAATTATCATGAATTGAATAGTGGAGCAACAAACAAAGTACCGGAGGAACTCAGCGGGTCAAGCAGCAGCCATGGGGGAAAGGAATTGTCGACGTTTTGGGTTCCAGCATCTGAAGTCTGTTGTATCTCCAACTGAGTAGTGGAAGCAGAATAATTAAAGATAAATCTAGGCCCATCAGGGAGCTATAAAGAGTAATCAGTAATGGGTGTGAATAGACACAGAGCCTGGAACCCTTTAAGAAAGAGTTTGATGTTTTAATGGAGGTACTTTGTGTTTATCCTGATGCTGTGGGCTGCTCAGCCCAGCTGGCCAGTGGTTTTACAAGCTGAACCAAGGGAAGAGGCAGCACCAGTTTTGGAAAAAAAACACTTTGAACTTCTCAACTCAGCAGGGAGATGCTATTTTTGGCCAGCTGCTATTTCTCGAGGTCACTCCCATGGTGTCACTGATGGGATGGAGCTGTTGTTTTGGAGAATCTCCAGTCAGTTTAACAAGGCAGATCGCCGAGACCGAGCTAGGAAAGGCAGAGGGGAATTGACATCCAGTAGGGAGTCACTTCAAATGAAAGATGCAACCCAGTAACTTCATGGTTATCTTTTTAATATTTGGAACACATGCTGACCTGAACTCCCTAGTGATCAACTGCAGATTATCACTTTGTTTTCATAGGTTTTAACATGGGCGTGAGGGCTTTGTTGTGAATACTGTCACACACTGACATTGCATCGCAGGCGGGAGGCTGACCATCTCACGGTACATTCGCACAACAATAAATATATTGCTCTCTATCCAGTCTTGGCTTGCTTGTTCCATTAGGTTATCCCTATGCCATCAACCAGAAGCAAACCTGGACTTGGCTTTTTGAAGAATTAATACAGAGCTTAACTATAAAACAAGGAATGGGAATTATGAACTTTTTTGGGAATTATGAATCTAAAACTTCATTTATAAAGTATTTGCATTTGTAAAGCATCCCCAAGCATTGTACGAAGGATTGCAGATGCTGGAGTCTAGATGAAAAACACAAAGAACTCAGCAGGCCAGGCAGCATCCGTGGAGAAAAGCAGGCGGTCCTTTCAGGTGAGACGGATTCACCTGCACCTCCCTTAATATCATCGACTGCATTCGGTGCTCCAAGTGTGTCCTCCTCTACATTAGGGAGACCAAACACAGACTAGGTGACTGTTTCGCAGAACACCTGCGCTCCGTCCGTAATCTCGACCTGCATCTCCCTGTTGCTGGTCACTTCAACTCCCCCTCCCACTCCATCACTGATATGTCAGTCCTCGGCCTCCTCCGCTGCCAGGAGAATTCCAAGCGCAAACTGGAGGAACAGCACCTCATTTTCCGTCTTGGAACCTTGCAGCCTAACGGCATGAACAGTGAATTCTCCCACTTTAAGTAATCCCCCCCCCCCCACCATGCTTGTCTTCTTTTCTCTCCTAGCCTAGCTCTCTTTTTTCTACCCTTTTTCTCCTTTCTCTCCTTTGACCCATCCCCAGGTGGATCTGCTCTCCCCTCTGCCCCCACACCTGCCTATAACTATGTCTTACCTGCATCTACCTATCACCACCTTGTACCCAACCCGCCTCCCCTCTTTTGTCCACCTATCGCTGCTCTGCTTTTCCCTCCTATATATCCAGCTTCCCCTTTTCTTACCTTCAGTCCTGAAGAAGGGTCCTGACCCGAAACGTTGACCACTTGCTTTTCTCCACAGATGCTGCCCGGCCTGCTGAGTTCCTCCGGCATCGTCGTGTTTTTCATTGTACAAAGGTGCTGGAGGAACAGTGAGTCAGGCAGCATCTATGGAGGGAAATGGGCAGTCAATGTTTTGGGTCGAGACCCTTCATCAAGACTGGAAAGAAAGATACTGCTTGTGACCTAGTTTGTACTGAATCACTAGAATAGGACTTGAACCTTCGCACTGCCCACAGCTGGCACTGTAAATAACAAGGTTTATCCCCGAGCCCCAATGACTGATAACACATCATTGACTAATACTCTGCAAGAGACCTTGAGTGAGCCAGTGGGAAATGTCTGCTCCCTTTCCAGCTCCATTAGGGCACTGCTGTAACATGGAGGATCAGGAGGTACCCCCAAATGACTAAAGGCCACACACAGCTCTGATCTGGGTGGCTAATCCCAGCACTGGACCATTGAAGAGCTCCTCTAACTTGCCTGCCCAATTGTGGTTTCACCCAAGCCATTCAATCCTGCCACAGATTCATTCGTTGCTCAGAATTATGGTATCTTCCAGCACTGACTGTGCCCATTGGTCCAACTTGCCCATTAAAAGGATTGTCCATTTGTCTGACTGTCTGTGGCCTGTCCTCTTCCTGTGACCCAGCAATGCTCTTGAAGCCTGTCTCTTTAAAACCAAGCCCTGGTGGTGTGCATTTAATGCGGGAGTTTCCTCAAACATTGTGCTAAAAGCCACCGAGCCTCAAGTATTGAAGAAAAACAGGGAAGTTGGCATCTGAACTTTTTAAAAATAATTTGCTCCCACAACTTCTTGTCATAAGTAAATTTAGTAGACTGGGTAATTTCCCCATTGCATTTTACCGGTACCTGTGGTCCTCGGCATGCAATTTGGTGTTTCTTGGGTCTACGTGTACTCAAAGTTGATGAAGCTGATTTTGTACAGCCACTCATTAATTTCTTTTAGGCTGAACAAGCTCTGGTGTTACGTTAGATCCATCTCCATGCACTGGGCTTTGTGTGGGTTTAAGACATAATACCATATTATTTCTTCACTCACTTCAGTAACACGGCTGTGCTCAATGTAACTTTCTTTAGTTGTGGGCTTCTGCCCCAGACCTGGGCATTACATCTCGGCTTGAACACCACCTCAGCACTGGGGGCCCCCATCTGCCCCATCAGGTGAATGCAGAAGTTCCCATGCCCCTATACTGAATCAGAGTTCTCCCCACGTGCTGCCCAGTACTTGCCCTTCAGACAGCATCGCTTGAACAGAACATCCAGCCATCAGCACAGACGGTTAGTGTGCGACTTGGCCTCTGCACCTCCCATATTACAATAGTGACTTCACAAAAAAAATGCTTCGCGGACTGTAAGTCTGTAAAGGTTCCAAGATTGGATAAGGGGTTATAGAAAAGAATATCTTGCATTCTCAGTGTAACATATTAAAGGAATGCTCATGGGCGGAGTAATTGAAGCTATTCTGATGGATCTTCTCTCTACCGTCTGTTCTTATGTGGTCCAGAAGTTGGATAGGAGCACACCAGGATAATTTGGTCTTAATTTGGCATATTTTTAGTGTTTCTGTTTAGCTGTGGTTGAGCTCAGCACTCTCCCCTTAAATCCTTGCATCAAGTGAAAGCAACTGGCTTTTTCTGTCGACTGTTCTTCAACATGTAGCTTGTGCTGGGTTGGTCTGAGCCAGCCCAAGAGTATTCCTCAGCTTTGCATTCTGTCCCTAGCTTTGTATGAAACAGTGTAAACACAACATCTGGCAGTTCAGTTAAATGAATTCAATTGATACTAGTCCAGCACTGACAACTGTGACTTGAAGAAAAATAAATAGAGCTATAATCACAAAATTGGTGTCAGCAGAACTATTACTCCCACCTATTGGGAGGGGGGGGGGGTGGGGAGGTGGTTGAATGAATTTTCTTTTCGGCACATGTTGTATAAATGACATTTATACGTCTCTCTGGGTCAAAATGATTCATAGAATGATATAACACAGGAGGCTGTCATGTTAGTGCTGGCCGTTTGACGGACCTTTTCAATTAGTCCCACTCTTCTGCTCTTTCCACGTAGTCCTGCAATTTGTGTCCTTCAAGACTGGATCCACTTCCCTTAAAATAATTACTCTGCTGTTTAAGGGTGCTGCATTCCAGATTATCATAATTTGCTGTGCAAAGGTAGTGCTGCTTATGCAGCTCGTATTCCACCTGGGGAGTCTACAATTTCAGGTGAACTGCTCCCCCTGTGTCCCTTTTCTCTCTTCCTGACCTACCCTGTTCCTCCCACTCTCACTCCGCCCCCCGCCCCCCACCATCACCCTGTTTCTCTCTCCTACTCCCACTCCATCTACACAATCCTGCTGGTTCCCTTCCCTCGCTGTTCCCACCTGCCCTCCCCACTTCCCTTATTTGAATCCATACTTCACCTGCCTCCTGATTCTATTACCTGCAGCCCTTTGTCACCTCCACCCTCCACTGCTCTTTCCACTCTCTCCTCCTCCATCTTGTTATCACCCCTCCTCACCTGCTGCTTGCCATCTTGCGCTCCACCTCCTCCCTTCACCTCCTTATACTGGCCATCTCCCCCTCTATCTTTCAGTCCAGATGAAGGGTCTCAACCAGAAACGTCGACTGTCCATTTCCTTCCACAGATGAAAAACACGATGATGCTAGAGGAACTCAGCAGGCCAGGCAGCATCCGTGGAGAAAAGCAGGCGGTCAACGTTTCAGGTCAAGTCTCTTCTTCACGATGGGTCTGCTGGTTTCATAGTGTCATAGTGTTTTTCATGTTAGGTATTCCAGCATCTGCAGTCCTTTGTTTCTCCCTCCACAGATGCCGCCTGACCTGAGTTCCTCCAGCATCTTGTGTGTTGCTCCAGATTCCAGCATCTGCAGTGTCTCCAATTTGCTACCTTATTCTTCTCTGACGACAGCAGTCAAGCACTGCAGCCGATCACTGATGCTGAGAGGGATGCAAGTACCCCAATAGTGGTGGAAAACGCCCGCCAGTTTCACGCCAAGTTCCTCCTTCATCTTGTTGCTTCTCATTCTCCATCTGGCTTCTTAACCAACTTCCTTCATTCTATCCCCAGTTAACAGTTGGCATCGGAAGCAGTTTTTCCTTGCATGCTCCCTGACTCTTTTTTTCTTTTAGCTTCCCTCATTCTGATTGAATGTCATCTATTCGGTCACCCCTTGATTGGGATTTGAAGACAGTATCCACCTGCCTCGGTCTTATTAGTGGGATTTTATCTCTCCCTGCCCAATGAGGGCATGTGAAAAGTAGGAACTTAGCAACCTCTCACTCCTTCCTGTTCCCCAATGGAAGGGTTACACACAGGAAGGGTTCATATCTGCAAAGTTCAGTCAAGTTTATCGTCATCTGCACATGGATGCACAGGTGCAATGAAAAACTTACTTGCAGCAGCATCACAGGCACATAGCATCAGATATGCAGCATTCACAAGAAAAACATAAATATAAATTATACGTAAATTTTTACAAGAAAGAACACAATTAGAATAAAATAAAGTCCATTTTAATGCAAAGTGGTCATAGTGTTGCTATACTGTGGTGACTAGGGTTGTGCCGGTTGGTTCAAGAACCGAATGGTTGAAAGGAAGTAGCTGTTCTTGAACCTGGTGGTGTGGGACTTCAGGCTTCTGTACCTCCTGCTCAATGGTAGCTGGGAGAAGATGGCATGGCCCAGATTATGGGGATCTTTGATGGATGTTGCCTTCTTGAGACATTGCTTCGTCTGGTGGAGCTGAGTCCACTACTCTTTGAAGCTTCTTACTTTCCTGTGCATTCGAATTGCCATATCAGTAGGTGTCCCTGCAAATGCAGTCAAATTTAAATTTCCACGGAAGTGCTTTACCAAATGGAATTGCGTAGAGCACATCTCCAAGTCACAGGATATGGATCTAATGCGGGCAAATGGGATCAGAGTAGCTGGGCAAAAGGATCGGAATGGACATGATAGGCCGAAAGGCGAGTTTCTGTGCTGTACAACTCCATGACTCCATCTCCCCTCCAGGTGTCTTTGCGTCTAGTTTTGCAGCTGATCAGTGGCTGTGATACTGCAGTCAGTTTGCTTAAGTCTGTGCAAGGCCCATTTCAAATCAGGCTGACTGCAAACTGTTTGTTTAAGGTGTGTTGCTGTTTAACTAAGAGAAATGACATTTAACACAATCCTGTGTTTGCTTCTGAGAGGGAAGAAACATTGTATTTTTTTAGGAATTTAAAGAGGAACAAATCGGGTTAGTATTAAGGCTGTGTGTCCAGCCAGCAGCGAGGATGTTCACTGATGTGCTTTATAGTTGCGTGTGATGAAAGCCATCTCTCACCTTACCTAACCCTGCCTTCTCATCCTGAACTGGGTAAGCTTGTCACAGAAATCCGGTGGGAAATGGATTCCATTCACCAGAATTTAGTCAGTTCTTTGAAGAATCAGATTTATTATCACTGACTCACATGTCGTGAAATTTGTTGTTTTGTGGCAGCAGTACAGCGCAAGATATAAAATTACTATTAATTACGAAGTAAATAAATAGTGCAAAAGAAAAGGAATAATGAGGTTGTGTTCATGGACCATTCAGAAATCTGATGGTGGAGGGGAAGACGCTGTTCCTGAATCATTGAGTGTGGGTCTTCAGGCTCCTGTACCACCTCCCCGAAGGCAGTAACGAGAAGTGGGCATGTCCCAGATGATGAAGGTCCTTAATGATGGATGCCGCCTTCTTGAGGCACTGCCTCTTGAAGACGTCCTCAATGGCAGGGAGGGTGGCAGCCCCATGATGTCTACAACCCTCTGCAGCCTCTTTCGATCCTGTGCATTGGAGCCGCCTTACCGGGCAGTGATGTAACCAGTTAGAATGCTCTCCACTGTACATCTGTAGAAATTTGCAAGAGTCTTTGGTAACGTACCAAATCTCCTCAAACTCCTAATGAAGTAGAGCTGGCGCGCTGCCTTCACGATTGCATCAATGTGTTTCCGAGCTGCAAAGGGAGTGGATGTGAGCCCCACTCCTGTGATCCTGGGCAACTTTAACTCATTTAGTTTTGCACTCTTTCCCAAGTCGATGGATTTAAGCCCTTCAGCAAAACATTATGTCGGAGTGAATTTTGCCCTGTACTCTGGAGGGAAGGCCTCGGTGTCACAAAGCTGCTGTTTGGATGAGGCGCACAAGGAGGCCTGTTCAGGTGGAAGTGACGTTTGCACCTTAATAAAGGAGTGAACAAGCTCACTGACACCTTTTCTGGGACATTTTCAGATGGCCAAAAATGCTAGGCCTGTTATTGATATTGGTTTATTATTGTCACTTGTACTGAGGTACAGTGGAAAAACTTGTCTTGCATACCGATCGTACAGGTCAATTCATTACACAGTGCAGATACATTGAGTTAGTACAGAGTGCATTGAGGTCATACAGGTGAAAACAATAACAGAATAAAGTGTCACAGCTACGGGGAAGTGCAGTGCAGGTAGACAGTAAGATGCAAGGTCAAACAAGGTAGATTGTGAGGGCAAGAGTCCATCTCATTGTATAAGGGAATTGTTCAATAGTCTTATCACTGTGGGATCAAAGCTGTCCTTGAGCCTGGTGGTACGTGCCCTCAGGCTCCTGTATCTTTGCTTGATGGGAGAGGAGAGAAGAGAGAATGACCCGGGCAGGTGGGGTCTTTGATTATGCTGGCGAACACACACAAAATGAATGAAAGAAATCTTCTTCTGTTTGTGAGATTATGAGTGGGTATTGTGATGTTCCAAAAAGCCTGTGTGAGGACCTGTGAGATACTTTCATAAGAACAGGCATAATTAAAAAGGAGATACAAGAGACTGCAGATATTGGAATCTGGAGCAACAAACAAGAAGCTGGAGGAACTCAGCGGTTCAGGCAGCATCTGTGGAGGGAAATGGACAGTCGACATATCAGGTTAAGACCCTTCATCTGGATGTAGGATGCCCAGATGAAGGGTCTTGACCTGAAACTTCAACTGTCTATTTCCTTCTACAGATGCTGCCTGACCCGATGAGTTCCTCCAGCTTCTTGTTTATTGCACATAATTTAAAAAAAATAGGAGTAGGAGCTGGCTATTCAGCACCTCAGTCCTGCTTCACCATTCCACAAGATTGTGGCTGATCTGACCTCAGCCTCAGCACCATTATCCCATCTCTTCCCAACAACACTGTAGACCAAAAATCAATGGTACAGCTACAGTTCCAAAGGTTCACAATCCTCTGAGGAAAAAATTCCCTCTTCATCTCCAATTTAAATGGGCAATAATGTGACAAGATTCAACTGAGAAATACATGCCTCTTTCAACCAAATGTGTGATTCAATCACCAGCTGTTGCTGTTCAGTGGGGTTAATATGAGATAAAGGGGAACTTTGTATAAATTGTAGAGACACGAGACTGCAGACCCAGCGAAATGCAGGGTCTCAATCAGAGACGTCAACCATCCCTTTGCCTACACAGATGCTGATTGTCCTGCTGATTCCTTACAATTTGTTTTTTTTGCTATGTATGAATTATGCCACGCAGTCCTTCATCGTGATCCAGCAAAAAGCAGAGCTGAGATCGAGTTTAGAACATCTTTAATTCACTGGTGTCGTGTAAAGTGAACATGATGTGATAGTGACTGAGTGTTAATCCTGATGTTAGTTCAGTTCAGATTACCTTGTATGTCATAGAATATAGAACAGTATAGCACTGGATGAAAAACACGATGGTGCTGGAGGAACTCAGCAGGCCAGGCAGCATCCATGGAGAAAAACAGGCAGTCAGCTTTTCGGGTCAGGACCCTTCTTCAGGACCGAAGATAGGAAAAGGGGAAGCCCAATATATAGGAGGGAAAAACAGAGCAGTGATAGGTGGACAAAGGAGGGGAGGCGGGGTGCGCACAGGGTGGTGATAGGTAGATACAGGTAAGAGATAGTGATAGGCAGGTGTGGGGGAGGAGGGGAGAGCAGATCTACTGGGGGATGGGGCAAAGGTAAGAAGAGAGAAGGGAAAAAAAAAGGAGGCTAGGAAAGGGAAGAGGAGAAGCTTTGTGGGGAAGGGCAGTGGGGATTACCTAAAGTGGAAGAATTCAATGTTCATGCCGTTAGGCTGCAAGGTTCCAAGACAGAAAATGAGGTGCTGTTTCTCCAGTTTACACTTGGAATTCTCCTGGCAGTGGAGGAGGCTGAGCACTGTCATGTCAGTAATAGTGTGGGAGGGGGAGTTGAAGTGGCTGATATAGCACAGGAACAGGCCCTTCAGCCCACAATGTCTGTACCGACCAGAATCATCGCCTTCAATCACAGAGTGAATCATGTAGAACGTAGAACAATATAGCACAGGAATGGGCCTTTCGGCTCACGATGTTGTGCCGAGCTAATTAAGGTAATGGCACCTTATCCCTTCTGCCCGCACATGGT
The DNA here is from genome assembly GCF_009764475.1 of Pristis pectinata. NCBI lineage: Eukaryota > Metazoa > Chordata > Chondrichthyes > Rhinopristiformes > Pristidae > Pristis > Pristis pectinata. The sequence goes on from NC_067433.1 coordinate 9,133,639, forward strand.
CCATATCCCTCCATTCTCTGATTTGTATCGGCAATTGGAAGACGTCATCAAAATGAAGCTATAACAAAATTAATCATATGAACTGGATAGATATCATACAAACACAGCCCACAAGGGTGTGTCCGAGACTGCAGTTGGGATTTAAGCAATTGAGAACTTGCTTTGCAACGCAGGTTTGGATCCTCCGAGCATGCAATCAGTGTATGTGATGTGTATTCACACAGTTTAACACATAGTCCACAATCTATAGGATTTTGTATGTGGGACACTCTGCTACAACCAGTGAAGATTGTGAATGAATTTGAGCATTGAGCATTTGATCTGGCCCTGCACTACATGTGCATGAGACACTCAGAATTTAAAGGTTTTTGGTGACTTTGGAATAATTTCCTTTGTTCTGGTTCCTGATTTTGCAAAGATCAATGTTTTTTTGGAGGAGGGGAATATTTATTTAGGAACCATCCAAGAAACCCACTGTTTGGGTTCAGGTCTCCATTACTTGGCAGTGAGAAGCTAGAAAGCATATTTTTCCATGGACTATTGTGAAAAATGTTGGTTCACTGGCAGTGTATTTTACTGGATCTAGAATTGCAGCCACACATTTGTTCCATTTCTCAATCGATTTCTCCTCATCCGGCTGAATAATTTTCTAGACTTCTTTTGGTCTTGCAGTTTGCTTCAAAAAAAAACCTCTGTCTGCACAGTGTTTCCTGACGTTTGTATTGTCTCAATTCTGGCAATATCAATGGAAAATATCCTTGTTGTAATATGGAACTTTAACAACATCCAAACTATCAAGTTTGAATGTCAATATACCATTACCCATCTAGCTTTCCTACAACACTGACTACAAAAGACTTTGTGGGCTGTATAACACATTGGCACAATGGCAATGAAGGTAGAGCAGCCATCTCACTGCTTCAGTAGACCTGGGTTCGAATCTGACCCCTGGTGCTGTCATTGTGGCATTTGCACGTTCTTCCAGTTACTGCATGTTCGGGGCTCGTCTCCCATCGCAAAGGTTATACTAGTTGTTAGGTAAATTGGCTCCTGCAAATTGCCCTGACTATAAGCATGTTGTAGGAGAATTGGTGGGGGGAATTAATAAGCACATGCGACATAATGAGTTACAGGGAGAGAGGTAGGGGGAATGGGATTGGCCCGAGAGTTGGCATAGACCCAATGGGTCAAATGGCCTCTCTGTATTATAAGAAAATATGAAAATGTGATATGAATTTGCGGTGTACTTCTTTTAACCTAGAAGTGAAATTTCAACCTCCCCCCCTCCCCCATGTCTCGCTTGTCCTCTCATCAGTCATCTGTTAAGGTCATCAGGAGCAGGGGTAGATCATTTAGCCTCTTGAGCCTGCTTCACTATTCAACAAGGTTATGGCTGTCTTCTATCCCCATGCCGCTTTCCTGTACTAACCCCATTGCTATTGATTCCTCCAATGTCAGAGAATTTACTAATCTCAGTTTTGAGTAAAATTAATCCTCCAGGGCAGAGAATTCCAAAGATTCGTGGCACGTTGAAGAATTTTAGTCCTAAGTGGCCAACCCCTTGTTTGAGACTGTGATTCCCTGATTCTAGGCTTCTCAGCCAGGGGAAGTGTCTGCCTGAGTGAGCCTGCTATGGAGTTGGTGTGTTTCAATGAGATCACGTCTTATTCTCTGAAACAGTAAAGAATGGAGACCCAAACTACTCAGCCTCTCCTTGTATGACAGACTCTCCATCCGAGGAATCAGTCCGATGAACCTTTGCTGCGGTTTCTCTATAGCCAGTGCAAGCTTCCTTTGATAAGGAGAGCAAAAGCATACACAATAGTCCTGGTGTGGTCACACCATATATAATTATAGTGAGACATATTTACTCTAGCACTCAAATCCTCTTGCAATAAAGACCAACAAACCATTTCCCCTGCTCACTGACTGCTGATCCCACATGTTAGATTCCAGTGATTTGTACAGAGGGACATCCAGCTTCTCATTGATAATTCCCAATCTCTCGCCATTTCAAGATAAAAACTCAGTGTCTCTGTTTTAAAATGGATAACCTGACATTTTTCTGCATTGTTCTCAATCTGCCATGCTATTACTCATTTACTTTAGCTTGTCTGTATTTATTTTAAAGCCTCTGTGCATCCTCATCAATATTCAGATTTGCATTTAGTTTTGTGCCGTGAGATCCTCATCCCTGCTTCTGGTACATCTGGACAATGATTCTGGTGTTCTCCTCTCTGAACATGAACAATACCAGACCTTCCTTGTTGGCAAAATAACCCATTGCCCCATTATCCCTGTGCTTGCTAATCCAGGTTGACTGCCATTTCTGCAGAGAGTTGTGGACACAGCTCAACACATCGCAAAAAACCGGCCTCCCCTCCCCGTTCACATCTTTCTGCCTCAGTAAAGCAGCCCAATGTGATCAAAGACCCCTCTCACCCCGGACATTCTCTCTTCTCTCCCCCACCACCCCCCCCCCCCCCAAAATCAGGCAGAAGATACAAAAGCCTGTAATCTCATACCACCAGGCTCAAGGACAGCTTCTATCCCGTTGTTATAAGACTATTGAATAGACCTCTTGTACAATGAGATGGACTCTTGACCTCACAATCTACTTCTTCATGGCCTTGCACCTTATTGTCTGCCTGCACTGCACTTTCTCTGGAACTGTAACACCATGTTCTGCATTGCTTTTGCCTTGTACTGCCTCAATGTACTGATGTAATGATCTGTATGGATGGCATGCAAAACCAAGTTTTTCACTGTTCATCGATACATGTGACAAAAATAAACCAATTTACCAATTTCCACAACACCTCTGTTTACAACTTCTCATTCTCACATTCCCCCTTCATAAGCAATCCCTCTGGATCGTAGATAACTTGCTTCCTCTCTGGTTTCGTGGGTTCTGAAGTGACTGACGGGGCTAATGTGGGAATTGCAGACTCCTGTGGGTTAGGTGAGTTGATAGTTTGAGAGGTGATGCATTTCTTCCACCATTTACGCAGGGCATCTGTGTGTTCCCGATGCCTGGCCTCGAGCTTCTCAAAACCGTCCCAAATGCCACTTCTCAACTTTGAGCAGACATGGGCCAGAGGTTCCCAAGAGTCAGTGGGGATGTTGCATTTCTTCAAGGAAGCATTGAGCCCATCACAGAATCTTCTTCCCTGTCCACCTGGTAATCTCTTCCCACAACAGTGCTGAGAATGAAGGATTCAGATATCAGGCATGCAAACAATGTGGCTTGCCCAACATAGCTGACTGGGTGCCAGAAGGGCTTTGATGTTTGTTCGTCTGGAAGAGGACATTGGCAATGGTTCAAGTATCCTTCCATTGAAGTGTTGTGACTGTGAACTGAGTCACTGGAGAGACACTGAAGCTGGTGGATATAAAGGTCTTTATTCATCACAAGTAGACATTATCCTGGAGATGTTCCCTATAGAGTCTCTCAAACTCAAAGTACATCAAGTTTTTATGCTCTTAAAAACAAAAGTAACAGCAGGTGATTCAATACAATTTCAATAGCTGCAATGACATTGTTTATTTCAATATTTTGGGTCTGACAATGCTTCCTTTGAGTTACATACCTACAATGGGAGACACTGCTGAATGTTCAAACACCTTTGTTGGGACAAAGTAATTCATAGGGATGGTCTAAAAGCTTCTGAAGACAGAGAACCCAGGCACCCAAAATTAATGTTGTGAGGGCTGAGTCTCTGAGTACACATATCCCAGCTATTGTTAGAGCAAAAATGTCTGTGACCAGTTTGGATGTGCTAAGTAACAATATCAGTCTGGTCTGCAAGTTTTCTTGAACTCAGTCACAATGAGAGAGATGAGCCTCAGTGAGTCGCAATGAATGTCTGTGCAAAATTAACTTGGCCATAGTCGTCCTGGTTTGGTGTAGGTCAATTAACATACCTCCATTGCCTTACGTTTGGCTGATGCATGCAAGAATGTCTCATGGTCACATCACTTTACAAACTATATCTCTTGAGCAGCCAGCTCCCTGCTGTGGTCAGTAGCCTGTGCTCTGTTGACAGTACTGTTTGTTTACAAAGCTGCCCTTATATTTTCAGAACTGCTTCAATTTACATTAAGAAGTGAGGACTGGTTCTTGTTTGAATCAATGCCTGGTATATCACATAATTCCAGAACTCCTAAATCACTAACGTGAATTTGAAGGAATCTACCGAGATAGTATTGTGGTATTTCTCAATGCCTTGAGATACCTGCTGGAGTCTGGATCCCTCCTTAGCTTTGCCCCTCACCCTGTCTCTCTGTAATTCTCCATTCCTGCTGGGTGCTCTGCATTTCCTCCAATTCTGGCCTCCTGCACAGCCTACGTAGCTTTTGCTCCACTAGTAATGGCCAGATTGATACAGAGCTCTGGAGGCAGCCAGCCATTCCTTTGGTTGGTATCTTGAAAGTAGCCAAACATCCCAGGGCGCCTCACGGGAGGGCCAGAAAACGATGTTCGATGCCAAGTGTTTCTGCCAAGGGCACGACCATCAATAGTGAAGTGATAAAATCTGGAATTGGGAGAGAGGTTGGGTAGAGAAGAGAACAGTGATCTCATGGAGTTATACAGCATGGAAACAGGTCCATCCACAGATCATCAACCACCCCTCTACATTAATCCCACTTTTTTCTTCTCCCCACATTCCTGTCAACCCCTTCCCAGATTCTACCACTCACCTACACACTAGAGGGCAATTTACAGTGGGTAATTAACCTACTAACTTGCACGTCTTTGGGCTGTGGGAGGAAACGCACGCGGTCACAGGGAGAACATGGAAACTCCACACAGACAGCATCGGAGATCAGGAATGACCCGGGTTTCTGGAGCTGGGGGCAGTGGCTCTGCTCGCTGCTCCGTCTCGGAGGGGAGTAGGGTTGGAGGGGGTTGCAGAGAGCAGTAGGGGCAAGAGCATGGAGGGATTTGAGGAAAAAAATAAGGCGATGGTTTATAGGCTCACAAGGTGACGGGTGAATGGGAAACAGTGCAAGTTCAAACAGGAACAGCAGACTCCCTAATTTGCCACTCCCAACATCTCTCATCTTTACTGAACCTCCTTTTCAAACCTCCTTTTGACCAAGAGAGTTAAAAAAACAAACTGCTGAAGGAACTCAGTGGGTCAGGCAGTAGAGGGAAATGGACAGTTGACGTTTCATTTCAAGACGTTCAACTGGACTGAAAGAGAAAAGGGGAGATAGACAGCCTTTGACCAAGTTTTCAGTTCGCCCTCTGTGGCTCCGGGTCAGGTTCTGTTGACACCCTCCTGTGAAGCTTCACTGGGTGAAAGAGGCGGTAGAGCAGAGTTGTTGTTGCTTAATGCCCTTGTAATAGAACGGGAAAGCAACTGTGGCCACAGGGTAAGTTTTGTTAATATTCCTTTATGTTCATCCTTTGCATATTTTGCATATGCAGAGAACAGGAGGGCTTGTGAGGCGCTGTCTCATTAATTTTCAGATTGCTTTGCACATAAACTGCAGTTGAAAGGCTCCCAGCAGCGTAAGGTTCTCCAGGCAACAGCTGCCAGAAAAACATTCTTGAATCTTTTTAATTGACATCATTTATTTCCTGCCAGTGGAGCAGTGCAGCTGTGGGGCGTGATCTGCTCTGTCTGACGCAGGGCATGATGTGATTGCAAGTACTGATAACTTGGTGCAATGAACTCTATCAGCGCTGCCTCAATAACATTCACTGGGGACGTGCCAGGTTGCTTTTACTGACCCCAGAGCGTGGGGCTGCCTGTCCTTGCCTCCAAGACGTGGGCCTTGGACACTGCCCAGTCCATCACAGGCACAGCCCTCCCAACCATTGACTGCATCTACAGGAGGCACTGCCTCAAGGATCCACCACCATCTGGGTCATGCCCTGTTCTCGCTGCTCCTGTCAGGCAGGATGTACAGAAGCCTGAAGTCCCACATCACCAGGTTCAAGAACAGCTATTTCCCTTCAACTATTTGGTTCTTGAACCAAATGGCGCGACCCTAATCACTGCCTCAGTACAACAACACTATGACCACTTTGCACTTTGATTTTTATTCTAATCGTGTTTTCTTGTAAAAATTGTGTATAATTTATGTTCATGTGAATGCTGTGTATCTGATGCTATGTGCCTGTGATGCTGCTGCAAGTAAGTTTTTCATTGACCTGTGCATACGTGTAATTGTGCATATGACAATAAACTCGACTTTAACTTTTACCTCTTGCACTACCATGGACTTGTCTTCGATTGTATTGGAATTGGTTTATTCTTGTCATTTGTACCAAGGCACAGTGAAAAACTTGTCTTGCATATAGTTCATACAGATCAATTCATTACACAGTGCATTGAAGTAGTACGAGGGAAAAAATAACAGAATACAGAATAAAGTGTTACAGTTACAGAGAAAGTGCAGTGCAGGCAGACAATAGGGTGCAAGGTCTTAACAAGGTAGATTGTGAGGTCAAGAGTCCATCTTATCATACTAGGGAACCGTTCAATAGTCTTATAACAGTGGGGACAGAAGCTGTCCTTGAGCCTGGTGGTACGTGCTCTCAGGCTTTTATATCTTCTGCCCGATGGGAAAGGGGGGAAGAGAGAATGTCCGGGGTGGGAGGGGTCTTTGATTATGTTGGCTGCTTTACCGAGGCAGCGAGAAGTATCGACAGAGTCCATGGAGGGGAGGCTGGGTTCCGTGGTGTGCTGAGCTGTGTCTACAACTCTCTGCAGTTTCTTGCAGTCCTGGGCATATCAAGCCGTGATGCATCCAGATCGGATGCTTTCTATGGTGCATCGATAAAAATTCATGTGAGTCTAAGGGGACAAGCCAAATTTCTTTAGCCTCTTGAGGAAGTAGAGGCACTGGTGAGCTTTCTTGGCCAAAGCATCTATGTGGTTGGACCAGGACAGGCTATTGGTGAAGTTCACTCCTCGGAACTTGAAACACTCAACCATCTCGACCTCAGCACCGTTGATGTAGACAGGAGCATGTGCACTGTCCCCTTTCCTGAAGTCAATGACCAGCTTTTTTTCTGATAATTGAGAGAAAGGTTGTTGTCATGACACCATGTTACTCTGTCTCCTTCCTGTACTCCAAATCATTGTTATCTGAGATTCGGCCCGCTGTGGTGGTGTCATCTGCAAACTTGTAGATGGAGTTAGAGCAGAATCTGGCCACGCAGTCATGTGTATGGGGAGTAGAGTAGGGGGTTGAAGATGCAGCCTTGTGGGGCACCAGTGTTGAGAATAATCATTGCGGAGGTGTCGCTGCCTATCCTCACTGATTACGGTCTATTGGTTAGGAAGTCAAAGATCCACTTGCAAAGGGAGGTGTTGAGTCCCAGGTCTCGGAGTTTGGTGATGAGTTTGCTTGAAATTATAATATTGAAGGTGGAACTGTAGTCAATAAACAATAGTCTAACGTGGGTGTCTTTTACTGTCCAGATGCTCCAGAGATGAGTGTCGGGTCAGGGAGATGGCATCTGCCACACTCCTGTTTCAGTAGTCTTGGTTTTTATTTGCACGATATCCTGCTTTTACACAGTGTCTTGTTCAGTATGGTATAATTTTGCATGTACTTTATATCTATGAGTTGTCTGTACCTACGTGTCTGTGACACTGCTGCAAGCAAGTTTTTCATTGTGCCTGTACCTCACCGTATGTGTGCAGATTACAGTACACTTGACTTGACTTTGAGGAGGCAGTGGAGATTCACTCTCAGGATGTTGGGATGCAGACTATGCTGCTGGGTCCAGAGACTTGGATGTATTGTCCCAAATAACGATACTCTAATCACAACAGAAAATGCCGAAAGCACTCAGTCGATCAGGCAGCATCTGTGGGAAGAGAAACTGTTCACTTTTCTCTGAAGCATTAACTATTTCTCTTCCCACAGATGCTCTGACTTGTTGAGTGTTTCCAGCACTTGCTGCTTTAATTTCAGATTTCCAGCATCTACAGTTTTTTATTTGACTTTCAAGGGCACTATTCAAGTTGTTAAGCTGATTGAGGAATTGCCTGTTTGGTCTGAGTGTCCAGAGCAAGAGTGGTGTGGCAAAATGAGGGCTGCACAACGTGAGGTCAGCAAGAACTTCTTTGCATGCAAGGTTGGGAGAATCAGGAAGACATACCCCATCCCCAACAAAAGGTACAGGCACATCAAATGGAAATTTAAAAACTATTAGGTTTTTATTGCAAAAAACATTAGTTTTGTCAGCATCTTTAATAGTAATAAAAGCAATGCATACAATACATGCAGGCACAACGAGTAACTTGGAACCTCATCGCAAGCGGTGGGACTAGGAGAATCGGGACATTTTACTGTGATCGTGTAGATCTTTGGTGGGACCACAGCTAGATTACTATCTGCAATTTTGGAATTTTAGCCTGGGAAGAAGAATATTTTTAAAAAGGATGCAATGTTAGTTTGGTAGGTTGAGTCGTGAGATGACAGGGTTGTGCTATGGGGAGAAAGTGAGTTGAAGGGGGCTCTGGTGTCTGGAGTTTTGAGGATGAGAAGCAATGTCACTTGTAATGTCTGAGGAGCACAGTGGCACAGCTAGTAGAGCTGAGACCTGGGTTCAATCCTGACCTCGGGTGCGGTCTGTGTAGAGATTGCATGTTCTCCTTGTGACCATGTAAATTGACCACTGTAAGTTACCCTTGGTGAGTGGTAGAATCTGGGGAGAGTTGAGGAAAATGTGAGAATAAAATAGGGATTAATGTAGGATTGGTGGAAATAGGTGTTTGATGGTCAATGTGGACTCGGTGGTCCAAGGGGCCTGTATCTATGCTGTAGGACTTTAAGACACTAATTCTGCAGGGCAATTGGCAGGTGGTCTCTAAAGTTCAGTAGTCCAGAGAGTTGAGAAGTGGGGTTCAAGGATGAAGGCTGACAGGTTAATCCTTTAGGACTGAGATTAGAAATTTTCCTCATTGAGGGTTGTGAATCTTTGTTTTTCCTTCCCCCCGAATCCTGTGACAGCTCAGTTACTGAATGTAATTCAGACTGAAATCTATTATTAACTTTTAAGGCAATTGAGGGATATGACAAGAAAGTGGAATTAATGTGGGAGATCAGTTAAGATCCTGGTAAAATATTGGCCTCAGGGCCTTGCAGACCAGTTTCTCTGTTTCTTAAATTCCCCGGCTTCTTCAAAGGAGCTTTATATATTAAAAATTTGACACCAAGGCACATAAGTAGGACAAAGGACCCAAGGCTTTGTAAAGGAGAGACGGGGAGGGGACTCCAGAGTTTAGGGTCCTAACAGCTAAAGGTGGAACTGGCAGTAGTGAGGCGATTGAAGTTGGGGATGTGCAAGGGCCCAGAGTTGGAGACCTGCAGATTTTTAGAGGGTGAGGTAATGAGGAGAGTAAAATGGGATGTGTAAGTGGGTGCTTGGGGGTTGGCATGGACTGGTGGGCCGAAGGGCCTGTTTCCATGGACACTGTGATGGGCTGGAGAAAGTTGCAGGAGTGAGGAACAGAGAGGCTGTAGAAGGAGTTGAAAGCAAGGATGGAAAGTTAAAATTAAAACAGAAAACACGAGCGGTGCTCGGGTAGCAGTGAAAGGAACATAAGCTATCAGCACTGAAGGGAGTTGGGAATTAGAACGGTTTTAAGCCACATCAGCTGTCTGGGGTCAGGAAGTGAAGCTGGATGGTAAGTTTTGTGTGAAGTAGGTAGTGGAGCAAGAGGTGGGCTTCAGTGACCGGGGGAACTCAACGAAAGAAGAATGGGAGACAGGAGAGAGAGAGAGCGAATAAAATGGGCTCAATGAGGGTGGGGGGGGGGGGGGGGTCTTCAGAAGTTTCGGATGACGGACTTGATGAGGTGAGGCAGAATGATACCCAGGCCTGAATTATAGGTTGGGATGTAATTGCAGGATTGGGGTGGTTTGTATGTGGAATAATGCTAACTTGGGCACGTCTTCCAGGCTGAAATCTAAAGGAAAGTTTCGGTGGTTTACATATATGAGAGATGCAGGCTGAAAGGGGACCAAGAGTTCTCCTGAACCTGAATGCAGACAGGGCTTTAATAGCTCATTGGACAGTGAGTGACACCTCCTCAGTACAGTGCTTGTGTGTCAGCCTGGATTTTTGTGTCAAGCCTCTGAAATGAACTATTGAACCCAGGACCTTCTGACCCAGAGACAAGCATGATACTGATTGAGCCAGATGAGGCATTTAATTTGAAATAATTAAATAAATCTGCATCTTTAAAATAAGTGAAGGTAATGTTGACCATGGAACCACCAGATTGTTGGAAAGCTCATCTGGTTCATTAATGTTCTTCAGGGAAAGAAATCTTACCAGGTGACTCCAGACCCACTGACATGGTTGACTCTTCCTTACCTGAGAGGGGATATCCTTGCTATAGAGGGAGTGCAATGAAGGTTTACTGGTTCCAAGGTGGGGGGAGTGGGGGAGGCAGGCCACTGTTGTACGAAGAGAGATTGGATAGGTGTTTATAAGAATGAGAGACGATCCCATTAAAACCTGCAATGGCTCAACAGGCTGGAGGCAGAGAGGACGTTTGCCCTGGTTGGAGGGTGGTGGTGCCTCGAACGGGGGGCACTCCCTCAGGATACAAGATGAGACATTTAGGACTGAGAAGAAAAGTTTGTTCACTCAGAGGATGGTGATCTGTGGAATTCTCCAGAAGGCTGTAAAGTCGCTGAACATAGGGTCATAGAGTCATTCAGCACGGAATTAGGGCCTTTGGCCCAACTCTCCCATGACGACCAAGACAGCCGTCTAAGCTAGTCCCATTTGCCCATGTTTGGCCCATATCCCTCTAAACCATGTACCTGTCCAACTGCCTTTTAAATGTTGTTAATTATGCGCCTCAACCACTTGTATATATTTAAGGAAATGGATTTCTAGTTATAAAAGGCATCAAAGGGTGTGAGAAGATCACTGGAATATCATGTTTCAATGAATATTATTTCATGATAGAGCAGGTTTGAAGGGTCCAGTGAACTACTCCTACATTTCTTAACTGCCTCTGAAACAGCCTGGTATAGTTTGATAGTTTGGAGGTAATTGAGGATGGTCTTGCCAGTGATGACATCAACCTGTGAACAAACTTAAAAGAAAATCTTTTTGATTTGAAGGAAGTTGTTGGAGAGTTTCTTAATTCCAAGCCAACAACATAGAAAGGTGAATATTTTGATGAAATGGTGGCCGCCTTCTCTCCATCAGATGCTGGCTCTCACTGCATATTTGGAGTAGAGGGAGCAGAGCTTGAAAGGCCAAGGTTGCTGTCTGTAAATCAGTTCCCCGTTCAGAAAATCTGCAAATCCCCTGAGGGTCTCCATCAAGACATCCCAGTGAATTCCATGCCCCTACAGTCTGACTTTACTTTCTCCTGATATCAGTTGCCAGTACAATTTGTTTTATTTTGGAAAGATACTTTATTCATTGTGGTCAGCATTGCCGAGTTGGGCCGAAGGGCCTGGTTCTGTGCTGTATTACTCTATGACTCTATACTCAGTAAGTACAAGCTTCTCACAAGTACAATCAGTACATGTTTTTCACTGCATTTGAGGTATCATCAATCCAATGCATTATCTTGCAATGAGTCTTGCAGAGACTAAGGGAGCTAGGGCTTTACTCTTTGGAGAGGAGGAGGATGAGAGGAGACATGACAGAGATGTACAAAATATTAAGAGGAATAGATAGAGTGGACAGCCAACACCTCTTTCCCAGGGCACCAATGCTCAATACAAGAGGGCATGGCTTTAAAGTAATGGGTGGGAAGTTCAAGGGAGATATCAGAGGAAGGCTTTTTACCCAGAGAGTGGTTGGGGCATGGAATGCACTGCCTGGTGCGGTGGTGGAGGCAGGTACTTTGGTCAAATTCAAGAGATTACTAGATAAGCATATGGAGGAGTTTAAAATAGAGGGATATGTGGGAGGAAGGGGGTTAGATAGTCTTAGGAGAGGTTTAAAGGTCGGCACAACATTGTGGGCCGAAGGGCCTGTATTGTGCTGTACTGTTCTATGACTCTATGAGTCAATGCCACTCACGTTAGCACCATCGGCCTGAAGGGCCGGGGGGAAGGTCTCTTTCCGACCAGATGATGCATACATGTTCACCTATTCCAGCGTGCACCCTTAGTGCTGCTGCACACAGTAACGACACGGTGACTTCACAATTGTTCAACAGACCAGTCTGATTCGCACATCTGGTCTGCTTTGCGAGTTCCAAGAACCATTGTGACCCACACAAACTGCACATTGCAGAGCTGTCTACTGAAAAAGGAAACGGCAGTCACGGGGGAGTAGTCTTGGAATAAGCCTCATTAATTAGGGTAAGAATGACGACAGCATTTCTTTCATGTTTGTCCAGTGGCCTCTTGGGGTTTCTTTTGCACACACACATTAGCTCAGTAATGTACAAAACACAGCCTCACATTCTTTCCATAATGTCAGCCCTGGCGGACTCCAGGGAGAATTTCCAGAGTAAGCATTTTTCTAATGAGAAGTTCTTGACTCTTACCTCGTACTTGCCACTTCAGAAGGTGGCTGCAGCCTTCTGCATTGCATGCTTGACAGCGTCCAGCAAAAAACTGGCAGACAGCATGGTCTGAGCAATGCAGCCTTGCTTCTTGGCAGGTTGCAGTGCACGGGGTTGCATTGATGGCAGACTGCATGAGAGACCACTCGTTCCTCCTAAACCACCCCAGTGAGATTAACATCAGGGCTGGGCTTCTCAGCCTCTTTCATTGAAAGCCTCACACATTTGCACTTGGGTCAAATACATGTCCCACTCCTCTACCACTCTCCCACCACCCCCACCAAACCCCCCCCCCCCCACCCAGCATGTCATGAACCTTTTAAGGAGTTGGGGGTGAACCAGGAATTCCCAAGGACTCTGAGCAACCCCAGGGTCAATTAAGAGCATATGTTAACTTCCTTTTTTTTGTGAACTATCTAAGTAAATGTATCATTAAAACCTCACTGCTACATGTAATTTCTGGCACCTAGGCTGAGAATCATTTCTCCAGAGGACTTCTCAAAGCCTTTTGACCAACAATACGGGCAAATAGTTCGTCAGCTTTATAATTAGAACTTGAAGTTAAACATAATGGGAGAATGCAGTCAGTGTTCCCCAAGGCTTAAGGGCTGCTGTCCCTCCAAGATCTCTCATGCTCTCGCTCTGCCCCCCCCCCTCTCTCTCCCTCTCTCCCACAATGGTCTCCAATCCTCCTCATGCCGAGGTACAGGCATGTGCCAGGTGCCACCTAACTTGGTTTCTCTGCCTTCGATTACAAGGAGGGTTTGGGTTTCCATTCATGAAGTTCTTTAAAATAACTTAAGAGCCAAATTCCTCCCCCACCCCCCATTCCCCTTGCTCCATTACAGTGGAGTAAAGTGAGAGTGTAAAACAGTCTCACCACCTCCTTTGAATTCCCCAGTGAACAAACTTTCAGTACTACTTGCAAGCAGATTTAAAACTAACTCTGAATAGTTCCTATTTAAGAAAGAGAGAGAGAGTGGGGAACTATCCACCAGTTCCAGAGAATACTGACATTTATTATTAAGCATGTGGTAACAGGAGGCTAAGAAAATAAATGGAATTGCACTGAGTTGACATGGTTTTATGAAAGAGAAATAATCTTTTAGTTTTTGAGGTTGTAACTAACACAGAAGGTGGTGGTGTGATGTATTTGAACTTTCAGGAGATCGTTTGTATGGTGGCGCACAATAGTTGTTAAATAAAATTGGAGAATGTGAGATTTAAGTTAATATAACAGTGTGAACTGAAGACTAGTTAATGGGTAGAAAACAATTAATAAAAGTTCAGTCATTTTTGGAGTCAGGAAGCTGTCACGAATCACAAACAATATCAGTGATTTGGATGTGGGGATCAAGTGTAATATATCCAATTTTTCTCATGTTACAAAGCTGGGTAGCAGTGTGGGTTGTGTGAAGGATGCACAGACACTGGGCAGAAATAGGCCAAGTGAATGGGTGAAGACACAGTAGATAGAATAGATAAAATTTGAGGTCATACACTTTCTAAAATAGAAAAGTAGTATTTTGTAGATGGAAAGAGATTGCACTGTGTTGGTTTTCATAGGTATCTGGGTATCCTTGTACACCTATCACTGATGGTTAACATGTAGATACAGCAACCAATTGGGAAGTAAGTTGGCTTTTATTACAAAATGATATTAATACCCCATAAATCATCCTACAGCAAATATATAGGGCCCTTGTGAGACCACATCTGGAATATTGTTCACAGGTCTGATCTCCCTTACAACAGAGAAAGAGCAACAAAGGTTTACCAGATTGATCCGTGGTATTGGGAGGGAGGGGGATGTCCTTGAAGAATAGATTAAGCACACTGAGGCTAATTTCTCTTGCCTTTATATGAATGAGAGGTGATCTCATTGAAACATCCAACATTTCTATGGGGCTTGACAGAGTGAATGATGTTTTCCTTGGGTTGTCTGGAAACCGGGTCAGAATCTCAACATAAGGAGTTGGCCATTCCGTACAGTGATAAGGGGAAATGTCTTCATCCAGAGAGTGGCGAATCTTTGGAATTCTCTACCCAAGAGAGCTATGGAGGTTCAGTTGCTGAATATATTTAAGACAGAAATCGATTGGTTTTTGCTTATTAAGGGAATCAAGAGAATAGAGTTAAGTCAAAGTTGAGTTTATTGTCATGTGCACAAGTACATGTATGCACAGATGCAATGAAAAACTTAATTGCAGCAGCATTCACAAGAAAAACATAAATTAAACAAATTACACATAATATCTACAAGAACACAATTAGAACAAAAAAAAACAAAGTCTATTGTGGTGCAAAATAGTCAAAGTGGTCAGGGTGTTGCTATACTTAGGTATGATCAGGGTCGTGCAGGTTGGTTCAAGAAGCGAATGGTTGAAGGGAAGTAGCTGTTGTTGAACCTGGTGGTGTGGGACTTCAGGCTTCTGTGCTTCCTACCCGATGGTAGCTGTGAGAAGATGACATGGGCCGGATGGTGGGGATTTTTAGTGCAGGAAATTGGTACTGAGGTAGAAGATTGGCCATGATTTTATTGAATGGCAGAACAGGTGTAGGGGCCAAATAACCAACTCCTGCTTCTATTCCTTATATTGCACTCTCTGGGCTTTGAATGCCCACCGTAACACTCCTGACTTGGAGAAGTATTTCCAGTCATCATTGCTGGATCTAACTCCCTCCACAATAGCCCTCTGGGAGCACCTTCTCCACACAGAATGTAGCTATTCACAGAGGCAGCTCACCACCACCTTCTCAATCAGAAACAGCCATTTAAAACTAAGGTGCGTAGGAACTTCATCTCGCAGAAGGCGGTGAATCCTTGGAGTTCTCCACCCTAGATGATTGTGGAGGCTGGACCTCTGGGGGTACTTAGAGGAATTAAATTTTTGAAAGCTCAGGATATTTGGGACAATAGGGAACTGGTACAGAGGAGGAGTTGAAGCCTGGGGCAGGTCAACCATGATCACATTGAACGGCAAGACAGGCTTGAGGGGCCGAGTGGCCTACTCTGGCTGCTACTTTCTTGTGTCTTGAAGGTGGATGATAAATGGCAGGCATACTAGTGGCATTCGTTTCTTGGAAAGGACTGAATTGAAAGAAAAGGATTGTCGACTTCTGCTTCAGACACTGAATATGTAGGGGAGATCTCTGTAAGTGTCGGACAGAAAGCAGGAAGAGAGTCTCTCAACTTGAACAAGGGGCTGGAATGTTCCTCTTGATGGCACAGTGTGCACTGATGTACTGGGAGCTGAAGGCAAATTCACCTATCCCTATTATTAGCAGCAATGGCAATTCAAGTTATGGAGTGACGACAGTCTCTGTGGGCTCCCAGCGCAAAAAGTTCCAGTCAGCTGCCTCTTGCCAGTCATGGATATGGATACTTAAGATAAGATAAGATATCTTTATTAGTCACATGTACATCGAAACACAGAGTGAAATACATCTTCTGCATAAAGTGTTCTGGGGGCAGCCCGCAAGTGTCGCCATACTTCTGGCGCCAACATAGCATGCCCACAACTTCCTAACCCATACGTCTTTGGAATGTGGGAGGAAACCGGAGCACCCAGAGGAAACCCACGCAGACATGGGGAGAACATACAAACTCCTTTCAGACAGTGGTTGGAATTGAACCTGGGTCGCCGGCGCTGTAATAGCGTAATTGTTCCAGTTGGCATGACGAATTGAGCCGAGATGTTTTACTTTGTTATTTTGCTGACTGTTTCAGAGTGGATTCGTGGTTAATTCTAAGTAGGTATGTCCCAATTGGAGTGAATTGTCCAAAGGAATTTTTAAAAACAAGATTTAGCCGGTTAAGTTCATCCCTCATGTAATTTGTCCTTGAAGACTGATTTGTCTCAGGGTACATTACTCTCCCAATCCATTTTTGTTTCTTTAGTATTGTTTAGTAAAATCATGAGCTGTCGAGTTCAACGACTGTTGAGTGAACTGACCTGCACTACTTGGACGGTGCAAGGAAGGGTGGTTTCTGAACTTGGCCTCCCTGACTGAATGGCAAGAGAGCTACCCATGGACAATCTGAATTAAGGGTCGTGAGCTGTAATATCCCCAATTAAAACACCACACTGTAGAAAATGGAAGTACTCATCAACCTAGTGAAAGCTGCTCTGTGGTCTGCCCAAAACGTGTTGGTCTCCCGGTGTCAGGAGATGTCCACAAGGTGCAGGACGTGCTGAGAGATGCACTGACACTCGGTACAGCTACTACGGAGTCTCCGTAGGGAAGGACCACAGTCTAGGGTCCTGTCACCATCGAGGGGCTAGGCCCTGTGTAACAGCCTCTCAAACACTTGACTGTTGCTTTGTTTAAGAGAGAAACATGAGTGGTGTTGATTCATTGTAAGGGAATGTATTGAACTGTTGGTACTGTGAATGTAGAGTAAGTTGTGTACTGATTATCTTTACTGCATGCATTATGAATAATGTTCATTTTTGAAATAAAAGAAACTGAGATATCCAGGCAGCTTACTTTAAAAAATCTGTACTTTAGCAAAAGTCTGTATTTTAAACAATCTTTAGTCCAGCAATTTTACTTGCACCTTGCCTCTGATCTCTTACCCCTAGCATCAGCTAAGCCACTCTCTGACAGCTGTTTATTTTCCCAATTCTGTTCTAAATCAGGCTGCAGAAGTGCCACGGCCAGGCTCGACTTTTCCTTGAAGTAGAATTCTAAGAAACTTGCTTATATTTCCCAAAGCACCGTAGTCTCTGGGCCTTAACAGGGAAAGAGTGGCAATGGCCACAGTGTTTTTATGTGCTGGACCGTTGCAAGGACAAGCTTGCAGTTGGCTCCATTGATTTCTGGAGTTGGACTGTCCTGGCATCTTTTCCAGGAAACTTATTTAGAGCACAGCTTTGTGGATAAGAAAAGTCAAGTATTATTTTCCCCAAATTAAGTAACATCAAAACACTTCTTCACATGCTGCATTGCAGGGTTTCAAAGGGCCTGAGAGGTTTTATTTTTCTGTAAATGAAAATCAAAGAACGGGTGATGCTGAAAATGACAAATAAGATGCTGGAAACATGCAGCAAGTCAGGCAGCATCTATGGAAAGAAAAACAGTGACCATTTCGCCAGGTTCTCATTCCATCGATGTTTCCAGCATCTTCTGGTTTTTCTTTTAGCTGCTTGAGAAAGAAGAACAAAGAGGAAGAGACGGTGAATGAATTCTCAAACAGTGCAATGCTATCACACAAAGAAAATGCAGTGCAGGCAGACAGTAAGGTGTAAGGGCCACGACAAGGTTGATTGTGAGGTCAATAGTCCACCTTGTCGTACAAGAGATCCGTTCAATGGTCTTAGCAGCGGGATAGAAGCTGTCTTTGAGCCTGGTGGTGCGTGCTTTCAGGCTTTTGTATCTTCTGCCCAATGGGAGGGGGGAGAAGTCATCCCTCTCTCACTAACAATGCAAAACTTTTGTGCTGACCAAATGTCCTAGGTCACACACTCAAATACCAGACTCACAAACAGGGTCTTCATTTCTCTCGTTTGCAGGAGTTGGGTGTCACCGGCATTTACTTCCCATTCCTAATTGCACTTGAGAAGGCGGTGGTGAGCTGCTTTCTTTAATCGTTGCAGTCCTTCTGGTGAAGATGTGCCCACAGTGCTGTGGTGGAGCGAGTTCCAGGATTTAGGCACAGCAACAATATTGTTTCCAAGTCACAATAACGTGAGACTTGGAGGGGAATCTGCAAGGGTTCCATGGCGAAGAAAGTGCACCAGTGCCTCTACTTACTCAGGGGGCTAAAGAAATTTGGCATGTCCCCATTGACCCTCACCAATTTTTATAGATGCACCATAGAAAGCATCCTACCCAAATGCGTCACGGCTTGGTATGGCAACTGGTCTGCCTGAGACTGCAAGAAGCTGCAGAGAGTTGTGGACACAGCTCAGCGCATCGCAAAAACCAGGCTCCCCTCCGTGGATTCTGTCTATACTTCTTGCTGCCTTGGTAAAGCAGCCAACATAATCAAAGACCCCTCCCACCCTGGACATTCTCCCTTCTCCCCCCTCCCATTGGGCAGAAGATACAAAAGCCTGAAAACACGCACCACCAGGCTCAAAGACAGCTTCTATCCCACTGTTATAAGACCATTGAACGGATCTCTTGTATGATAAGGTGGACTATTGACCTCCCAATCAACCTTGTCGTAGCCCTTACACCTTACTGTCTGCCTGCACTACACTCTCGCTGTAACTGTAACACTATATTTTGTATTCTGTTCATGCTTTACCCTTGTACAATCTTGATGTACTGATGTGATGAAATGATCTGTATGGATGGCATGCAAAACGAAGTTTTGCCCTGTACTTCAGTACATGTGGCAATGATAAACCAATTACCAATTTAATTTACCTAGGGGCAATCCCCACGCTCAGCTGAAGCCTCTTCCTGAAGTCTCAGCATGATCAGCATTGAAAAGAAATGAGAGGGCTTTTCCCACTAGAATTCCAATTTAATACAAGAACTTGACTCGTGATTTGGTATAGGTGGAGGGGGCAGGTTGTGTTGAGGAAGCAACAAGTCTGCAGAAGGACTTGGACAGGTTGTGAGAATGGGCAAAGAAGTGGCAGATGGAATACAGCGTAGGGAAGAACATGGTCATGCACTTTGGTAGAAGGAGTAAAGGTGTAGACTATTTTCTAAATGGGGAGCAAGTTTAGAAATTGGAGGTGCAAAGAGACTTGGGAGTCCTTGTGCAGGATTCCCTAAAGGTTAACTTGCAGGTTGAGTCGATAGTAAGGAAAGCAAATGCAACGTTAGCATTCATTTTGATGGGACTAGAATATAAAACCACGGATGTAATGCTGAGGCTCTATAAGGCGTTGGTCAGACCACATTTGGAGTATGGTGAGTAGTTTTGAGCCCCATATCTAAGGAAGGATGTACTGGCATTGGAGAGAGTCCAGAGGAAGTTTACGAGAACGATCCCGGGAGTGAAAGGGTTAACGTATGAGGTGCGTTTGATGGCTCTGGGCCTGTTTTCGCTGGAGTTTAGAAGGATAAGGGGGGATCTCATTGAAACCTTCCAAATATTGAAAGGCCTGGATAGAGTGGATGTGGAGAGGATGTTTCCAGTAGTGGGAGAGTCTAGGACCAGAGGGCACAGACTCAGAATAGAAGGATGTCCCTTTAGAACAGAGATGAGGAGGAATTTCTTTAGCCAGAGGGTGGTGAATCTGTAGAATTCACTGCCACAGAGGACTGTGGAGGTCAAGTCATTGGGTGTATCTAAGGCAGAGATTGATAGATTCTTGATTGGTAAGGGGGTTAAAGGTGACGGGGAGAAGGCAGGAGAATGGGATTTAAAAAAATCAGCCATGATTGAATGCGGAGCAGACACGATGGGCCAAATGGCCTAATTCTGCTCCTATGTCTTATGGTCTTAAAGATAACATTCTAACTATCTCGACCCATGTTGGAGCTGTTTGCCGAACAGAAGGTTCAGATTCCTTCACTAAACCTGCAGGGGAAGGTGAAGCAGTTCCCTGCTCACTGCTGTCTTGATCACACCCCAGCGCCTGCTCGCTCAGTCATTAGGGACGTGTAGGGCTTGAGTTTCCAAGGAAAATGAGGGACAGAGGAGTGAAGTGTAATCAAGGCAGGGAATCAGCTGTTAACTTCTAGGATAGCAGGACAAACTCAGGCAGCCGAATGGCCTTCCTTTTTGTTCTACAGATAACAAGTGTAGGGAAAGAAATTACATTCACTGTGCATGACTCAGACACATAACAAGGAGTTTTATTTCACCGCTTGGTGCTGGAAAACCCATTACCATGTATTTAGTTACGTAATTACAATCCACAAGTTGCAAAGTGAATCAATGAAGATTTTCATTGGCCTTGTCTTGTGCTGAGTCTGTCATTGCAAGTGCAGTGTGTTATGAAAGCTGCAGGAAGGATTAATGAAGTGACCGCCCTGCAAGACAGCAAAACATTGAGCCAAAGTTTGTCTTATCATGGCGAGACACTTATGATGGATGAGTTTACGTTAAGGGTGGGGTCTAGATATGAAGTTTCAATTCTGTTTTCTGCTACACAGCATAAAGTGAGAGCTTCCTAGTGTTGGAGGTGAGTTGAAGTGTGCAAAGGTGCCCAAGAATATAAGAATTCAGAGCAGGAGTGGACCACCCAGGCCAGCTTTGCCACTCGTCAAGATCATATCTGATCTTTCACCTCAGTCCCATTTCCCTGACCGAAACCTACATTTTCGTTGCAGCGCAGGAGAATGAGGGGTGATCTTACAGTAGTGTATAAAATCATGAGAAGCGTAGGTAGGGTGAATGGTGAATGCACTCTCTTTTTCCCAGGGTTGGGGAAAAAAGAACTGGAGGACATAGGTTTAAGGTGAGAGGGACGAGATCTGAGGGGCAACATTTTCAGCCAGAGAGTGGTGAGTATATGGAAAGAGCTGCCAGAGGAAGTGGTTGTGGCAGGTACATGGATAGGAAAGGCTTAGAGGGATATGGGCCAAATGCAGGCAAATAGGACTAGCTCAGATTGGAATCTTGGTCGGCGTGGACCAGTTGGGCCGAAGGGCCTGCTTCCTTTCTGTGACTCTCGCCCTTGAATTTCTTAACATCCAGAACTGCATAGATCTCCGCTTTAAATGAATTCAGTGACCGGGGCAGAGAATTCCAAAGATTCACCGCCCTCTGAATGAAGAAATTTATCATTATCTCAGTTCTAAATAGCCAGCCCCTTCTGGGATGGTGATGCCTGGTTCTCGAGTCCTCAGACAGAGGAAACATCCTCTCTGCATCAACCATGTAGGAATTTTATAAGTTTCAATGATATTTCATTTGGCACGCTTGCCTTCATAGGTTGGGGCATTGAATATAAAGGTTGGGACATTATGTTGCAGTTTTACAAAGCACTAGTTAGACTGCACTTGGAGTACTGTGTGGAGTTCTGGTCACCACACTATAGGAAGGATGTGGTTGCACTGGAGAGAGTGCAGAGGAGATTCACCAGGATGTTGCCTGGATCTGAGAGCTTTAGTTATGGGGAGAGATTAGATAGGCTGGGCTTGTTTTCTCTGGAGCAAAGGAGGATGAGGGGTGACCTGATAGAGATATATAATATAATAGGGTAGAGAGTCTGAACCTTTTTCCCATAGTAAGGGTATCAAAAGCAAGACAAGATAGGTTTAAGGTGAGAGGAAAGAGTTTTAAGGTGGATTTGAGAGGAAAGTTTGTTTACTCAAAGAATGTTTGCTATTTGGAATGTTGCCAGGGGAGTTGGTGGAGTCGGATACAATCGCTTTGTTTAAGAGACATTCAGACAGGCACCTCAAAAGGCAAAGCATGGAAGGATATGGATCTAACGTGGACAAATGGGATTCGTATAGATGGGCAAAATGGTCAGCATTGATGTGATGGGCCGAAGAGCCTGTTTCTGCACTGCACAACTCGATGACTCCTCCCAGTCTTCTAAACTCCAGTGAGCAGAACCCTAGTCCACTCAGTCCCTCCTCTTGCTGCTCACCCAAGAACTAGTTTGATGAATCGTCATTGCCCTCTCACTGCGTGACTCAGTGCTTTGACAACATTTCAGGTCATGAAAAGTCATCAGCCTGAAAAATTAACTGTTTCTCCCACCCCAGATGCTGCCTGAACTGCTGAAAAAATCGAGCACTCTCTATTTAATTTCTGATTTCCAGCATCTGCACCATGTTAGTTTTGAACCCTTGGAAGACGCCGAGCAAGTAGTTGGTTTATTATTGTCATATGTACCGAGACACAGTGAAAAACTTTGTTCTGTGTGCCATCCACACAGGTCATAAGTACATTGTGGTAGTACAAGGGAAAAGCAAATGTGTCAAGTTATGTGGTTTAATAATCTTTTAATTGAAGTTCCAAGCATCCAGGGATTTTCTGCTCGTATCTTTACCTCTGCTTGGCTGCATTTGCACCTTGTTGTGTTCCCATTGGGATCCTCCAAGTGACTTGGCTTCACACAGAACCAGTGCAGGACTCCCTCAGTGAGACCTGTGTTGCTCCCTCAGTCCCTTGTTTGGTGCTCTGTTTTGAACACATGGCGCCAGTTGATTCTTGCACTGAATCTAATTGCTGACAATTAACTCTCTTAATGAGACGCAATGTTCTCTTTTGGGGAAAGACAGCTTCAGCCGTGTTCACCAATGACAGGAGGGCTCCCTTCTAATGACATCATGCACTTCAGCTGGGTACAAAGCTGGTATCTGCAACCCTGAACAAAGAACACTACAGCACAGTACAGGCCCTTCGGCCCACAATGTTGTGCCGACATTTTATCCTGCTCTAACATTTATCTAACCCTTCCCTCCCAGCTGTTGGTGCAGGAGTCTCTCGCTCTCTCTCTCTCTCTCTCTCTCTCTCGCTCTCTCTCTGTACCCTGAAACAGTGGGATCCGGATTGGCTGCATACTTGTTCACTATTCAGATCTCCTGAAGGGAATCAAATGTCGTTGTTTGAGCAGCATCTTCCCAGCTCCTGTTATGTGCTCTTTATGTTGGTTTTCTGTCATTTGCAGTTTGGTTTTGGATAAATATTTCAGAGCTGGACAGAGCCAGCCCATGAGGACAACCATCCTTGTGGAAAAGAGAGTGGTTCTCTTGCTTACCTTCAATGTTAAGCTACCTATCAGAGCAGTGTTGGTGAGTTTGGAGCAGGGATGGCTGTAGGGGACAGTGCATCTGGTGAAGTAAATGGTAGGAACTCTTTCAGGTGCACACAGTGTTTCTCGGGTAAGATCACAAGGAGTTGGAGTTGCAATGATTTCTGCAGGCTTATTGCAAACCCTCTTCTTCAGGCAGCCACTGATCCAAATGCAAGGGCCTCTGAGAATCCAGTTGACCTAAAATGGTGATCATTTTGCCCCGAGCACTAACACAGGCACAGTGGGATGTGGCAAGTGCTCCCTCTGTGTAGCAGTTTGGCAGTAGAGATTGAGCCCAATTAACGTGGTGTCACACTGGGACATGGAACATGTTGCTGTGGGACTTAACCTGGGCAACGGCGTAGATGTGAGCACCAAAGAGGTAATTAAACCAGCACGATCGCAGGGTGCGCTTGAGATCCCACGCTTCTCCACAAGGGCAAAAAAAATCACATTAATTCTGGTGACAAATTAGCCACACCAACTACACACAGTTGTGTTTTAGCTTTTGTCCCCTCTGACGGTTGGGACCGTGAAGTGAGTTGATGTCATGCCAGTCTCTGGCATGAATAACACTGAGTTCATGCAGCCTGTCAGGGTCTTGGGTTCGACCCAAGGAATATGCTGGTGCCCTGCAGAAGTTGCTCTGTCATTCACTCTGTCTGTGGCACCAGCTTTTGTTCAGCTGCACTGATGCCTGCAGTTCAGTCTGCGGAGACTAGCTCCCCACTCAGCAACATGAAAAGATTGTCCATCGTATCGGCACTTTGTTGTGGAATCTCCAGACGGTTGTTGGGGCAAGTGAGCGCATTGTACTGGGGACCTTGCCTGCACAAGGTAATTTTGCTTGTCTAGGCCACTTGTAAAGATATGCAACGCCCACAATCTAACCATTAACTGCCTGTTTTGCCATGTTTCACATCAGGCATGGCTTGCAATCTAAACAGAAAGTGCAACCAAAGCAAATTAGCCACAAAGAGAAAACGTTTCCCGTTTTGGAAGAATAATCAAATCTCTCGATACTGGTTTAACCAGTGTGCATCAGCCTGTGGCATTTCTGGGGGAATGCAGAATGCAGATTCTGAATGTTGGGGGGATTCCGGGTGCCAGTGTGCGGAGTCTGTGGAAGTGTGTGTGTTGAGTCAGTCAAGTTCATTGTCATCTGCATGTATGCTCAGGTGCAATGAAAAATTTACTTGCAGCAGTATCACAGGCACATTGCATCAGATCAGCAGCATTCACAGGAAAAGCATAAACATAAATTATACACAATTTTTACAAGAAAAAAATGCAATTAAAACAAAAGAAATTGTCCATTTTAGTGCAGAGTGGTCATAGTGTTGCAAAACTGAATTGGTGATGAGAGTTCTGCCGGTTGGTTCAAGAACTGAATGGTTGAAAGGAAGTTGCTGTTCTTGAACCTGGTGGTGTGGGACTTCAGGCTTCTGTACCTCCTGCCCGATGGTAGCTGTGAGAAGATGGAAAAGTGTGGAGTTTGAGGAGCGGTGTAGGTGTGTGTCTTGACAGGGGAGGACTGTGAGTGTGTGTCTTGAGCAGGGAGGAGTGAGTGTGTGTACGTGGTGAGTGGGGAAAGTTTGTGTGTGGCTTGTGGCATTAGACTCAGAGAATGTGCTGAGGTGTGTCACCTCCTCACCTCGCTCTCCTGACGCTCCATGTACCAGTTACACACTGAGCCCGATGTTGAATCATTTCACCAGCAGGTCATGCCTCCAAACCCTGTGGTCCATGGCATCCACCACACTTCATTTTATGCAGTTAGTAGACTTCGTCAATACTGTTTTGGCCTCTTCTATACACGATGGAGTGAGGTGCCTGGAATTACAGGAAAATTCGGGTAACAGCTTGCCAGACCTGGTCATTCAACGCTTATAACAATGAACCACACATACTGGTGTGCAAGTTTTGTTCTAAGACTTGTAGATGCCATGACCAAGGGAGCACGGGTGTCTCTATTTCCTGAGGAGGCTAAGGAAATTCAGCATGTCCCCGATGACACGCGGCAATTTTTACAGATGCACCACAGAAAGCATCCTATCCACAGCCTGGTTTGGCAACTGCTCTGCCCAAGACCACAAGAAATTGCAGAGAGTTGTGAACACAGCCCAGTCCATCAAGAAAACCAGTCTCCCCTCCATTGACTCTGTCTACACTTCCTGCTGCCTCGGGAAAGCAGCCGACGTAATCAAAGAAGATACAAAAGCTTGCGAACATGTACCACCAGGCTCAAGGACAGTTTCTATCCCAGTGTTATCAGACTCTTGAACAGATCTCTAGTTTGATAAAGATGAACTCTTGATCTCTCAATCTACCTCATCATGACCCTTGCACCTTATTATCTGACTGCACTGCACCTTCCCGATAACTGTAACACTAGATTCTCCATTCCGTTGTTGCACTTCCCTTTGTAGAACCTCAGTGTACTTGTGTTTGGAATGATCTGTCTGGATAGCATGCAACCAAAGCTGTTCACTGTATCTCGATACACGTGACAAAAGTAAACCAATTACCAATAACTGATTACCAATGAAAGAGTCCAATTGTGAAAATACCACGACATTGGGTTTGTTGGTAAGCTGTACTACCTCAATGTCCTGATGTGATGAATCGATCTGTATGGATGGCGTGCAAAGCAAAGTTTTTCACTGTGCCTCGGTACACGTGACAGTAACAAACCAACTTACTAATTTTGTCCTTTACAGTATTTGTCTTATTTTAAGTTTTCATTCCACCTGAGGTGGGACAGGCAGGGAAGGGGTGAGACAGTCTGTGCAGCTTAGATACCCACCAGCAAGCTGAGAGGTTCTTGCCACCAGCAGGGTGCTGGTCAGTATTGAGTAACGATCTATACATGAGGGTTGTTGGACTCATAGAGGAATAGATTCCCTGCCACAGAGGAGCACTGAAGCTTGGAAGCAGCGGAGTGTGTGGAGCAGTAACTAGCTGGTTGCTCAGACTACACAAATCCTTAGTTCCACCAGACTGCAGGCTAGAGCACATTGTGTAACATTAACTCCTGAGCAAGAAGCAACAAATAAAAGCTTTCTCTTTCCATTATATTCCAGAGCGAGACTACTATAGCTTGTGTAACAAGCAGCCGATCGGGAGAGAGCTTTTCCGACAGTTCTGTGAGACGAAGCCGGAGCTGAAGAGGTGCATCAAGTTCCTTGACACAGTGGTAAGACGCAGAGGTTTGAAATTCATTGTCAGAGTGGGACCAGTTGTGTGTCAAAGGCCCTGAGCAGTGTGTGTGGAGTCAACCCAGTTTAAAGCGTCCCACTCTGAGAAATCCACGTCTGTTTTCACGTCAGATGGCCATAAGAGAAGGAGCAGAATTAGGCCATTCGGCCCATCGAGTCTATCTGCCATTCAATCATGGCTGATTTTTTTAATCCCATTCTCCTGCCTTCTCCCTGTAACCCTTAACCCCCCTTACCAATCAAGGGCCTATTAATCACTGCCTTAAATACACCCAATGACTTGGCCTCCACAGCCCTCTGTGGCAACGTATTCCACAGATTCACCACCCTCTGGCTGAAGAAATCCCTCCTCACCTCAGTTTTAAAGGGACGTGCCTTTATTCTGAGGCTATGCCCTCAGATCCTAGACTCTCCTACTAACCGAAACATCCTCTTTGTGTCGACTCTATCCAGGCCCTTTAGTATCCAGTAGGTTTCAATGAGATTCCCCCCTCTTCCTTCTGAACTTCATCGAGTACAGGCCCAGAGACATCAAACCCTCCTCATACGTTAAGCCTTTCATTCCCAGGATCATTCTGGACTCTCTCCAACACCAGCACATCTTTCCTTGGATATGAGGCCCAAAATTGCTCTCAATATTCCAATTGCAGTCTGACCAATGTCTTATAAATCCTCAGCAGTACGTCCTTGCTTTTACATTCTAGTCCTCTTGAAATGAATGCTAACATTGTATTTGCTTTCTTTACTACCGACTCAACCTGGTTAACTTGTACCTAGAGGGAATCGTGAACTAGGACTCCCAAGTCCCTTTGCACCTCTGATTTCTGAATTTTCTCTCCGTTTAGAAAATAGTCTGCGCCTTTATTCTTCCTACCAAAGTGCATTACCATACACTTCTGTACACTGTATTTCATCTGCCACTCCTTTGCCCACTCTCCCAACCTGTCCTCCCAATATGGCGTTTGGATTCAGGCAGACGCCCTGCTGCAGTACAGGGGAGGAATTTCCTGAGCCTTGAGCTGGCTGTGGGCTGACAACACACAGTAACAAGCAGTGTGGGAGATGTGAAATCCAATGAGGAAATGCTGGACTTTCTCAGCAGTCAGATCGGGTTTGTAATTGGAGAGTCACTTGTAGACAATGATCTATTGTAGCGGGAAGATGTAAATGTCAATACTGTGACCAAGAATAGCCCTGGCTGGCTGTCAACTACCTCCCCCTAAACCGAGAACCTTTGAACACTACAGCACAGAAAGCTGGCCATTCGGCCCTTCTAGTCTGTGCCGAAATTTTATTCCGCTAGTCCCATTGACCTGCACCCAGTCCATAACCCTCCAGACCTCTCCCATCCATCTACCTATCCAATTTATTCTTAAAACTTAAGAGTGAGCCCACATTTACCATGTCAGATGACAGCTCGTTCCACACCTAGTTCTTTCATCCTGGAATAAGTGGTTCCAGCTACTGATGAGGGCAATGTTTTCATTGTGAACCTTCCCCTTCTATCAGCCCAATGCTATAATCTCCCCACCCATCATCACGCCATCATGTCCCAGACCATCAGTGAACTTGCCTCCTATGGAGATCTTCCACCTGCAGCCTGCAAGCTGGTATTCCTCAAGCCCTCAGCAACAAACAATCTGCTGGATGACCTCAGTGGGTTGAGCAGCATCTCCTAGAGTCATAGGGCAATACATCATGGATACAGGCCCTTCGGCCCAACAAGTCCATACTGACCACGTGCCAACCCAGCCAGTCCCAGTTTCCTGCATTCGGCCCCTATCCCTCCAAGCCCTGGCCCTCCATGTACCTCTTCAAGTGCTTCTTCAATGATACTATTGTACCTGCCTGAACCCCAGGCCTCAACCTCAGTGGGAATAAAGGAATTGTCAACGTTTCTGTTCGAAGCCCTGCATCAGGACTGCAGTCTCCACTTCACCCTCTGTCATCCCAGTCTATTCTTGCCCATGATACTGATTTCTTTCTATCCTGACTTATTTTCTCCCCATGTCTTTTGCTGCCTGCGCCTCTTGACTCCTCCGACCCTCCCGTTACTCTGATAGTAGCCCCGACCATCTCACTTTCACCATGGCATCCACTGCTTCCCATGAGGGCAGTCAGAGGATCCTCTGCTTCGTCCTTGGGTGGTGGTCTAACCAGCATCGTTTTCTCCTCTGTGTGGTGCATGTACTTGGCACTGAG
Organism: Pristis pectinata; assembly: GCF_009764475.1. Taxonomy (NCBI): domain Eukaryota; kingdom Metazoa; phylum Chordata; class Chondrichthyes; order Rhinopristiformes; family Pristidae; genus Pristis; species Pristis pectinata. The sequence continues at coordinate 9,162,235 of NC_067433.1, forward strand.
CAGCTTTTCTTTGGTTCCTCCAGGTGAAAGGAGTTGCAGAGAAACAGGCCCTTCGGCCCATCTAGTGTGTGGGCATGTGGTAGAACCAGGGGAGAGTTGATGAGAATGCAGAGGGAATAAAATTAACGTAAATGGATGCTTGATGGTCAGTGCAGACTCAGTGGGCCAAATGGCCTGTTTCATAGCATCATAGAAACAGGCCCTCATGACCCACTTCATCCATACTGACCGTGATGCCTGTCTCTGCTACTCTCATTTGCCTGCATCCTTCTATTCCTTTCCTATCCAAGTACCCATCCAAATGCCTTTTAAACGTTGTAATAATATCTGCCTCTGTTGAACCTCCTCTGGTAGCTCGTTCCAAATATTCACCACCTTCTGTGTGAATAGCTTACCCCTCAGATCTTCTTTACATTTCTCCCCTCTCACCGTAAACCTGTGCCCTCTAGTTTTAGAGTACCTTACCCTGAGAGAAAGATACTATCCTATCTATACCCCTAACAGTTTTGTAAACCTCTATAAGGTCACCCCTCAGAGTCCTACCTTCCAGTGAGAATAAACTCACCCTATTTGATCTCTCCTTATAAGTACAGCCGTCCATTGCAGGAAACATCTTGGTGAATCTCTTCTGCACTCTCTCCATTGCTACCACATCCTTCCTGTAGTGTGGCGTCCAGAACTGTACACGATGCTGTCTAACCAACGTTTTATATGGCTGTAAAATGAGATACCAACTCTTATAGTCAATGCGTCAGCCTGTGAGCGTCCAGAACTGTGCACGATGCTGTCTAACCAATGTTTTATATGGCTGTAAAATGAGATACCAACTCTTATAGTCAATGCGTCAGCCTGTGAGGACAAGCATACCAAGTACCTTCTTCATTACCCTAGCCACCTCTATCTCCATTTCCAGGGAGCTATTGACTTGCACCCAAAGTTTCTTTGTTTGTTTGTTGTACGACTCTATGAGCTGGGGCATCGTTCTTGATCGGGACTACCTCGTAGGCCAGATATTAAGGTTTTGGAGATCAAACAGAAGTGATGTTCTGAAATCATAGTGGCACAGTGGAAATTTGGGAGTGCAGAGACGGGATAAGTTGAAGTCGTTCCCTTTGAGCTGAGAAGGTGAATCAGAGGCTTGAGCCAAGTATGCAAAAACATGAAAGCTCAGTAACTAGAGGACACAGAACCAAACCTATCATGACAAGAAAAAAAAGAGGACACAACTAGCTGTGATCAACAACGCACTCACTGAACGAGCAGAGGAAGCAAGTTCAAGAATTGTTTGTGTGAAGGGAAAAGAGCAAGAGATGGAACTACTTGATAACTCATCTTTTATTTCAAAATATACTTTATTTCCTGTGTGTATTTTTAATATATACAATACAATCAGTACACATCCTTCTTTACATTCATTGTGATATCAAACTAATTGACTCTTGTGAATGCTGCGTATTTGATGCTATGCGCCTGTGATGCTGCTGCAAGTTTTTCATGGCACCTGTGCACACATGCATTTATGCATATGATAATAAACTCGACTTTGACTTTGATGCTCGCGTAATGCATCAGTGTCACTCATGTTTGCCTGCTATTGGATAACTCCTTTAGAAGAGTGAGCCCTGCCGTTGATAGACCACGTACTGCTTTCTCTGTCTTTGTGGCTTCTGGTTAAGAGGAGCTTCAGCAAATCTGGGTGAATGCTTCTCTTTTATTTTTGTTTGTATACAACCCAGCTGTGGCATACTCCACATTGATCAGACGAAACACAGTCCGCAGAGACAACTCTGCTAAAAGCACCGAAGGCAATTGCAACACAAAGCCCCTATGAAACAATTTGCATGCTATTAAGATTTAGTTTGATGAAGAAATGAGCCAAATCACCTTGTAGGACAGGTTATGGGACTTTAGAAGGGCTGGGCTGTAATCTATCCGAGCGACAGCAACAACTGAACGCACTGCAGGGAGTAGTAATGAAGGCAAATACAGTAGCGGCGTTTATGAGTCTCTTAGATAGCCACATAAATGTGCAGAGGGTGGAGGGATGTGGGCGTTCTGTAGGCAGAAGGGATTAGTTTAGTTAGGAATTTAATTACTAGTTTAACACACACAAAATGCTGGAGGAACTCAGTGGGTCAGGCAGCATTTATGGAGGGAAACGAACAGTCGACGTTTTGGGCCGAGACCCTTCTATCAGGACTGGAAAGAAAGAGGGCAAAGCCAGAATACTGGTTTAATTACTAGCTTAATTAGCTTAGTTAGTTTGGTACAACATCATGATAAAATATCTTAATTAGTCACATGTACATCGAAACACACAGTGAAATGCATCTTTGGCGTAGAGTGTTCCGGGGGCAGCCCGCAAGTGTCGCCACGCTTCCGACGCCAACATAACGTGCCCACAACTTTCTAACCTGTACATCTTTAGAATGTGGGAGGACACCGGAGCACCTAACTACAAACCCCTTACAGACAGCGGCCAGAATTGAACCTGGGTCTCTGGTGCTGTAAAGCGTTATGCTAACCGCTACACTACCAGCCCTGCTTCATGGGCTGAAGGTCCTGTTCCTGTGCTGTATGATGTTCTATGTTAACTTGGCTGCAGTGTAGGAAGGAGACTGACATGGGGTTACCGAAGCTGGTGCGTTCTACAGCAGTGAACCAACAGGCGTCCAACCTAAATGAACATCTAAAAAGCTGCAGGTGCTGGAAATCTGAAATAAAAACAAAATGCTAGAAAGACTCAGCAGGTCAGGCAGCAGAAACAGTGGAAGAGAAATAGTTAACGTTTCAGGTCATTACAACTAAGAAAGAGAGAAAGCAAGTTTGTCTTGGTGGTGGAGAGGGCAGGGTGGGCAATGGGTGAAATGACACAGACAAAGGAGCTTAACTGACCACTTAATGGTTATGTTAACTCACACTATTACAGACATTCATTGGCTCAGCCACCTTCTCTCCTATCTTGACTGACTTGCTTTCTCTCGATCCAGTGAAGGGTCTGTGACCCGATGAAGGGTCTCAACCCGAAATGTGGAGGAAGGAACAGCAGATGAGAGTGCTCAAGTTGGAATCTGTTTGTCCAAAAGACACTGATTCATGGTGTAACCAGAAGGCCCAAGTGCACGGTGACCTCCACAGCGATGTGGTGCTTTTTGTAAAGTTGCTGAGGCTCCAGACTGTACGAGACACAAAGAGACTGCAGTTGCTGGAATCTGGAGCAACAAATATGTAGCAGGTTGTTTGTTGCTGAAGATTGTGGAATTAGTTTATTATTGTCGCTTGTACCGAGATACAGTGAAAAGTTTATCTTGCATACCATTCATTACACAGTGTTTTGAGGTAGTACAAGGTAAAACAATACAGAATGCAGAATAAAGTGTAACAGCTACAGAGAAAGTGTAGTACAGGTAGACAATAGGGTGCAAGGTCATAACAAGGTAGATTGTGAGGTCAAGAGTCCATCTTATCGTACTAGGGAACCGTTCAATAGTCTTATAACAGAAGGACAGAAGCTGTCCTTGAGCTTGGTACGTGCTTTCAGGCTTTTGTATCTTCTGCTTGATGGGAGAGGGGAGAAGAGAGAATGTCGGGGGTGAGTGGGGTCTTTGATTATGCTGGCTACTTTAACAAGGCAGCAAGAAGTACAGACAGAGTCCATTGGAGGGGAGGCTGGTTTCCCTGATGTGCAGAACTGTGTCCATGACTCTCTGAAGTTTCTTGCAGTCACGGGCAAGCAGATCCCATACCAAGTCGTGATGCATCCAGATGGGATGCTTTATATGGTACATCAATAAAAATTAGTGAGTGTCAAAGGGGACATGCCAAATTTCTTTAGCCTCCTGAGGAAGTAGAGGGGCTGGTGAGCTTTCTTGGCCGTGGCACAGGAGGTCGTCACACTGTACCTCCTGTTTTACTTGTGGAATATAGTTAACAAAGCCTGTGTTTATTAGCCACTCCGTATTGTCCTTGCGAAAGTCGTGTGGCTTCTGTAAATCCTGTCGTCCACAGGTCTGGCATGATTGTCCAGTGGACCCACTTGGAGTTTTGCAAGCTTGTTTAACAGAGGCCGCATCTGATGATTGAGTCTCACTGTATCAGGACAACATCGTGAGACCCCTTTCCTCCAGTCTGCTTGTGTAATGAAATCTTAGCTCTTGGCCCCAAGTAGATGTTGCAGCATTTTTTGCTCACTTGACCTAACGCAAAACATCTAACCAGCCTAATGCTCAGTGGTATCAGAAGTTATGAAATCATTCACTTGCTGAATATTTTGTACTCTTTCAGAAAAGCTTATCCATCCAGAAAAATTTCCAAAGAACCAACAATTTCTGCAGCAGCCTCCCTCCTGTGAATTATACATTTTTTTTGCCTGAGCTGTATTCAATCAGTATTTGTGTACACTGATATTTTGCCAGTTGAATGTTTCTCTTTGTCATAATCTCAAGGGCATTTTGCAATGTTCAGTACTCTGGTTCAGCAACAGACTGAGCACTGCTGCCTGAGAGACTGTTACCCTCCCAATTTAGGTTAGAAATAAAGCCTGTAGTATTAAAGGGACAGTGGCAGTGTGGGTATAAAACTAGCTGAGAGGCAGAAAGCAGAGGGTGCGTGAACAAACGTTTTTCACACTGATTCAGTGCCCCTTCCGGAGTTGGTATCAGGATCGCTGATCTTTTTTATATATTAGTGGCTTGTACTTGGGTACATAATCAATACTTTCAAAGTTTGCAGAAGTCATTAAAGCCAAAAGTGTAGCAGAAGTTGTTCTGGGTACTAACAGCATTCATGAGGCAAACTATTTCTCTTTCCACAGATGTACTCCTGATCTGTTAAGTATTTCTGGCTTTTTCTGTCTTTGTTTTAGATTTCCAACATCTGCAGGTTTTTTTTGATTTTCACAGGCAGATTGATGGTAGATGAATTTTAATCCAGTGAGGTGCAATTATATACATTTTGATAAGAATAAAAGTTGAAGGAAGATAACCTAAATGGTACAGTTAAAAGTAGGAGAAAAAAATGCTGGAAATACTTAGCAGTCCAGGCAGCATCTATGGAGAAAGAAACAGAGGTATAATTTTTGGTCAGTGATCTTTTATCAGAATTGTTTTGATGCAAATTCTTTGACCTGAATTATGCAGGTGCTGAAAATCTAAAATGTTTGCTTTTGGATTTTTAAAGTGGATGCAGGAACAGAGACCCAAGCGTGTGTGTGCACAGATATTTGAAGATAGCAAAAATAAATCATATGCAATTGTTGGACTTGGAAATGTAGAATACAAGGACAAGGAAGTAATGCTGAACTTTTATAGAACAGTAGTTGGACTTCATCTGAAGTAATGTGCCTAACTTTTAGCCTGGCACTTTAGGAAAGATATCAAGGCCCTGAGACAATGTAGGCAAGCTTTACTGGAATGGTCTCAGGGATGGTTTTGTAGATAGAGCAGAAATGTTCCTGTCGAGCAGGCGTGGTTTAAGGGAGATTCATAAAAACTTTCCAAATCACGAGTGTTTCTTTATTTTAAAGTGGATCTAGAAAAACTGTTTCCAGTAGCAACAGCGTTGGGAATCAGAAGGCATAAACTGAAGCACCTGAGGCAGCAGAAGCAAACTTTCTCCATCTGAGCACAAGTTACTGTGACCTGGAATGTGGTGCCTGAAAACAGGCTGAGAGGCAACATTCAGAAAGGGAATAGTAGAGGTAAAGGAATTAGGCTTTGGGGGAAATGCTGAGTGGGACTAACTGCCGCCAAATGGCCTCCTCCCCCTCAAGTTCTTTAACTTTTGGCTATTAACCCCTGTCCACTCAGCCAGATGGTAATTTGGTGGGTTTTTGTCCAAAGGTTCTCCTTTTGAATGACCTCTTGTGTTTAACTGGTCTGGACCTTTAGGCAGCGGAGAGTTGAGGAGCAGCTCTGTGCTCCAGACTGAGCATTTATGTGGGAGTGAGCCAGAGGCCTGATTTCTGAGGAATTCTGTAGTTTGTTATGGTTCAGAAAGAGGCCATTCATCCCAAATGGTTTGACAGTGCTGTTCGCTAACACAACTCCCACAGTCCCTCTACATCTGACATTTACACTGGGAGTTGGTGTAATTTACAGCAGTCAATTAATCTAGCAACCAGCACGCTTTTGGGATGTGGGAGGAAACCCAAAACCCGGACGTAACCCATGCAGTCACAGGGAGAACGTGCAAACTCCATACAGACAGCACCAGGAGTTCAGCAGGTCAGGGTCACACTGCCAGAAGAAACCATGTGGGATTGAGCAGGCATTTGTCCTGCAATGGGATTGGAGGTGCGTTCTGGAAGCAGCACTCCCAAAGTGAGGTGGTGATGTCCTTGGATTCATTGGAATGCAAGCGATATTTGCTGGAGGAAGCTGTGGAACTTCTCAAACCTCACTGAGTAAGATCGTAGCTGACCATCACCTCACCCACTTCCTGCCCAAATTTTGTATCTCATTGCACCCTCAATGTCCAAAACCTGTTTACTTCCACAATACTCCAAATCTTCATAACTCTCAGTGTCCAATCCACTTATCCTGTTCCCTGTTCCAGACTGCAGGAAGGATAACAGCCTCTCAACCTATGTGCTCAGAGTCCACTCAGCTGGTCTCCAGATGGGACATTGTCCCTCAGCATTCCAAAGTGGCTGCTTGGATGTGCGATGTTGCAACTCTTACATCGTGCTGCTATTTTTTATTCATTCATTTTCAGGCAGCAATGACAAGGCCGTAGTTTATTTCCCATTGGTATTGCTCCTTGAAGTAAGGCTTGCAAAAGTACCAGGAGACATGAGAGACTTCAAATGCTGGAATGTAGAGCAACACACAAAATGCTGGAGGTATTCAGCTGGTCAGGCAGCATCTAGGAAGGGAAATGGACAGTCAACGTTTCAGGTCGAGACCCTACAGCTGGACTCAAAGGAAGTCTAGATGAAGGGTCTTGTCCCGAAAAGTCGATTGTCCATTTCCCTCCATAGATGCTGCCTGACCCGCTGAGTTCCTCCAGCAGCTTGTTTTTTTTTTGTCCCAGACATTGGTTGCTCTGCAGACACTTGGAGACCACACAGGGTAAGGGCAGCAGATCTTCTTCCCTGGAGGACATGAACTTTCATGTTAATTTGGTGATACCCATTACTGATACCAGCTTTTCGTTGCAGAGTTAATTTACTTGAACTTAAAATCCCTATCTTGCCAGAATGGGATTTGAATTTCGTGTCTCCAGATTGATAGTCCAGGCCTCTAGGGGCGGAGAAAGTCCAGAAACTTGCCCACTCTGCTACCAGTAGGGCTGCTGCCTCCCAGCTCCACTGACCCAGGTTCAATCCCAACCCCTGGTGCTGCCTTTGTGGAGTTCGCATGTTCTTTCTGTGACTGCATAGGTTTTCTCCTGGTGTTCAGTTCCCTTCCACACCCCAAAAGCGTGTGGGTTGGTAGGTTAATTGAACATTGTAAATTGCCCCTGGTGCGTAGGTGAGTAGTAAAATCTAATAGAGAGTTGATGAGAATGTGGGGAGAATAACATGGGGTCAGGGTAGAATTAGTGTAAAAGTGGGTGTTTGATGGTGGGCCAAGGGCCTCTTTCCTTGCTGTCACTCTGTATATGATTCCGTGACCCTGGGAAGCATTGCACCTCAAGGAATTCCATTGTTCCTGGCACGGTGATGCAGTCTGTGGATTAATGAAGGAAGGTTGAGCCCTGAAACTAAAGGGATGTGACTGGCTCTCAAGACTCGCCTTCATCAGCCAGGGCATTGAGTATAGGAGTTGGGACATTATGTTGCAGCTGTGTAAGTCATTGGTGAGGCCGCACTTGGAGTACTGTGTACAGTTTTGGTCGCTCTATTATAAGAAAGACATGGTTAAACTGGAAAGAGTGCAAAAAAGATTTACGAGGATGTTGCCAGGACTAGAGGGCCTGAGTTATAGGGAGAGGTTGGCCAGGCTAGGTCTTTATTCCTTGGAACGTAGGAGAATGAGTGATGACCTTTTAGAAATGTTTTAAATTATGAGAGGCATTGATAAGGTGGACGGTAAGTCTTTTCCCCAGGGTAGGGGAGTCCAAAACTGGGGGGGGGATAGATTTGGGGTGAGAGGGGAAAGATTTCAAAGGAATCTGAGGGGCAACTTTTCACACAGAGGGTGGTGAGTATATGGAACGAGCTGCCAGAGGAAGTAGTTGAGGCAGGTACAACAGTATCATTTAAGAAGCACATGGAGGGGTGGGGCTTAGAGGGATATGGGCCAAATGCAGGAAATTGGGGACTAGCTGGTTGGGCACCATTGTCAGCATGGACTGGTTGGGCCGAAGGGCCTGTATCCATGCTGTACTGCTCTATGACTCTATGGCTTCAGTGAGCACCCCTTAGTGGTGGGGACAAATACCAGGACCAGTCCAGGCTGGGAGGGTTGGCTTTTTGACAGATATCATGGAACCACTGGCATGCTCCCCCTTGCACCCTCTAGCCCTGAAGGGCAGTCTGATCTTGCTGCTGTGGAGAAGGATGTAGGTCCCAGCTCAACTGCTTGCAAGCTACCCTGTTCCCCCTCGCATCAGGAAAAGCAACACAAAGAATCCAGGAAAAACGTTATGGGCCGAAGGGCCTGTTCCTGTTGAGTCCTCTGCTCTATTCCAACCATTCTAAAAATGGTTGGAATAGAGCAGAGAACAGAATGAAGGAAAAACCTCTGCTACATCCGGCACTTGGCCCTCGGTCGTTTCTCTGCATTGATCCATTTGGATGGGGCTGTGGTTGATCCGGTGGGAAGAGCCGGCTAATTGAATGTTCCAGCCTTGACACAGTATGTCCACAGGTGCAGTAAGAGGATTAAATATTTGATGAAAGAACTTAGACTGTGGTCACCCAGTGCAGAGATGGAACCACTGCTGGGCCTTGGAGTGGAGATGCTCGGAGGTTCGTGCTTTCCACCACCAGTATATAGTTCAGAGGAGGGGCCCTTGAGAGCTGTACAGTGATCTCTGCTGTTGGGGAGTTTCCAATCTAGACGTGGATTCATCAATTTCAAACCTTTGACAATGAAGGCTGGTTTTCAGTCTCCTGTTGAGTGAGGTCAAGCAGTAGGGCAAAGTACGACGGCAATAAATGCCAACAATGCCAGTGACGTGCACATCCTGTGAATGAGTAAATAGCTGACGGTGCTGGTTGTAAGTTGAAGCCAGAATCCAGTGATACAACTGCTTCATCCTGGTGCAGGAGTCTGGGTGGAGAGGGGGAGGTGTGGTTCAGTACAAGGGTGTGAGAGGGAATCTTAGTGTGCCGTGAGCTGGTTTGAGGGGTCTCCTCACAGCCGTGTTGTGGGGCAAGGAAGCATCAAAGGAAGAACACCCTGCAAATCATCTTCTGCTCAAGCCCAAGGCCACTGTTGCGAAGCTCAGCTTTGACCAGTCTCTGGGATATGAATGCAGGAGGCATGATAATTAAGTTTGCACAAAAGAATTGGTAGTATTGTTGACAGTGGAGAGGATGATATTAAACAAAACAGAATACGCTGAAACAATTTGAGCAGTATTTGTGAAAAGAGAAACCAGTCAACATTTCTCGTCAGGGACCTTTCCTCAGAACTGGGGCTTCAGGTTCATATTCTGTTTGTTTCAGATTCCAGCATCTGCAGATTTATTTGTTTTCCCCTACAGGATGGTTATGATCAGTTGGTAAGATGGGCAGAGCAATGGCAGATGGAATTTAACGCTGATAAGTGTGAGGTGGTGTACTTTGGGACAACTAATGAAAAGTAGTGTCCTAGTGTGTACTGAGGAATAGAGCGACCTTGGTGTACCAGTCTGAGGATCCCTGAAGGTGGCAGTACAGGTAGATAATGTGGTGAAACAGGCACACAGGATAGTTGTCTTCATTATCCGAGGGCATAGAACAGAAGAACAGAGTGGCTATAGTGCAACTTTATAAAACATTGGTTAGGTCACAGCTGGAGAACCGTCAATGGTTCTGCTTGCCACTATAGGAAGGATGTGATTGCACTGGAGAAGGTACAGAGGAGATTCACCAGAATGGCGTACTTCAGTTAAAAGGAGAGATTGGATAGATGGGGGTTGTTTTCCTTGGAGTAGGGGAGGCTGAGGGGAACAAAGTAATGAAGGCTACAGATTAAGCAACTTTTTTCCCCAAAGGAGAGGTATCTAAAAACTAAAGGAGAGGCCAATTTACATAGTCAATGTAAATTGTGAGGTGATCTGTCCTGTAGGAATTCAATTGAAAACCCCTTCCCCTTGAAACTCCTTGTAGTTGGAATGGTTTGAGAAACTCCACCTGTCACTTGGATACTAGAACTGATGTTAGAAGTAAAGCAATGTATAGTAACTCAGTGCAAGTCACTAGTCCTGTGTTGGATGTTAATCTTGGACAGAGGAAGCCCACTCGGCTGATTCAGAATGCTTGGGTTTGATCCACCGCCAGCTCACCAGACTGTGGAATGCTGAGGGGGTGCTGCACTGTCAGAGGATGAGACACTTAATCAAGGCTCTATCTCTCTTAAAAGCATTGGTACTGTTGGAAGAAGCAGAGGAGGTCCCTTGGTTACTGCTTTTTACCCCACATCCACCACCCCCAGCACACATTTGCTACTTGTTACCATCCTGATGCTCGTGGGACTTCACCTTGATTCCAGTCAAGGTAATTAATGAGCTGCAAAGCACTTTGAGAAGTCTCGTCTTAACTGCTATTTCCCATTATTTATACATTGAGTAGTTCACTACTGCGTTCCGTGTTCTCTACCGCAGATCAGTACTCCCTGTCGTTCCTAGTCTGTGCCAAAGTCCATTATCTATTTCTAGAAAACAGCTGATTTACTTTGTGGCTTTTAGAGTTGGCTCAGTCCCCACTAAGAGGCTCAAGTTTTGCATTCTCTGTCAACCTGAAAATCCATTTTAAAGGGGCCATGGTGCTCAGTACTGTGGGAGAGATTCTCACACAGGGCAGGCACCTGAGATACTGAGTCATCTTCGCCCCAAGTTGTCTCCTGAATTCGGGAGTTTCTTTTATGTGTTTCATAAATAAACTTCATTCATGATAAAATATATACAAAAAAAAGAAACAGTGCAAAAACGCTCTCATTCATAGTTATCACATTCAGTCATGTTAACTTATGCATTTAAAACCATAGCACCATTGCCACTTGTGTTACAGGGGTAATACACCATTCCCCACCCGATTCTGCCCCTCCATGTCCTGTAGCGGAAGGAGCCTGGACTGTGGTCCTTCCCCACAGACCCTTTGCATTGGTTGCACCGAACTTCAGTGTGTCCCTCAGCACGTAATCCTGCAGCCTGGAACCTGCTGAAGAGGATGTTGACTTGTGGATCCTGTGTAATTAGGATCTGTCTGCACCTCCTCCACAACAGCACTACCTCTGAGCAGCCCGTAGATATAAGGTGAGAGGGGAAAGATTTAAAAAGGACGTGAGGGGCAACTTCTTCATGCAGAGGGTGGTGGGTATATGGAACAAGGTGCCAGAGGAAGTGGTTGAGGCGGGTACAATAACAACATCTGAAGGACACTTGGACAGATACACGGATAGGAAAAGTTTAGAGGGATATGGGCCAAATGCACACCAATGGAACTAGCTTAGATGGGAATCTTGGTCGGCATGGACTAGTTGGGCTGAAGGGCCTGTTTGCGTGCCGTACGACTCTGTGACTCTTTGATTCTAAATGCTGGCAAATGAGACTAGCTTAGAATGGGCATCATGGTCGGCATGGACCAGTTGGGCCAAAGGGCCTGTTTCTGTGCCGTATTGCTGTATTACTCTACTCCAAGGTAGGCTTCTAAGAGGAAAATCCTGATGCTGATCAGAAGATGCTGAACAGAGGGATCTTGGTGTCCACATCCATAGATCCCTAAAGGTTGCCACGCAGGTCGATAGGGTTGTTAAGAAGGCGTATGGAGTGTTGGCCTTCATTAGTCAGAGTATTGAGTTCAAGGGCAGTGAGGTGATATTGCAACTCTATAGAACTCTGGTTAGACCGCACTTGGAGTATTGTGTTCAGTTCTGGTCACCTCATTATAGGGAGGATGTGGAAGCATTAGAGAGGATGCAGAGGAGATTTACCAGAATGTGCCTGGATTGGAGAGCATGTCTTATGAGGATAGGATGAGTGAGCTAGGGCTTTTCTCTTTGGAGAGAAGGAGGATGAGAGGTGACTTGATAGAGGTGCACAAGATGATAAGAGGCATAGATCGAGTGGACTGTCAGAGACTTTTTCCCAGTGCAACAATGGCTAACACGAGGGGACATAATTTTAAGGTGTTTGGAGGAAGGTATAAGAGGGATGTCAGGGGTAAGTTTTTTACACAGAGAGTGGTGGGTCCGTGGAACGCACTGCCGGCAGAGGTTGTGGGGGCAGATACATTAGGGACATTTAAGAGACTCTTAGATAGACACGTGAATGATAGAGAAATAGGAGGCTATGTGGGAGGGAAGGGTTAGATAGATCTTAGAGCAGGATAAAATGTCGGCACAACATTGTGGGCGAAAGGGCCTGTGCTGTGCTGTAGTGTTTTATGTTCTATGTAAGATCGCAGAGTAAAGCAGAGGCAGGAACAGCACTGGAAGGGGAGGGGTGATGCCTCCTCACTGATGCACCTGTGCTGCAGCTTCTGCATTATTACATGCAACAGCTGAAGGTTTCCTCAGACCATGCACACTACGGGTTCTGTGGAACCTGCACTACCAGCCGCTGGCTGGGAGATGTGTGTCACTCAATGAAATGGACATACCTCCCTGCTGAGTTCGTATCTGGCAGGCAGTCAGTGTGAGTCAAAAACCTGCAGATGCTGGAGGTCTGTAACTAAAGTACAAAATGTTGGAAATACTCAGCAAGTCAGGCAGCGTCTGTGGAGGGAGAGATGGGGCCGTTGTTTCAGGTTGACAACTTCTGAATTGGGAAGAATCAGAAACGAATTAAGTGTAAAGTTGCAGACAACAAGGGGAGCAGTGGAGAGGACTAAAAGGAAGGTCTGTGCCAGGATGGAGACCGAGGGGGGAATGTAGTGACACAAGGGGTGGTGGCGCCGGATGGGGAAGACTGGTGAAAAGTGCGTGTAGGGAGAGGTGTGAAATCTGACGTTTTGCAGAAGAGGAGAGAGGAGCCCTGACTGCGGGAAATGTGAGGCTCAAGACCAGAATGGATGATTATCTGAAGTTGTTGATAACATTCAATGTGTCCCCTGGTTATTGCTGGAAGCAGCATCTCACACTGGCGCACAACCTACTGGCCTTGACTTGGTGAGAGGGGTTCCGGTGAATCTCTCCAAGAACACTTGTATACACACTGATTAATCACCACACTTGGAACAAAAGCAAGGCTGGCAATCTCCTCCATGCCTTCCCATGAAGAGTCAGATGTCAGGAGATACAGTGTCCACCACCAAAGCTGGGATATGGAGAGGGGCTTCCCTCTGCGAGATCCTGTCACTGCTTCCCGGTGTAGGAGCCATTTGTTGCTCAGCAGTTGGCTCCTCAGTTTGCCTCGGGCTGTACTGTAATACGATACAGACCGACTTGTGTGACACACCTCTGCTGAGCCAAATTTTTGTTCCGGTGTTTCCTGTTTTGCTGTCATTGAAGTGCTAACCTTGAAGTTCCTCCAGGAACCTCTTCCCTTTTCAATGGTTGGTGCTGGCTGCTGCAGTAGAGATTTCTATATTTCCTTCATATTCTGACTTTATCTGATGATATAGATAAGATATATTTATTTATTAGTCACATGTACGTCGAAACACACAGTGAAATGCGTCTTTTTTTATTTTGCGTTACTGAGAATGTTCTGGGGGCAGCCCGCAAGTGTCGCCAGTCTTCCAGCACCAATATTGCATGCCAACAGCTCCTACTTTGTAGGTCTTTGGAATGTGGGAGGAAACCAGAGTACTCAGAGGAAACCCACGCAGACACATGGGGAGAGCATCCAAACTCCTTACAGACAGCGGCAGGAATTGAACCCGGGTCGCTGGCGCTGTAATAGTGTTACAACTAACCGCTACACCATTTGGCCCATTGAGTCATTGCTGGAGAAATCCATTGCTCCTTACTTCCCTGCAACCCATTTTCTCTCACAGGTCCATCAACTATTTCCCCCCCAACTCCCCCTCCCCAAATCAACTGCTACTTGCCTCCAGTCGGGGTAATTTACAGCAGCCCATTAAACTAATGAGCACATGTCTGGGATGTGGGAGGAGACTGGAGCACCCGGGAGAATATGCAAACTCCACACCAAGGTCAGGCTGGAATCTGGGTCACTGGAGCTGTGTGGCGGTGGCACTAAATACTTGCACGGCTGTTACCGAAAGCAAAGCTTGAAGTGTGGGTTTGCCGAATGGTTGAGATGTAGTTGGCCAGGGGAGCCAATTGGAGGTGCCGAGCCTGCCCTTCCTGAGGAGAAGCAACATTGACTCACTCCAGTGTAATGTGGCACTGGTCAGGCTTGGACTTCCCAAGTAAGCAGCAGAAAATACACTACTGACCCCAAGACTGTAAAAGATGACACCTTAAGACAGCACCCTCTCAATTCGATAAGGTACCACATCAAAGATTATTGCAGAAAATAAAAGTTGGCAGTGTCGTAGGTAACAGACTGGTGTCGATAAAAGCTCAACTGGCTAACAGGAAACAGAGCAGGTCTTTTTTGTGCTGGTTGCTAAGATGTAACGAGTGGTGTACCGCAGGTGTCAGTGCTGGGGCCTCAACGTATTATAACATCACATAAGTGACTTGGATGACGGTGTGGTTGCTAAATTTGCGGACGATACAAAGATATGTTGGAAAGTAAGTTGTGAAGACATCCTAAGAGGACACCCCATGTGACACCCCGTTTAAGAAGGGAGAGAAGCAAAAGACAGGTTAGCCTGACCTCAGTGGTTGGTAAGATTTTAGAGTCCAATATTATGGATGAAATTTCAGAGTACTTGGAAGCACCTGATAACATAGGGCGAAGTCAGCATGGTTTCATCAAGGGGAGATCTTGCCAGACTAATCTTTTAGAATTCTTTGAGGACATAACAAGCAGGTTAGACAAATGAGAGTCGTTGGACGTTATTTACTTGGATTTTCGGAAGGACTTTGACAAGGTACCACACGCAATGCTGCTAAACAAGACTAGAGCCCATGATGTAAGAGGCAAGGTACTAGCAAGGATAGAAGATTGGCTGACTGGCAGAAGTCAGAGAGTGGAGATAAAGGGGTCCTTTTCAGGATGGCTGCCGGTGACTAGTGGAGTTCCACAGGGGTCAGTGTTGGGACCACAACTTTTCACTTTATATATTAATGATCTGGAAGAAGGAACTGATGGCATTGTGGCCAAGTTTGCAGACGATGCAGAGATAGGTGGAGGGGCAGGTAGTGTTGCGGAGGCAGGGAGTCTGCACCAGGACTTGGACGGATTGGGAGAGTGGGCAAAGAAGTGGCAGATGGAATACAGCGCAGGGAAGTGTCGGGTTATGCACGTTTATAGGAAGAATAAAGGTGTAGAATATTTTCTAAATGGGGAGAGAATTCAGAAATTGGAGGTGCAAAGGGACTTGGGAGGCCTAGTTCAGGATTCCCTCAAGATTACCTTGCAGGTTGAGTCGGTAGTAAAGAAGGCAAATACAATGTTAGCATTTATTTTGAGAGGACTAGAATATAAAAGCAAAGATCTACTGCTGAGGCTTTATAAGGCATTGGTCAGACCACATTTGGAATATTGTGAGTAATTTTGGGCCCCGTATCTAAGGAAAGATGTACTGGTGTTGGAGAGGGTCCAGAGGAGGTTCACAAGAATGATCCTGGGAATGAAAAGATTCACGTATGAGGAGTGTTTGACGTCTCTGGGCCTGTACTTGATGGAGTTCAGAAGGATGTGAGGGTTGGAATCTAATTAAACCTTCCAGATACTGAAAGGCCTGGATAGAGTGGACATGGGGAGGATGTCTGCATTGGGAGGAGAGACTAGGATCTAGGGCACAGCCTCAGAATAAAGGGACATCCCTTTAAAACTGAGATGAAGAAGAATTTCTTCATCCAGAGGGTGGTGAATCTGTGGAATTCACTTCCACAGAGGGCTGTGGAGGCCAAATCATTGTATTTAAGGCAGAGATTGATAGGTTCTTGATTGGTAAGGGGGTTAAGGGTTACAGGGAGAAGGCAGGAGAACGGGGTTGAAAAAAATAATCAGCCATGATTGAAGGGTTGAATGGGGATGACATGAGAACTGTCAAAGCTCAAAATATAACTGCTCAACACCAGTTTCTGTTTGTTCTCCTCCAGGCAGATTATGAAGTGACACCAGATGAGAAGAGGAAGGAAAAGGCTGAAGAGGTCATTCGGAGATTTCTTACTGAGGAGGTATGCACTGTATGGAAGGTATTTCCACCAGAGCCTGATTCATTCACGTGTTCCACACAGAAATCTCAACGAGTTTGAGTTTCCCAATATAACTCTTTGTTTCTCTCCTCCTCAAGTCTCCTGATATCTGGGCCTGGTTGAATTTGATTGTAAAACAAAATAATGCAAATGATTTTTCAGTAGGAAATGCCCCTCCCTCACTGCCATCTAAGTAGCTAAGAAGCAATAAGGTCTGTGCTGTTATTGTATATTGGGATAATTGAAGGTTGCCATTTCTTTATGGTGCTGTCTAGAACTACCCCACCCCTATTTGCCAAAGGTTTTTACCAGTGATAAGTGAAATGCTGTCAAAGTGTTTGCTGCTGTTTTGTTGGGCTGCTGTATCGAGGGACTGCCGTGGAGGGGGTTGAAACAATGGACCATCTTTCCTTGGCCATAATTAGACTTAAATCTGGCAGGTTGCTGGATATGAATCACCACATTGAGTAGCCATCAAAAAAAGTGGGTTATGGTTCTGGGCCAGTGAAAGGACTGGCTATTAAATCCATACCAAACTGTTTCTCTTCTCAGTCTTGCATTTGGAGCAGACGATTTTAAACCTTCTTCAACATATAGGTGTTGTGCACTGAAAGCCAGGGGTTTATTTCATGGGCTGTTTGCTTTCAAGGAGGGATCCTGATCAATGGTTAATGATGACAATGTGATTGAAATGTGAACTTGCACAAGTACCACATAACGGGTAAATTAAAAACCATGGGATTAAAATGGTGTCCGAATAGGAGAGTATTGGGGCCATGGCTGCTTGCTGCATGTTAATGATGGGGGCTTGGGAAGACATGGTATCATCTCAGAGCTTGCAGGTTATGTGTGACTTAGAAATGTGACTCTAAATGCCTCTTAAATGTGGTGATTTTATGTGATTCCACCACCTCTTCTGGCAACATGTTCCAGACATCAGCCACTCTCTGTGTAAGAAAAACTTTTCCCTCAGGTCCCCTTTAAAACTCCTACATCTCACCTTAAAACTATACTCCCTTGTCTTTGATACTGCTGCCATGGGGAAGAAAAGGTTTTGATGATCTACCCTGTCAATGCCTCTCATAATCTTATTTACCTCAATCATGTCACTGTTCAGCCTCCTTTCCTCCAAGGAAAACAAACCCACCTTATCCAATCTCTCCCCATACCCAACATCCTCCAATCCAGGCAACATCCTGGTGAATCTCCTCTGCACTCTCTCTAGTGCAACCACATCTTTCCTTCTGGTGACCACACTGCACACGATACTTCAGGTGCAGCCTAAACAGTGCTTTATAAAGTTGCAACATAATGTCCTAGCTCTTGTATTCTATGCCCTGAACTATGAAGGCAAGCATACCATATACCTTCTTCACCACCCCATCAACTTGTGTTGCCACTTTCAGGCTACTATGGAATTGGATCCCAAAGTTAATCAATGTTCCTTAGTGCTGTATATGTCCTACTCCCTGTCCTTGAAGTTTCTTTTCTTCCTCCCTCCAAACCATCCGAAACTCCCTGATGTGTTGACTTACGTTCAAAGGCTGGGTCAACAAATAGTAATGCTGAAGGAAATGAGAACCAGTGACATTTTCCTTCCTGAGTGGTGGTGAATTTCTCATCCTGAGATATTAAATACTGTTGGCTCGTATTAACTGATTTCCTCCTGGTCGTTAAAGTGACATCGTTCTCAGAGAAGGACAGGGCTGAGTTGGAGTCAGACCTCGACCCACCCAACAAGGTTAATGAGTGGCATTCCACCACATTGTAGAGTTTATTCAATCAACAGCACAGTCTAGCTGCCTGCTCTGCTGTCTGCCTGCTCCTGCCCCACTGAACTCGTGTCCGATCACCTCCGGAGATCTCCTCTCTACAGCCTCCAACCTCATAGCTCCACTACCCCGCACTGCCCGTTTCTACCTCCTACCAAAGATCCACAAACCCAACTGCCCCAGTAGGCCCATTGTTTCTGGCTGCTGCTGCCCCACTGAACTTGTGTCTTAGCCTGACCTGCTGAGTTCCTCCAGCATCTTGTGTGTGTTGCTGGCTGTAAATATTGATTTGTTCCTACCACCTCTCACTGAGTGCTATGGGTGTGGCTATTTATAAAGTCCTAGAACAATACAGCACAGATACAGGCCCTTCGGCCTAACCAGTCCATACCTACCACGTTGTCCACCCAGCTAGTCCAATTTCCTGCGTTTGGCCCATATACCTCCAAGCCCCGCCCCTCCATACTTAATTTAAGAGAAAAGCAAAATTGGATTCTAGAAATCCAAAGTAAAAACAGGAAGAGAAGAGCAGGCAGCATCTATAGAAAGAGTGAACTTCTTAGTTGCCTGACATTTCATCAGAATGTATAAGGAATACTTTGTCTATCTGCTGGCTGACTTCTTGAGAGAAACTACTTTCACTGGTTGGGGAGTCTAGAGAGGCAGAGACCAAACACTAGACCTTGACAACATTCAGGCACAAGCTGCTAAGGCAATGACCATCTCCAGTAAGACGGATCGAACCACCCACCCTTGACATTCCATGGCATTAGCATTGCCAAGTCCCCCAGTGTGACTATTCTTCAGAAACACGTCTGAACCAGCTACTGGAGCAGGTCAGAGGCTTGGTATCCCACGGTGAGTGATCACCCCCTTACACTTCAACTTTTCCATCATCTACTAGGCATGTCATGTGTAATGGAATATTCTCCACTTGCCTGGATGACCTCACTTTCAACAACTCAGCTCAACTCATTTGATTGGCATCCCATCAACCACCCCAATTCATTCACCCCACCACCAGTGCATTGTGGCTGCAGTATGTGCCACCTGCAATTTCACTGGAGTTACTTGCCCAGGATATACCGATAGCACTTCTCAAACCGCTACCAGAAACACCACTCCCAGCTGCACACCATCCGGTTTGGAACTATATCACTGGAGCTTCCTCGTCACTGGGTCTAAATCCTGGAGCTCCCTGCCCAACACCACTGTAAAAATACCCTCAACAAAAAGGCTGCAACAGTTCAAGACCGCTGCTCACCAGTACCAAAGGGCATTTAGGGATGGGCAAAAATCCAAAAAGTGAATGAATACAAAAGTAACTGAAGTCAAGCTTTCAGGAGAGGTTTAGATATATCTCTAAACTTAAGGAGTTTAGAACTCACTTCTGAATTCTTGATCTACCAATCTACCTCATTGTGGCCCTTGCACTTTATTTGCCTACCTGCACTACACTTTTTCTGTCACTGTAACACTTTATTCTGCATTCTCTTTTCCTTTGTACCTTCTTGATGTGCTTAAGTATGGAATGATCTGTCTGGATAGCCAGCAATCAAAAGCTTTTCACTGTATTTCAGTAGATGTGACAATAATAAACCAATAAAATGACAATTCATACTGGGCACTTGCTAATCTTAAAATCAAGTTTGATGGATTTGTATTAATCAAAGGCTCCTGAATGGAGTGAGATCTCAGATCAGTGGCTGGAGAAGCCCACTCCTGTTCCTGTGTTGAGTGTTTTTCCATTTTTTTTACGTTTAACTTGGGGAGGAGAAACTTGCTTGTTTTAGATTACTTCTCGAAGAGCCCCGGTCTTGATTTTTAGATTGTAAGCTATGGGTCTCTCTGTGGCTGGCATTGCCACCCTTTGGCAGTCGGTGGTGAATGGGATAGATATTCAGAACTTACCTACCTCGGAGATTGTTTCCAGCTGGATCATCTCCCACCTGTACTCCCTGCCCGCCTGCAAAGTTCAGACACTTCCCAAAACGAGGACCTTGTCAACTGTGATAGAGCCATAGAACCATACAGCATAGAAACAGGCCTCTTGACCCATTATGTCAATACTAACCATCAAGTAACTATTTATTACAAATTCCATTTACCAGCCTACTAGCATTGGCAATTCAAGTGC
Source organism: Pristis pectinata (assembly GCF_009764475.1). Classification (NCBI taxonomy): domain Eukaryota; kingdom Metazoa; phylum Chordata; class Chondrichthyes; order Rhinopristiformes; family Pristidae; genus Pristis; species Pristis pectinata. The sequence continues at coordinate 9,182,514 of NC_067433.1, forward strand.
TCATCCAGATGCTTCTTATCTGTTCTGAGAGTACCTGCCTCCACCACCACTTCACGCAGTGCACCCCAGATTTGAATTACCCTCTGGGTGAAAATATTCTTCCTCGGATCCCCTTTATACCTCTTACTCCTCAACTCAAATCTATGCCCTCTGGTCTTAGACACCTCTGCCATAGGGAAAAGTTTCTCACCATCTACCCTATCTATACCTCGCATGAATTTTGTGCGACAGTATGGTGGTGCAGATGCCAGGCCCCTTAATGACTTTAGATAAACCAAGGCCGTTTCTACCCACTCAGATGGATGTAAGATATCCCATTTCATTCTCTGGATGATCTTTCCTTATCATAGTCTATTCTTTCCAAAATCAACATCACCACAACAGATTTTCCAGATATTTATCTTGTTGCTGCTTCTGGGAACTTGCTGTGTGTTGGCTGCTTGTGGTGGTATATAAAGACCATTAACTTGAAGCACTTTGGTATATCCTAAGGTCATGAGCGGTGTTGTACAAACATTGATATCACTGGATAGGAAAAATTAAACTGGGTAATTGTTTAACGTGCTGGGGAGTTTCTCTCCTCTTGTTTGCCAGTTGCTGAAGTGCAGGAGGTGGAGAATTCTGTCCCTGAATCCAAACCCGCATTGCCCACCTCCAGTGACTGTGGCTGGCGGATTTACAAAGGAATAATGTTGGGGAGTTTTACTTGGTCTAGCTGACCTGTGTGTTTTTGGCTATCTTGGTTTGTGTTGATTCAGTTGATTCTACTCTTAAACCACTTTCCTTTTTCACTTTTCCCAGTCTCCGGAATACATGCCTGAAATTAGCAAGTCCCACATCAAGCAGTGCATCAAAAACTTCGAAAAGGGCCCGTGCAAAGAGATCTTCAGCGAATGCTTAAAGTAAGTACTTTCTAGAGCATATACTCTTATCAACATCTGTAATGGAGTAGGCTTCACAGAAAGGCAGTAATTTATAATAGATCATCTACCAGTGTTTAAATGCCTCAAAACATTGTTCCCCTGGACCTTAGCATTTTGAGTATTCATTCTTAGTTGACATCTATTTATTTCACACTTCGCAATACTGTATTTTTGTATCATAAGTACATGCTCAAATTACCACTAAAACACAGAGCACTGGTCAGTCTGGAACGTTAATTCATTGAGAGAGAATCATATAGTATGAAACCAGGCCCTTCAGCCCACTGAGTCTGGACTGACCATCAAGGACCCACTTACATTAATCCCGTTTCATTCTCCCCATGTTCACAACAGCTCTCCCCAGGTTCTGCCACCCACCTCCACACGAGGGGCAATTTACGGCGGCCATTTAACCCACCAACCCTGGCAGAGGAAATCCATGCGGTAACAGGGAGAACAGGCAAACTCCACATAGACAGTGCCGGAAGTTGGGACTGAACCTGGGTCAGTGGAGTTGTGAGCCAGCAGCCCTGTGCAACCCTTGTGTGTCAGGCCAAGATAAGAAATCTGTCCGCCGTAACACAGTTATTCAGATTATGGATTCAAGGCTCACTCCAGGCTCTTGAGCATATAATCCAGGCTGATGCTCCACTGCAGCCCAGAGAGACCTCTGTGCTGTTCAAGATGCGATCTTTTGAACAAGATAATAAATCAAGCCCCTGGCTGCCTTTTCCAGTGTGTATTTAAGATTTCATGACAAAACTTTAAAGGAGAGCTGGAGAATTTCCAATTCCATTGTTAAGAAACGTTCTCTGCCACGATCCCTGAAGTGTCTAAATGCAACACATGGTTTAGTACCAAACAGATTTGGATTCAAGTTCAAGTTTATTGTCATGGGCATACATAACAGTATAAATGCCATGAAAATTAGCTTTTTGCAGCAGCAGCACAGTACGTTACAAACTTAAGTTAACATAGGCTTAAATTAATATAAATTACACATAACTTACATGCCAAAATAAACATAACGACACTAGTACAAGTTGAGAGAGAGAGAGAGAGATGTATGGTCCAAGGTAGTGTTAGGGTTTTTCAGGTCGGTTGGAGAACCTGATGGCAACTCCCACACCCAGAGGTCTTTGGCCATTGGAGTAAAAGGACTTTTCTCCTCCAGGTTTGAGCTGGATTCAAAAGGCATACCAGTGAGGTGAAGGAACTCATTCTAATGTGCATTGTGAGCTCATTCTGCACTGTATATGGGAAAGATGCACTGTGAACTGTCTGTTTCATTGCTCAGGAACACAATTTCCTTATAGTCCTAATTTATCGCCAGACTTTCTTAAGGGAGATCTCCTATGAAGCACTTTGTCTAATTACTTATTTCTCACACCAGACTGGTGCTGTGTGTGTGCCTCTGTGTGTGTCTACACACAAACATGTATGCGAGTGTAGGTCTGCGTGAGTGGATGTATTTGCATACGTATGTGCGTGTTTGTGTTTGTGTGTGCGCGCGTGTTGTTTTGTTTTTGCCGAGGGACATTGGACAGGGCATAAGCACAAATATTATAACACCTATTCAATGCAGCCCGATTTTGCTTTGTGGTGTTCACAGAAACCAGAATCAGAGATCCTCAGCCAAGTGAGTGCCCCAATTCCACTGAGTTCTGAAAGATTTCCATTTTTTGTGCACTTATAGTTTTAACAGACAGCATCAGTGGTCCTGCTTTTATATGGAGCCTGAAACTGTCTCTCCATATCCCAAGACCTCACACTTGGTGAACTACTTGTGAAGTGCATTCACTGATCTTTGTTTTGAACTTGTTAACTGGTTCGTGTGCATAAAGCCTCACAAGGTGACTGAAAATCTCAGTCAGGGATGGACTTTGGACAAGATTCCAGCACAACCCACTCCCTTCTTTTAAAAAAAAGAGTTGTAATGTTATGGCCATCTGGGCAGATGGTCGAGAACCACTGTTTAACATCTCATCTGAAAAATAGCACTGGTGACAATTGCCACCTTACTGATGTCTCAGCTGAGAGTATACACTGATGTGACATGCAGTGGGGTTGGATGAGTGATCTGGCTGCGGTGAGAGGAAAATGTTACACCATACTTGCAAGGACAGTGAGATGATGAACATTAAATGCCAGTCTTGCCAACAGCACCCAATCCCATGAGAGAAAAAAGACTCCAATTGTATGAAAAATATTTGGTGATTTACCTTTCTAATCGAGACTTGAGGGATCTGGATAGACTGGACATGAAGAGAATGTTCCCAGTGGTGGGAGAGTCTAGGACCAGAGGGCACAGCCTCAGAATAGAAGGGCGTCCCTTTAGAACAGAGATGAGGAGGAATTTCTTTAGCCAGAGGGTGGCGAATCTGTGGAATTCATTGCCACAGATGGCTGTGGAGGCCAAGTCATTGGGTATATTTAAAGTGGAGGTTGATAGGTTCTTGATTAGTGAGGGTGTCAAAGGTTACGGGGAGAAGGCAGGAAAATGGGGTTGAGAGGGAAAAATAAATCAGCCATGATCAAATGGTGGAGCAGACTCAATGGGCCGAATGGCCTCATCCGTTCCTGTATCTTATGGTTTTCCAATCTCTTTTGTCGTTGTTTTCTGGTTGTCGGCCTTGGCACGTTCAATTGCTTGAATCACAGCCAGATCAAGGAAAGTGGGCAAAATTGGATCCAGTAGTTATACTGCAGGAGATTGTTCAGTGAAAAACACAAGAATAGAACTTAATTTGCTTTGAGCATGAGATCTTGGCTTTGCTGCTCACCGAGCAGTGACAGACCCTGTACGTCAGCCCTCATTTGTCAATACCTGTCTCAGTGGAAGATTATAGGTGTGCACAGATTAGGAAGACACATTGGCCCTTTCATATCGAACAACCCATCTCCAGTTATTTTGCAGCTCAGGTTTTTGAGCAAACTAAATGTTAACTTGTTTGTTTGGAATAGGGGCCCTCATCAATACCTCAGTGGAGATCCGTTCACGAATTACCAAGAAAGTATGTACTTTGATCGATTTCTGCAGTGGAAATGGTTGGAGAGGTAAGAACGGTGATTTGCCTTGGGTTACTGCCATCTGTCTCCCCCACTGGGACTCAGGGATCAGACCAAGGCTTTTGCATTACTTTTGCACTGTGTGCCTGGGCCTTTGGAAAGCAGTGTGAAGTAGACTCATAGTCACTGATCTGAGTCGTGTCTTGAGGGCTCAACTTGCAGGTTGAGTTGGTAGTAAGGAAGGCAAATGCAATGTTAGCATTCAATTCGAGAGGACCAGAACACAAAGGCAAGGATGTACTGCTGAAGCTTTATAAGGCTTTAGTCAGACCACATTTGGACTATTGTGAGCAATTTTGCACCCCGTATCTAAGGAAAGATGTGCTGACCCTGGAGAGGGTCCAGAGAAGGTTCACAAGAATGATCCCGGAAATGAAAGGTTTAATGTATGAGGAGAGTTTGATGTCTCCGGACCTGTACTCGATGGAGTTCAGAAGGATGAGAGAGGATCTCATTGAAACCTACTGAATACTGAAAGGCCTGGATAGAGTGGACGTGGAGAGGATGTTTCCTTTAGTATGAGGGTCTAGGATCCAAGGGCACAGCCTCAGAATAAAGGGACATCCCTTCAGAAGCGAGTAATTGAGCAATACAGCACAGATACAGGCCCTTCAGCCCAGCGAGTCCATGCCAACCACAGTGCTGACCCAAATAGTCTCAATTTCCTACATTTGGCCCATATCCCTGTAAAATGAGGTGAGGAGGAATTTCTTCAGCCTGAGAGTGGTGAATTTGTGGAATTCATTGCCACGGAGGGCTGTGGAGGCCAAGTCATTAGGTGGATTTAAGGAAGAGATTGATAGGTTCTTAACTGGTATGGGGGTAATGGGTTACAGGGAGAAGGCGGGAGAATGGGATTGAGAAAAAAAATCAGCCATGACTCGATGGACCAAATGGCCTAATTCTGCTCGTATATCTTATATCTTATGTACACCTCCAGGTGTAGCTTTGCTACATTGTCTGGCCTTGACCAGCTCACCCTTTGTGAATGGTTGGTAGTTTGTTCTGGAAAGAATTAATGAACTCTCCCAACTGAAGTGTTGCAACCTGCATTAGATGGACTTAAAGTGGAGATAAATACATTTTTGAAAGAGTAGGGATCTGGAAAATTATTTTAGGTTCAGAATAAACCCATTTGTTCACACTTGATGCAGCCACAGTTTGTGCATGGAATTATGACCTTACAGAGACTGAGATGTGGTTTAAAGGAGGCCAGGAATGGATTACTAATTGTTCATTTTGGGACTGTGAATCTAGTGTTGAAAGAAAAAGGGGCTTAATTTACTAGTTTCCTGAAACACTTTGTTCAGAGTAACTCTGTCTAATGAGCTAAGCAAACCTGAGGGTGTGGGTGGAAATGTCGAGAGTAGGGTGGGGTCAAAGGTCTTGAAACAGCTCAGACAGTTGATGAACGAATGGCTGATAACAAGTCTTGGGATGCAACGTCTCAGGGTAAAATGGTTGAATTTCCAGCATTGTACTCTGTAAGTGCAGCCTTGGGATGGTTGAATTTAACCATGTTGCCTCTGAGTTGGTGGTGGCTTTATTCTGAATCTAAAATGATTCTCATTCAGCCTTGGTCTCTCTGGCCATCATCAAAAATGTAAATTCAGCTGTAAAATTGCAGGGGAAGTAAGTCAGAGCTTCTGTGGGTGTGGTGTTGGATACAATTTCATTGGGATTTTCATTCTTTGTCCCATTGAAGTAGTTGTCTACCACTGACCTTCATTCGGGGTACAGTCAACGGGGAAGTGAAATCTGTGTAGAGGTTGCAACAATGACCCAGTTCTTCCTTCTTGTTCTTCAGACAACCCATCACCAAAGACACTTTCAGACAATACAGGGTTCTGGGCAAAGGAGGCTTTGGAGAGGTGAGTATCGTTGCCATACAGTGAGGCTGGGACAACACACACTGTGGATTCTCAATAATACATTAATACAAAGAAAGCTGATATATGACCATGGCAAAGTGAAGCAGTGCAATTTGTTCTTTGTTGTTCCTTTGTGGGATGGGAATCGTTGTTGCCAAGGCCAACATTTGCTGCCCATCTCTAATCTCCCCCTGAACAGAGAGGCTCCTTGAGTCACATTAGAGGGCACTTAACAGTCAACCACATTGCTGCGGTCTAGTGTCACATGTAGGGCAGACTGGGGAAGGGTGACAAATTTCCTTTCCAGAAAAACATTATGTTTACTGGCTGTAATAAAGGGACAAAGTTAATTCTCACACCAACTCATTGGTACCAAGGGCTGGGGACGGCAGAATGCCTTCCAAATCCACGATGCTTCAGCTGGGCATGAGCAGGTAAGCAGGGATGGGGACCACCAAGAACAAGTTCTTGAATGTCCTTTTCCATCCCCCCCCCACCTCCCAGAATACTAATGTAGCACATTAAGGGCCTGGGTTCTTGCAAATGCAAAAGCAGTTTAAATGTAAATTCTTACAGAAGTTCTAGGTGGGTCATAGAACACTACAGCACCTTCAGCCCACAATGTTGTTCCGACATTTTATCCTGCTCTAAGATCTATCTAACCCTTTCCTCCCACATAGCCCCCTATTTTTCTATCATTCATGTGTCTATCTAAGAGTCTCTTAAATGTTAGTTTGGAAAGTCCAGCTGCAGGGAGTTTGTGAAGAAGTTTCCTGTGAGCCTATTCTGCTGGGGGAAAGAGCATCACAACACGGTAGCGTAGCGGTTAGTGCAACCCTATTACAGCACCAGCGATCGGGGTTCGATTCCCATCGCTGTCTGTAAGGAGTTTGTATGTTCTCCCGTGTCTGCGTGGGTTTCCTCCGGGTGCTCCGGTTTCCTCCCACATTCCAAAGATGTATGGGTAGGTTAATTTGGGTTTGAAATGGGTGGCACGGACTCGTTGGGCCGGACGGGCCTGTTACCACGCTGTAAATAAAATTTAATAGAAAAAACTTAACTGACCTTCTTCCTATTGCATGCATAAAGCCCAGCCCTAGACAAGCATCAGCTTCTACCCTGATGTCCTGGTGCATCTCCATATGACGGCTATCTGCCTTGGGGCCAATCACCGATAATTTGCTCTGTTGCACTCAATGGGTGATGATGTCACCCAGTCCTAAATTCAGTAATTTTCATCTTGTGTCCCATGCATTTAATCCCTTTGACAGAATAAGGACATGCCCTTAGTGTGTAATGTCACACCCTCACTACAGATCCTGTGAGTGCTTTGTATAACAGAACATTCTCTGCATGAAGTGTTGGGAAAATGCAGCTGAAATTGTGCATGTTGAATCATGGTCTCAACTCAAGAATTCAACTGAGCTTTGTCCACAGCCATCCACCTGGTGAGAGGTAAAATCGGGCCCTATTTGTTGGTGTCCTGTGTTCATATGTCTACATGAAATGTCCATGATTGACTTAGTTTGACTCCTTGTACATTCAGGTCTGTGCCTGTCAAGTGAGAGCTACTGGAAAAATGTATGCTTGTAAGAAACTGGAGAAGAAAAGAATCAAAAAGAGGAAAGGAGAGACAATGGCACTGAATGAAAAGCAAATATTAGAAAAAGTAAATAGCAAATTTGTAGTAAGTATCCATTGCTCATTGGATTATAATCAATAAATAATTGAAAATAAAAAAACTCTTGAGATAGCTTAGAGGATCTGCTAAGTTGATGTAGTACTGTTTGAAGTATATTGATCATGAGTTCTGCACAAGTTATTTTAATCTTAACTATTCTGGGGTGAGGGAGTCTTACTCTGTGGTAGTTCACAAGGGGAGGAAAATATTGGTCTTTTTATTTGTTTGGATAAACATTTTGCACATGCTAAACTGCCATTCTTGTCTTGTTCAGGACAACTCAAAAGGTTTCAATCTTTGTGTGTTGTTTCCCAGGTCAGCCTAGCATATGCATATGAAACTAAAGATGCACTGTGTTTAGTTCTAACCATTATGAATGGAGGGGATTTGAAGTTCCACATTTACAGCATGGGTAACCCGGGCTTTGAAGAAGAAAGGGTTATATTTTACGCTGCTGAAATCTGCTGTGGCCTGGATCATCTCCACCGGGAAGGTATTGCGTATCGGTAAGTGAGCCTGCAATCCTTGAACTCATTCCAAAACTACAAAGCCATGTGTGATTACAAGATTGAGTTTACTGACTAGAGCAACTTCTAAGAACAACAAACTATTAGTCCTGAAGTTTTAACAGATTGCTCCCACTTAAGACATCTCTTCATCATTGCCTTGGTCTCTCCAGACCCAAAGAATAATTTCTTGTAATTCACTTATAGCCTCAGTCTAGGGGGCTGTTTGCAGGCCAGCTTTGAACCATTGCCTTTGGAACACTCTGATCTTTAAGGCACCTCAATGTAGGAAGTGATTTGTTTGTTACTGGACATCACTCATGGAGAGCTTTCAATGCCACTGTTTAGACAGGGGTTTCAAAGCTTAGGGGGACAAGACAGACACATGAGATTCAGACTATTCTCTCTATGGATAGCCCAAATGGTCTGTTTCTATCTTGTAATTTGTACATAATTACCCTGATCTCATCTTGGTCATACTCTCTTCTCCCCTCTCCCTTCAGACAGAAGGTACAAAAGCCTGAGCATGAACCACCAGACTCGAGGACAGCTTCTATCCCACTGTTATCAGACTCTTGAACTGACCTCTCATACACTAAAAGTTAAACTCTTGATCTCCCCATCTACCTCGTCGTGACCCTCGCACTTTATTTGTCTACCTGCACTGCACCTTCTCTGTAACCGCAACACGATAGTCTGCATTGTTTTTACTACCTCAATATAACCATGTATGGAATGATCTGTCTGAATCGCATGCACAACAAAAGCTTTTCACTGTATCTTGGTACATGGGACAATAATAAACCAATATTAATAATCATCCGTGCTTGCTAATCAATAGAGGTGACTGCTGGTTGTCTGGTCAGGAGGCTTGGAGTTCTAAGGTTCAAACAAAAATTGACTCATTAACTGGAGTAAATTACTTTGAGCCAATTTGAGTGCTGTTTTGTGATCATTGGCCTGCCTTTCCAACGGAACATTAAATAAGGGGAAATAAATCACCATTTTCCTCCTCTGACAATCAGATAAGATATCTGGCTCATTTCCATGAAAATAATGTGAAGAAAATTTGGCTAATTGTCGTCTGACTTTAATCTGATGGCATGCAAGGAATACAATTGTTGTAGTAAAAGGCTAAATGGTTCTGACTCATGAAACAGGTCCTAATCTACGGGTTTGACTGAACAAGATGGTTCGTAGCCAAACATAACTAAGAAACCCCTCCCCTCCCACAACTGTACCTTTAATGGCTTCCTGTGATAACAACTTCAAAACTTGATGGTCTGTTGGTCAAAAAAGCTCTGGCTGATTAGCTGCTCATTCTTTTTAAAGAGGTTTTAAGCTGTATCCATCTGGTGTTTGGTGCTTTGTACTTATCAGGCCATTTGGTGGTTCCTTTGGCATGGGAATGTGGACCCCACCACTTGGTTTGTCCAAGTGTTGCTTCACCTGAAAAGGCCACAATAGCACAAGACATATCATTGTCACTGGGTTAACTGACGTTCAGCATCTTCCAGATAGTTCCCTGTAACATGTATGTAGTTTTGGGGGGTGATTTCCTTCTGGTTTAACATTGGTGCAATTTATTACTGAGCACCATTACACCAAGATTCCTGAAAAGGGGCCAGTGGCCTTTGGCATTTGTTCAACAGTAGAAATACTGCCTAACAGAACAAATTCACTGGTGAAAGATCAACTACCTGAAATGTTGACTTCCTCGTCACAGACACTGCCTGACAAGCTGATTATTCTCAGTAAATTCTGTTATTATTTTAGATTTCCAATGCTCTCAAGCATTTTGGTTTTGATTTCACTCCTTGAAATCATTAATGAAACTGGACCATCATCTTCAAAACTTTCTCTGACATCCTGATGCCTGTCCTGATGCAGGGTCTTGACCCAAAACATCAGCAATTACTTCCCCACCCCACAGATGCTGCTCGACCCGCTAAGTTCCTCCAGCAGCTTGTTTTTTTCCCTCTGACATCAAGTCTGCTTTAAAGTACTTGGTTTATTGTAGGTCAAAAGTTAACAAATTTCAGGGGACAAATATCAATGTGTTCCTACATTGGCCCCCTGTATAAAGTGACCTCCCAACTGAGGTTATCTGTCTTCATCTAGTTTCATCAAGTTGGAGAGAGGAGGTGAGTTTGCAACTGATGTCAGAACAAAGCTCGGAAGGGCAGAGGCACCTATTGAAAGGCAGGGTTATTTTTAAACAATAAAATTTGATGAGAATATCAGAGTTTCTGTATCAGCGTACACAATATTCAGCAACCGTTAATGTCTCAGTGACTTCCATAATAATTTCACTACTGTTTAATTGGATGTGAGGAGTGATGGGAGAAACTGGCCAAATTCAGGCAAGAGCACAGGCTGATAGAGACATTAATAAAATTGCTGTACATGTTGAATTAACTGAAAATCTGGGGTATCACTGACAATCAGTGATTTCTCATTCCTTTCCTCTTAGTGCTTTTGGTTCTGTTATCGACTCCAATTGCACAAAGGAAAAATCTTTAAATTTCTTAGACGTAAACCACTGTTAAAGGAACAACATTATTATTGTTCCTCAAAGCCCTTTCAACTGGACGTTGTTGCCTAGAAGTCAGCAGATCTGATGAGAGGAGCTGAAAACAATTACTTGTCAGAATAAGAAGAGCACTTGTATTTTAACAGAGTATTTGAACAGAATTCCGTTTAAGTAGCACTTGAAAACTATAAATCATGTCAAGGTAATTCAAATGGAAAAAAGAAACTCCAGTCAGCAGCGCTCCTGTGACCAAAAGTGTGTTTTAATTAATGCTTTTTAAGAAAACATTCCAACATGAGCAAAGGAGATCAAGGCCCCAAACGATGCCAACAGACAAAAGAGATTGCAGATGCTGGAATCTGAAACAAAAAACAGAGCGCTTGAAAAGTCAGCAGGTCAAGCAGCATGCAGAGTCTCGACCTGAAACGTCGACATACACCTTTTGCCTTCACAGATGCTGCTTGACGTGCTGAGTTCTTCCAACATTCTGTTTTTCTTTTGCCCCAAACTATACCAGTCAGTCACAGAGAGATTTGATGATTAGCATTAAACTGTCCCAATGTCAACTAGAGCTGGACAGAACTTTGTTATTGGTGCATTATTGTCACATGTAGCGAGATACCGAACTTTGGTATTGGTTTATTATTGCCACATGTACTGAGATATAGTAGAAAGTTTTTGTTTACGTACCATCCATTCAGATTGTGCCATACGTAAGTGCATGGAGTTAGTAAAAAATAAAAACAGAATATAGAATATAGTGTTACAGTTACAGGGAAAGTGCAGTGCAAGTAAACAAGTAAAGTTCAAGGGCCACGACGAGGTAGATTGGGAGATCAAGAGCTTATGTTTAGTGTATGAGAGGTCCATTTACCAGTCTGATAACAGTGGGAGAGAAGCTGTCCTTGAGTCTGGTGGTACGTGCTCTCAAGCTTTTGTATCTTCTGCCCAGTAGGGAGGGAAGAAGAGAGAATGACTTGGGTGGGAGGGGTCCTTGATTATATTGGCTGCTTTCCCAAGGCGGTGGGAAATGTGAACAGAGTCAGTGGAGGGGAGGTTGGTTTGCGTGACAGTGAGGTGATGTGTGTGACTCCACCTCACGTTTCTCTTTCCTGTTCCTCCGCAGGGATCTGAAGCCAGAGAACATCCTGCTCGACGACAATGGTGGGTGTTGCGCAAGGTCTCCAGGACCAAGTGTGAGCTCTGCTGGTTAGGTGACTGTTCAATAACCATAGCTACCATTGGCTTCTTACTGCCACACAGTGTGTCAGCCCAAAATATGCTCTCCAGCAACATGAACAATACCATTTCTCTAAGTCAGATTGCTCACCTAATCTAAGAACAATGGCTATTGCTGTGATATTGCTGAAATTGGCTTTTCAAAGCCAGTCGAGTTTGTTGTTATATGCATGTATGCACAGGTGCAATGAAAAACTTAGTTGCAGCAGCATCAAAGGCACATAGCATCAGATGCTCAACATTCACAAGAAAAATATAAATTAAACATAATTTATATGCAATTTTTACAAAAATTACAACAAAAAAAAAGCAAAGTCCATTGTAGTGCAAAGTGGTCATGGTGCTGCTATACCGAGGTAGTGATTAGGGTTGTGTAGGTTGGTTCGAGAACTGAATGGTTGAAGGGAAGTAGCTGTTTCTGAACCTGGTGGTGTGGGACTTCAGGCTTCTGTACCTCCTGCCCAATGGTGGCTGCGAGAAAATGGCATGACCTGGATTTTTTTTGGTGGGGATTTCTTTATCTGTAAAAGTTTGGGTGTGAGAAGTGGCATTTTTTTTCTTTCTTCTCTTCACCCTCAAAGGCACGAATGTTTGGACTTATTCTCTCCCTCTTTCCCTGGTCTTCAGATCCCTTCTCCATTGCACCTCATTGAATTGCCAGGTGACTTGAAAAGAGGTCACACACATACTGAGTGTGAACCATGAATGCAATTAGATCCTTAAGGCATTAGGTATTGGAAGTGAGCATCAGGGATCTCGCCTGAGACGATTCTTGTGGTGGCCTTTGCTACTACCAATAAAATCAAACTGGGCTTTGTAGTTGACCACACTCCCCTTGAAATATGTGAAGTTCAAGTTTATTGTTGTCATGGGCATACATACGCAGGGTATAAATGCCAAAAAATTAGCTTTTTTGCAGCAACAGCACGTTACAAGGTGAGGACAAACATAAGTTAACATGAACTTCAATTAACGTAACTTGTATACAACTTGTCCATGTGCAAAATAAACAACAAAATAAATATAATGACACTTGTGCAAGATTGAGAGAAAAAAAAAATCATGGTCCGAGGTCGTGTTAAGGTTTTACAGGTCGGTTCAAGAGCCTGATGGCAGTGGGGTAGAAACTGTTGTTTAGCCTCAAGGTGTGGGTCTTCAGGTCAACCTCCTTCTAGGTGTTAGGATGTACCTGACCCTAACACATTCAGGAGCAGAACCAACCCTGCTCCAACGTCAGCCTCAGATGGACATTGTTAGAGGTCAGCTCTGAACAAGAACATCATTGTAATTGTGACACGAGATTCTGCAGATGCTGGAATCTGGAGCAACACACACAAAATGCTGGAGGAACTCAGCGGGTCTGGCAGCATCTACGGAGAGAAATAAACAGTCGATGTTTCGTGTCGAGACCTTTCATCAGTCCCGAAACATCGACTGTTGATTTCCCTCCATAGAGATGCTGCCTGACCCACTGAGTTCCTCCAGCATTTTGTGTGATCGCTGTAATTGTATTCCTTTCAGTGTCAAGTTCTCCTCTCTGCTCTTGGAAGTGTTAACTTCTGTTCAGATAGCAGCCCCATCAGTGCTGTTTCTGTGTCAACCTAGCTGTTCCTCTACTCTTTGGAATACGTAGACTCATTTCCACCATCTTATGAATAAAGGTTTTTCTTTTATAATTCATTCAATATGGGTGTGACTGCCGAGGCCAATGAATTTGCCCTTAAATAAACAAAAAACAAAAATGCTGGAAATACTCAGCAGGTAAGGTAGCATCTGTGGAAGTAGCAACACAGTCTGACAAAGTGTCCCAGACTGTTTCTCTTTCCACAGATGCTGCCTGACCTGCTGAGTGTTTCCTGTATTTTCTGGGGGTTTTATTTATATTTCAAGCATCTGCAGTTTTGTTTTAATTTTTGCTTATTGCCCTGACTTTGAAGAAGTAGTGACGAGCTTCTGGTGAACATATTTCCACAATAGGTTTATAGATGGCTTTCCAGGATGATGAAGGATATTTCCAAGTTAGGAATGTGAGCGACTTGGAGGGGAACCTTAAGGTGGTGGTGTTCCCATGTGCCTTCTCCTCCTCCTCCTTGGTGGCAGAGTTTGAAGGTTTGGGAGATACTGTCTAAGTATCCTTGGTGATTCACTTAAGTTAATTTTCTGGATGGCAAATGCTGTAGGTACTGTGCACCCATGGTGGAGGGAGTGAATGTTTAGATGGGTGCAATCTACTTTGTCCTGGACGGAGTCAGGTGTCCCGAGTGTTGAGGTGGTTGGACACATCCTTCACATCCATCACACTTGTGCCTTGTACCTGGAGACTCAGGTGCTGAGTCGTTTGCTGCAAGATTTATAGTCTTCTAGTCACTGGATGTTGATGCTGTGGGATTTAGCAATGGTAATACCATTGAATTTCTAGGGTAGGTAGTTAGACTGTCTTTCTTTCGTAGATTGTTGTTGCCTGGCACTTTATAACGTGAATCTTGCTTGCAATTTATCAGTCCATTCCTGATTGTTTAAATTATGTTTTACGAATGCTGCTTATCTGATGCTGTGTGCCCGTGACACTGCTGCAAGTAAGTTTTTCATTGCACCTGTGTACACGTGTACTTGTGCACGTGACAATAAACTCGACTTTGACTTTGAATGTTGCTTAGCTCTTGCTGCATGCAGGCATGGACTGCATCTGTTGCTGAGGGGTTGTTACCTTGTGATGGAAGGAAGATACATGTTCTGAGGAACCCTGAGAGATGTTCTGCAGCAGGAATGATTGGCCTCCGACAGAACCATCTTCCTTTGTGCGAGGTGTGACTCTTGGTGCCCAACAACTTAAATTTTACCTTGGCTCCTTGATGCCACCCCTGGTGAAATGCAGCCTTGATGCCAAAGGCAGTCTCTCCCAGCTCACCTCTGGATTCAGCTCTTAGGTCTGTTTGGACTTGGCTGTGATGGGGTCTGGAGCTGAGTGGTCTTGGCAAAACTAAAACTGTACGAGGTGTTGGTGAGTGAGTACCATTTGAAAGCACTGTTAGTGAGACTGTGCATCACTTTGTGATGATTGAGAGTGCCACAAAGAAACACATTTCACAACATATGTCAGTGATAATAAACCTGATTCTAACTGGGTGGTAATTAGCCAGATTGGATTTGTCCTGCTTCATCTGGACGTGACACAGCTGGACGTTGCCAGGTCGATTCCATTGTTGTAACTGAACTAGAAAAGCTTGGCTAGAGGCACGGCTGCATCTGGAGTGCAGGACGTCAGCACTACAACGGGGATGTTGTCCAGTTGTGCTTTATCCAGACCTGTCAGCCGTTTCTTAATATCACTGTTTTGTTTTTGTAAAATTAAACTTTATTCATATAAAATATATACAGGAAGTATGAAATAATCAGAACATTAGTTTAATTCAGTGTCCTCACATCAATACATTCATAGTGTCAATTGGGTGAATTCATGGTGACGTGGGGTCAGTGCATTCATGATGTCATTAGCTTAATACATTCATGGTGTCATTGGGTCAATTCGGTGTCATTGGGTCAATTCATGGGACCATTGACTCAATACGTTCACAATGTCATTGGGTCAATTCACGGTGTCATTGGGTCAATTCATGGGACCATTGGGTCAATATGTTCTATTTACAAAGCACCAATGTCACTCATGAGCATACACCCATCAAGGGTTTGAAGGACTGTTACACAGGACCCAGTATCCAGTGGTGGCAAGGCCTTGGATCGCATTCATTACCCACATGGCATTTGCGTGGCTCTCAATATCACACGGGGTGAATGGAATTGGGTAACGACTGGCTTCCCTGCCGGTTGGGGTCTCAGGAGGGAGCCCAGATGGGTCATCCACTCAGTACCTTGAGCTGAAGATGGTTGTGAATGTTTCAGCACTCACATGCTGGGACCATTCGTCACTGAAGGTGGAAACGCCCTTGGAGCCGCCTCCTGCCATCACCTGTCCATCACCATTCACAACTAAATGTGGCAAGATACTAGGAGCTTCAATCTGATCCCTTACTCACTACTCTTCCCTCCAGAATGAGGAGAATTGAAGCAAACAATAGAACCTTTGCTCCTCCTGTCTGTTGCTATGAAAAGAAAGGAAAGAATTGCATTAATGTAGTGCCTTCCATTTCATCCTAAAGTGTTTTCCAGTCAATGAAGTCCTTGTTTTCTTTTGAGGTGTAGTTATCAAAGTAATTTGTCAAATCTGGTAGCAGTTTTACAAACAGTAAGCTTCCCCAAATAGAAATGAGATAATGACCAAATAAAATGTTTTAATGATGTTGACCAAGGGATAAATATTGGCTCAGGCACATATGAATATAGGAATTAGGAGCAGGAGTAGGTCACCTGACCTTCAGGTCTGCCGTTTAATAAGATCATGGCTTATCTGTCCCCCTCTGTGATTTCTGCTCTCCGCCTCCTCAACCATGTGCTCACTCAGACTTGTCCACCTATCGCTTCTCTGCTTTTCCCTCCTATATATCGGGCTTCCCCTTTTCCTATCTTCAGTCCTGAAAGGTCCTGACCCGAAACGTTGACCGCCTGCTTTTCTCCACGGATGCTGCCTGGCCTGCTGAGTTCCTCCAGCATCATCATATTTTTCATGGCTGATCCCCTTGTAATTGCACACTCTTCCCCCATCACCAATAACCTTCCTCCTCCCCTTGCTCTGTCAAGTATCTATCTGATATTCAAAGAGTCTGCTTACACCATCCTTTCAGATGGGTTATAAAGACTCTCAATTGTCTGAGATAAAATGTCTTGGCTCTTAAGTGGGTAATCTGTTAATTTTAAACAGTGACCAAAATTCCAGGTTCTTCCACAAGAGGAAACACTTCACCAGAGGTTCTCAGAATGGGAGCAGCCAAGATATCCCACTTAATGAGATCCTGTTCACCTGTGACTTCATTCCATTTCCCCGCCTTTGCTGCATGTTCCTTTTTATTCTCAGTTTGCAAAAACCCATCAATTAAAATTAGATCCATTCGGCATTGACAACTACTTGTAGAAGAGTATTCCAAACTCCTCCATCTGTGTTCCTGGCGCTGCTTAAACACACTTGCAGTGAGTTTGATTACATCTTCACGAATGCGTTTGCAACGTTGTACGAATTAATACTGGAGCAGTACAGCAACACAGCTCATAGAGCCGCTGCCTCACAGCTCCAGAGACCCGGGTTCGATGCCGACCTCCGGTGCTGTCTGTGTGGAGTTTCCCCGGTCTCACCATGGGTTTCTTCCCCAGGTGCTTCAGTTTCCTCCCCCGTCCCAAAGACGTGTCAATTGGCCATTGTAACTTGCTTCTAGTGCGTGGGTGAACAATGGAATAAAATGGGATTAATGTCGGATTCATGTAAAGGGGCAGTCCAGGTGAAGGGTTTTGACCCGAGATGTCAACTGTCCATTTTCCTCCATAGATGCTGCCTGACCTGCTGAGTTCCTCCAGCATCTTGTGTGTTGCTGGTACAAGTGGGTGCTTGATGGTCAGTGTGGATTCAATGGGCCGAAGGGCCAGTTTCCATGCCTTGTGATTCTATGACTCCATTTCACAGAGTATAGAACAGTGCAGCACAGGAACAGGCCCCTCTGCCCATGATGTTGTGTCGAACTAATTAAATTAGTAATCAAATGCTCAACTAAACTAATCCCATCTGCCTACACAATCCCTCTATTTCCTGCACATTCATGTGCCTGTCTAAGAGCCCCTTGAATGCCTTTATCATATTTGCCTCCCCCACCACCTCTGGCAGCGCATTCCAGGCACCCACCACTCTCTGTGTAAAAAAAAAACTTTTGCCCTGCACATATCCTTTAAACTTACCCCTTCTCACCTTAAATGCATGCCCTCTGGTGTTAGGCATTTCAAACCTGGGAAAAAGATGGCCACAGTCTACTTATACCTCTCATAATCTTATAAATCTATCAGATCTCCTCTCTGCTTCTGCTGCTCCAGAAAAAAACAACCCAGGTTTGTCCACCCTCTCCTCAAAGCACCTGCCCTCCAATCCAGGCAGCATCCTGGTAAACCTCTTCTGCACCATTGTATTTATTTCGGGTTGAAGGTGAGGCAATGAGAAAGTCATATGGAACTTTTGATTGATTTGCTGTAGCCCAATGTGTCAGACTAATGTTGGATTTCTTTCTTTTCTCTTGGGACAGGACACATTCGATTATCAGACTTGGGACTGGCAGTGACAATACCAGAAGGAGAGAAGATCCGTGGGCGAGTGGGCACCGTCGGGTATATGGGTGAGTGCGCTGTCCCTCCAATCATGAATTGTGCTTCAGTGCAAGAGGCTTTTTGCAGACAGCAGTTGGCATCACTTGCTAATTTATGTATTTCCCTGTAAAACGTTCTATTACAGTGTTTATTCATTGTTCTGAAGCCTTGAAGAGATTTGTTTGTAAGCAGCTTTGGCTTTCCAAAACCTTTCCTTTCCCAAGCAAGAGCCAGATGGTTTAAATATTTAGATTAAATTCAGCAGTTATGTCCGTAAAACAGATGACCCAGCTCCAAGGCAGGTTTCAAATAATTTGTGCGGCTTCTGATGTGATGCGGAATTTAATTGTCCCACAAAATGGAACCTTGCCTGCTGGGACCTTGTATCCTCGTACTGTTCCTCACTCCAAGAGGAGACAATCAGTGTGGTTGGGGCTACACTGTTATAGGGGCCAGTGCCACCTCTGTGCTTATTGAGGGGAAGTGTGGAGGCTGGTCAGAAGGAAGGTGTTTTCAGCTGGGTTGCTGTCTTCCTATCTGGCGTCAACCACAGAATGGAATGCAAGGAGTAACCAGACTTTGACGGTCGCCGTAAAGGCCAACGTGGCTGAATTTCTAGCCCGTAATGTGAGATATCCTTTGGAGACTTGGAATCAAACTCAGCCGTGGATTTGTCTGCCAGCTGGGTATGGAGACATTTCATCATTCAAGGCCTTTCTGGTGTAAAAGCCCTGCATCTAATTGCTTCACACACTTGCAATGGTAAGGCAGTACCTGAGAGAGCCATTGGACTCAGGCCCCCAGTGACTCTGTGGAAAGTCTGGAGAAAGATAGATGTGGTTGTATTTGAGACTGGCTCAGTGAACAAAAGCACAAACAAGGGGGAAGGTGCATTAGGAAGAGCAGAGAATATGCCTGGACAACAAATCACTGATGAAGAGATGGGTCAGGGTACTGTGTGGGCACAGCCTCAGAATGAAGGGACGTCCCTTTAGAACTGAGATGAGGAGGAATTTCTTCAGCCAGAGCGTGGCAAATCTGTAGAGTTCGTTGCCACGGAGAGCTGTGGAGGTCAAGTCATTGGGTGTATTTAAGGCAGAGATTGATGGGTTCTTGATTGGTAAGGGTTATGGGGAGAATGGGGTTGAAACAACATCAGCCATGATTGAATGATGGAGAGGCTCAATGGCTGAATGGCCTAATTCTGCTCCTATGTCTTATGGTCTTATGTTAAAAATATAGACAATGGCCTTGCTTTAATGGAAATTAATTTTGCTCCTAGCTCTGTTTCTAAATCCCAAGCCTCTGGGAAGGGGAATATGATGTTTTATTAGTTGCTAAGAGACGAAGTATGTGAGCGTACCACCCACAAGTACCCTTCTGCTGTCTTTGTTGGATGCCTCCCCAAGTGGCTAAAGTCAGCAGCTGCGGCTCGGCATCACCCATTCAGGGAGCTTCCGTGGGCCTCACCGACTGGTGGACGTTAAGCAGCATCTTAATGTGGGAGAAGCTGAGGAAACCCCGGCACGGAGTGCAGAGGCAGCTGATGCCATGGGTGTTGAAGGCAGAGGGAAGAGAATCAGGGTTGCCCTGGAGACCAGGACACAGGAGGTGTGGCCCCTGAGGGAATGGGTGCACAAGGGAAGTACTTGAGGCAGACTATCAACAGCTAGGTAAAAGATTAAAAAAAAAAGAATTTGAAAAGCGATAACGCTGGGATCATTGGTGCAAGAGAAATGGTGCAAGAGGGCAGGCTTCAGAGGGTTAGATTAGATTTAGGTAGATATTATTTATTAGTCACATGTACATCAAACCACACAGTGAAATGCATTTTCTTGCATTACTGAGAATGAGCTGGGGGCAGCCCGCAAGTGTCGTCACTCTTCCGGCGCCATGCCCACAGCTCCTAACCCGTACGTCTTCGGAATGTGGGAGGAAACCAGAACACCCGGAGGAAACCAGCGTAGACACAGGGAGAACGTACAAACTCCTTACAGACAGCGGCGGGAATTGAACCCGGGTCGCTGGCGCTGTAATAGTGTTACACTAACCGCTACACTACCCTTGGGCACTGGGGTGAAGAGGAGGTACCTTAGAGAACTGGGTGAACAAGGGAGGGGAAAAGGACAAGGATGACTATAATAAGCTTCATACAATAGTTGCAGCACAGAGACCATTCAGCCCATCATGTCCTACTAGCTCTCTGTCAAAGTATCTCCCTTGTTCCACACTGGTCCTTTCTCCAAACCTTACAAATTTGCATCCCATTTCCTCTCGAAGGCCATGATAGAACCTCCCTCCTTCATAGCTGCTGTGCATTCCAGATTCCAACAACAAGCTGCATAAAGCAGTTTTTTTTCCTTTGAATTGTTAATGAACTAGGAGTCGATGTAATTCAGCAAACAAAGCGGGCAGTATTAGTGTAAATTAAGCTGTGCCCAGTGGAGAATGTCCCAGTCGGAAAGGGTGCGCTTGAAGTTCCCACCTTCCCATTTTCAGCTCCCGAGGTGATAAACAACGAGCAGTACACAATGAGCCCCGACTGGTGGGGGCTGGGATGTCTGATCTACGAGATGACAGCCGGACATTCACCGTTCCGCGCTCGGAAGGAGAGGGTGAAGCGAGAAGAGGTGGAGAAGCGGGTTCAACAACAGGAGGAGGAATACTGCGATAAATTCACCGAGGACGCCAAGCACATTTGTAGGATGGTGAGTTCCAAAGTCTTCCCAGGCTATTTGCCAACAAAATGGTAACATCTTAACATCGCTGGTTACAAAAAAAAATGATTAAAATAGATTTTATTTTGGGTGACGCTGGTTTAGTCGGAACCCATATTTGTGGGTGATGCACCTGCCTCGGCTTTCTCAAACCGACGTTAGGGGTTAAAGTTAGTCGGTAATCCAGAAGGAACACACTGCAGATGCTGGAAATCTGAAATAAAAATGGGAAAAAATAGGTGGAGAGTTGATGAAAGGTCATCAATGTGAAACTTTCTCTGTTTCTCTCTACGCAGATGCTGACTGATTTGCTGAGTATTTCCAGCATTTTCTTCTTTTTTTTTAAATCGGGCAGGTTTCCTTTCCCCTGTTCTTCATGTCTTGCTTGCATGCTCTGTATAATCACAGCTGTCAGGTAGTGGTTGGCTTCAGATTTAGTGCCTTCTGAGTGGCTGCACAGTGCACTCTGAAACAGAGGATGTGAAGTTGAGATCGTGCTCAGAGAGGGAGCAGGTGTACCACTGGTGTCCTATACTTGTGGTGGTCCATATCATGGAAAAAGACCCTTTGGCCCATATGTGTCCGTGCCGACCAACATGTATATTCAAGCTCATCCCATTTCCCAACACTTGGCCCATATCCCTCTAAACTCTTGTCATCCATATACCTGTCCACATACTTCTTAAATGTTTCTAATGTTCCTGCCTCAACCACTTCCTCTGGCAGCTGGTTCTATATATCTACCACTGGCTATGTTTAAAAAAAATTGCCCCCAGGTTCATTTTAAACCTTTCACCTCTAACCTTAAAACTATGTCCTCTAGTTTTAAATTCCCCAACCCTGAAAAAAGACTGTTCACTCTATCTTTGCCCCTCATGATTTTATATACCTCTATGAGATCACCCCTTGGTCTCCTACGCTCCAAGGAGTAAAGGCCCAGCTGCCTAAACATCTCCCATAACTTTATCCCTCAACATCAACACCATATCAACATGAGGTAATAGGTATTTAAAAGTTTGTCCGGAGTTTCAGTGCCTTTTGCAGATTAATGTGTTAATATTTTTTTTTAATCTTTTGTAGCAAACTCAAAAGTAAAATATAAACTGAATCATGGCTGTGCAGTTTGTATATTTAGGTTGCGGTACTTGGGAGCTTGCTGACAACACATCTGTTTGTGAGTGAACATGTATGCAATAGATGCCTCTCTCTTGACTCTCTCTAGCTCAGGGCTTTGAACTGTAAACACTCCGACACAAAAGTGGGAAAGAGGCAATAAATGGGCACTTTGATCCCGTTGGTCACTTCTCGTAAGCAAGAAGCAAAATCAGAATGGGGGTTAGTGTGACCAATACAAGGCAGAATAAAGGGAATCAATGTACAGCAGCAATTAAGGATCTGCAGAAACTGGTCCT
This sequence comes from Pristis pectinata, assembly GCF_009764475.1. NCBI lineage: Eukaryota > Metazoa > Chordata > Chondrichthyes > Rhinopristiformes > Pristidae > Pristis > Pristis pectinata. The sequence goes on from NC_067433.1 coordinate 9,204,702, forward strand.
ATGAAATAGGTAAAGTGTATTTGGTGCCTGGAAGGACACAGACAGAAGAGTAAAAACTTAAAATAATGAATAAAGATAATCAAAAAAAAATCAGCGAGAAATTTGACCATGGCACCCACTCCAATGCACAGAGGTGGGGAAGGTGAATGAAAAATAATGTGGTAGTTGTAGAGGATTCTTTAATTAGGCTGACAGATCAGAGTCAGATTCTTTGTAAGCAAGATAGAGAGTTCCAGTTATGTCATCTCCCTGATGTCAGAGTGAAGAGTATCTCAAGCAAGTTTGGAAGGAGGAAAGGAACATTAAAGTAGTTTGTAAGAGATAGCGAATTCAACACAAAAATTCAATACCTTGAAACTCTCCATTGATCAGGGAGAGTCAGCAAAGGTTTGTGAAGAATGGTTTGTGTCTGACAACACTGATAAAATATTTGAAATTGTGATTGTGGTAATGGAGAGGGGAATGTCTGTGGACATTACTTGCATGGACTTCCAAAAAAAGGGGTTGATATACTCCTTCACAAATGATTGTTAATTAAAGTTGTAGCTCATGGAACTGATGGCAAATTATTGATCTGAAATTGGTGCAGCAGAAAGCTTGGAGTTGCCATGTCAGAAATGTGGGAGTCGGTTTGTGTTCAGTAAGCTCCCAATCCAAGAACATTTAGAACTGTTTTTCAATGTTGAGTGAAGGAAGAGTACTAGCTAGGATATATAGAGAGCAGAGTATCAGCTACCTGAGAGAGAAGAGGCTGTTTAACATCTCATGTGTACGACAGCACTTCTGGCATTGCTGCACCCCTTCAGTACTGCACTGAAGTCTCAGTCAAAAGATTTTGTGCTCAAGTCTCAAGGGTGGGACTTGAACATGGGACCTTCCGACACAGATGTCTTGTCCACCAATTCGCAACTGATAATAACACAGAAAGTAATATAGAAGTAAATATTTTATTGAAGAGAAAATGCAGACACAAAGTTTTATGTTAGAGGTTACACCAATGAATTAACCTTTGTTTTATACCTTTTGTTTATGCCTTTGAAAGTTGAAGAAGCAGGAAATGTTGTTCTTTGATCAACTCAAACTGATTACTGTTCAGGCAAATATTTGCAAATCTCCACCAGAAAAAAAGGCAACAGCTAAAGAGGCTCCAGCTGTTTGCATCAGACTAAACACAGAGCTGTTTAATCCCACGGCCTAGCATCTTGCAAAAGCTGTGCAGGGATTAAAGTGTCAAATGAAAGCCACTAAATGCCACAAAATATAAATGTTTGGTTATTTTTCTCGAGAATACCACAGTGACGTTCCTGGACTAATATCAAAAGTTGAATGCATTCTGAAATATCAAGTCTTTTGTGTAGAAGGGTGGGAATATTTAAGTGAAAATCAATAAAACAAAGCCTACAGATGCTGAAAATCTGAAATAAAAACAGGAAACCCTGGAAAAACCCAGCAGGTCAGGCAGCATCTATGGAGAGAGAATCTATTAGAACATAGAACAGTACAGCACAGAAACAGGCCCTTTGTCTGACGATATTGTGCCAAACTAATTAAACTAGTAATCTAATGCCTAATTAAATTAATCCCTTCTGCCTCCACAAGGTCCATATCCCTCCACACTCTGCACATTCACGTGCCTATCTAAGAGCCTCTTAAATGCCTCTGTTGTATCTGCCTCCAGCACCACCCCCAGCAGCGCATTCCAGGCACCCACCACTCTCTGTATGGGGGAAAGAAAACTTGCCCTCAACATCTCCTTTGAACATATCCTCTCTCACCTTAAATGCATGTCCTCTAGTATTAGACATTTTGACCCTGGGAAAAGGATGCTGGCTGTCTATCTGCCTCTCATCATCTTCTATCAGGTCTCCCCTCAGCCTCCGCCGCTCCAGAGAAAACAACCCAAGTTTGTCCAACCTCTCCTTATAACACCTGCCCTCTAATCCGGCATCCCAGTAAACCTCTTCTACACCCTCTCCAAAGCCTCCTTATCCTTCCTATAATGGGGGCGACCAGAATTGGATGCAATGCTCCAGATGCGGCCTAGCCAGAGTTTTATAAAGCTGTAATATAACTTCCTGACCCTTGAACTCAATGTCTCAGCTAATAAAGGCAAGCACGCCATACGCCTTCTTTACCGCCCTATCAACCTGTGCATCACTGTCAGGGAGCTATGGACGGACCCCAAGATCCCTCAGTACATCAGCACTGTTAAGGGTCCTGCCATTAACAGTGTACTGTCCCTTTACATTTGATCTCCCAAAGTTTCAGGGCTGGGATCCTTCATCAGAACTGAGAAAGAGAGAAGCAAGTTAATCTAGTCTAGATAACTCGCTTTTTCTTTCTGTTTGATTCAGGACTGGTTGTTTTTGCCCGCCATGCTTTTATTCCTTTCATTTGTACATCTGCCTTGTTGGGTATGTCCCAATAGGCCAAACTGTGGAACATTGCACAGACTTCACAACATCAGCAACACATGGCACAAAGGAGCTTTAACTGCTCCTTAATGGCTATATATTCCATGCCATCAGAGAATTGCCCTTCCCCAACTTCTCTACTGCAGAGATATTTCGGTTCCTCATTGAGGGCTGTAAGTAGGTGAGGTTTTCATCTCTGTTACCTTATGTGTACCTGCACGGGAACGTTCAGAAGTCCTGAGTGTGGATAGGAGGTGCAGTGGGTGTAGAACGCACAGACTGGCGGAGGGGCTGCATTCCTGACCTCACCTGGACTGTGTTGGAATTCACGTAGACCAGTACAAGGGAAGGGCAAAGGGAAATTTTGTTTTACTTTGACTTTAGGGGGTTATAAAATCACGAGGGGCATAGGTAAGCTGTATGGTCACAATCTTTTTCCTAGGATAGGGGTGTCTAAAACTAGAGGGCACAAGTTTAAGGTGAGAGGGGAAAGATTTGAAGGGGACCTGAGGGGCAACTTCTTCATGCAGAGTGTGGTGGATATATGGGATGAGCTGCCAGAGGAAGTGGTAGAGGCAGGTGCAGTTACAATGTTTAAAAGGCATTTGAACAGGTACATGGGCAGGAAAGGTTTAGAGGGATATGGGCTAAATGCTGGCAAATGGGACTAGCTCAAGTAGATGACTTGGTCACATGGACGAGTTGGGCCAGAGAGCCTGTTTCCATGGTTTATAACTCTGACTCCAGCATTACCCTGCAGGTGCTGCATGGGTTGAAAAGAATAAGGGGAGAGGTGGCCAACCTTTCCATGGCGAACTCTTGGAATGAGAGGACCTCTCCCTCTACTGTGGGGCTGGGAAAAACCCCCTGTGAGTGGCTCTGCTTTGTTGGTTTAGACACGGGCTACTCCACCAGCAATGGTCTGATTCGGCAAAGAACGTTTTCTCCTGTCACTCTGGCATCTGCTCACCAAGCCAGAAGGTGACCTTTTACATGCAGGCAACTTGTGATGTAAACAAGGTTTAAAAACTGTGGAAAAGAATGGAAGGGGTTTCAGATTTAGAAAAGTGTGTCAGAGCGGAGGTAGGGACATTTAGACTTGCTTTCAATCCTGGAAGGAAGAATTCAGCCTTGACTTACTGAGCATTTGAGAAGATTCCAGGCTTTTTTCCTGACCAAGGTAGTCCCTTCTGGAGTTTATTTCAATGTTGACCAAATCCTTCCTCTCCGCAGTTATTGACCAAAGATCCAAAGCAGCGACTCGGTTGCAAAGCTGAGGGAGCCAATGAAGTGAAGGAACATCCATTCTTCAAAGGCATAAACTTCAAGCGGCTGGAGGCTGGCATGTTGGAGCCTTCTTTTATTCCAGATGTAAGTGTGTGTGGGGGGGGGGGGGGGGGGGGGGGGGGGGGGGGGGGGGGGGGGGGAGACAGAATGGGATTGGGTGTCACGTTCTCTTGCATAAAAACAGCAATAACCACCACTGGTAATTCAATGAAGCACTTTGTGACTTCCTGAGGAGGTGAAAAGCACTAAATAAATGCAGAAGAAGTAACAGGGATGTTTATTGATGGTACTGCAGTAGATGATGTCTGTCATCATCCAGACAAAGGGAAGCACAAAGGAATAAAGGGACAGTGGTTATGTGGGAATGGACAGGTTTCTGTAGAGAGAAATGTATTGGGGTCCCTTTTGGCTCAATAGTAAGCCTGTTGCTTTTCATATACTATACAAATCACCAGGGCATGCAGACGAGGAGTAATGTTTTGAGCAGGGTAAATGAAACAAAACTTCGTATTATAATAAATAACAAGCAATTTAGAAGCTGACCATCTGCTGGAAGGGGCAGGCACAGGCAAGTGCAGTTTGATGCAATGGGCCTGAAGCACTTACAACACCCAGCATGTGACGGCAGTCTGACTTACATAGTGGAGACGCAAGAGACTGCAGATGCTGGAATCTGGAGCAACGAACAGTTTGCTGGAGGAACTCAGCGGGTCGAGCAGCATCTGTGGGGGGAAAGGAATCGGTTCTGTTGCAGGGTTTCGACCCGAAACGTCGACAATTCCTTTCCTCCCATAAATGTTGCTCGACCCACAGAGTTCTTCCAGCAGATTGTTTGTTGCTAAACTGCACAGTGTTATTTTGTGGGTAAGTCAACAACAGGAACCCGAGGGTACATTCTCATACATCCTTGAAGGTGGCAAGAAACATGAGAAAATGTCTAGTTCATTTGGGTCCTCACATTTGTTTGGCCATTCACTTGATAACTTAACATCATGTAGCCACTTAGTTCCATGTTGCTTAATACCTTTGACTGACAGCTATTGGTCTGAGATCTAAAATTAACAATTGACCCAGAACAAGTTGCTATTGGCAGAAAAGTTCTTCAAACTTCTACCATCCTCCGTGATAGAAGTGTTTAAACACTATTATAAATAGAAACAAGAGTACTCTGTTGAGCCCCTGCTCTGCCATTCAATCTTTTACCTCAGTGCCTCTCGTGTACATTAACCCCATATCCCTAAACTCCCTTAGTATCTAAAAATCTGTCTTGACTATACTGAATGATTGAGCCTCCTTTGCCCTTTTGGGAAAAGAATTCCAAAGATTCACCACCCTCTGGATGAAGAAATTCCTTCTGTCACACCTGAATGGCCAACCCCTTATTTCAAGCCCCTAGTTCTAAACAACCCCATCAGAGGAAAAACAGTCTCTGCATCTGCACTGTAAAGCCTTGCCAGAGTTTTCTGTGAGTTCACCTCTCGTTCTTTTAAACTCAAGAGAGTACAGGCCCAGTCTACTTACTATCTCTTCAGTGGGCAACTCTCCTCCTATCCCAGGGATCATTCCGGTGAACCTTAGCTGCATTTATCAGCTGGAAACTTGTGTTAGTTCATGTATTCTGTGGGCAGGATTGTGTTGTGACTGTGATGCAATACAACTCTTGGCCCAATCCATTTCCAAGTGTGGCTGCCCTTTCAATGACAGAGTTGTTCCTTTAATGGCGTGTCGTGTGTTTATCTTTAACCAATAGCCTCGAGCTGTCTACTGCAAGGATGTGCTGGACATTGAACAGTTTTCTACGGTGAAGGGGGTGTACCTGGACCAAACCGACAATGACTTCTATGTGAAATTTGCCACAGGCAGCGTTCCGATCCCTTGGCAAAACGAGGTCAGGTGCAAACCATCTCTCGCATGTATCACAGTTCAGTTGCAATGGTGGGAATTAAAGAGATATCAAAGGTGTTGGGTGAGGGAGAGCTCTAATAAAGTAATCCCAGAGTTTGGCATCAATCTTACCATTGAGCCAGCCTTTTTTGTTTAGAGTAATTGGTTTATTATTGTCACATGTACCGAGAGACAGTGAAAAACTTAGTTGTGCATGCCATCCATAGAGGTCATTTTAAAACGTCAGTACATTGAGGTAGTACAAGGGAAAACCAATAACAGAATGCAGAATATAGTGTTACAGTTACAGAGAAAGTGCAGTGCAGGTAGACACTAAGGGCCATGACAAGTTAGATTGTGAGGTCAAGAGTTCATCTTTATTGTACAAGTGGTCCCTTCAAGAGTCTTATACAGTGGGATAGAAGCTGTTCTTCAGCCTGGTGGTGCAAGCTTTTCAAGCTATTGTATCTTCTGCCCGATGGAAGGGGAGAGAAGCGAGAATGATCAGAGTGAGAGAGGTCTTTGATTATGCTGGCTGTTTTCCTGAGGCAGCAGGAAGTGTAGACAGAGTCCATGGCGGGGAGGCTGGTTTCCATGATGTGCTGAGCTGTGTCCACAACTCTCTGCAGTTTTTGCAGTCTTGGGCAGAGCAGTTGCCATACCAAGCTGCGATGTACCCGGATAGGATGCTTTCTATGGTGCATCGATAAAAATTAGTGAGGGTCAACATGCCAAATTTCCTTAGCATTCTGAGGAAGTAGAGGTGCTGGTGTGCTTTCTTGAACTACATCTCAAGCATGCACAAAGTCAGTCCTCTCCTTCCCTCAGGGATTCAGTCCAGTGACTGGTGGTCTTAAGAGTCGTACAGCACAGAAGCAGGCCCTTCAGCCCACTGGGTCCATGCTGGTCAAGAACCCATTTACACTCTTCCCATTTTTATTCTCCCCTCATTCCCATCCACACACTGACACACTCGGGACAACTTGCAGCGGCCAATTGACCAGTCAACCTATATGCCTTTGGGATGTGGGAGGAAACCGGAACACCCAGGGGGGAACCCACACAGTCACGGGGAGAACGTGCAGACTCCACACACTCAGCACCCAAGGCCAGGATCGAACCTTGGTCGCTGGAGCTGTGAGGCAGCAGCTCCACCCACTGCGCCACTGAAATGAACAATAAGCTTGCATTGTTTCTCCCAGCTCCTTCCTCATCCCGGCCCTGCTGCCTGCCTGTCACTGCCTGCGGTTCACACCCTACTGCTCGAGCTCCCGTTCTCCCTGAGCGCTGGACAGAGAGAGAGTACGTGGTGCAGAGCTCAGAGGGAGAGGAGGCACCTGACCGTGATCCTATAAAAGAGTCAGTCATAGACTGTCCAAGGTCTATTTCCTGAGGCTGAAAACCACTCCTACATCTGCCCCAATCATCCACTGCTCCACCCTCCCTATAGAATGTGTTGCCCTTCATTCTTTGTATGAGAGAAGTCTTTTCAGTGAGATCTGAAGAGCAGTACAGGTAAATGAGAACTTAGAAGATGAATGCACAATGTTGTATCGTGCCTTGTTTAATGGAGGTTTCAAACTGGTCACTTCACAATGATAAGGGAGCAAGGCCAACTCTGCACCTGTTGTCAACACTGATCTGCTGTGTCCTGTTGTGGGGAGTGGACAGTAACCCAGTCATTGCCTCAAGGGAACGAGTTCATCTGACACACTGCATTGGTTCCAGGGATTTATCTCAATAATATTGGCTTATCCTTATCACTCCTGAAATTACTCAGTTAGAGAATTGTATGCTTAAGATAGTAAAATAAATTCCATTTCTCGGGCACCTGGTCCAGGTCACTTTACTGAAAGGTGTTTGGGACATGGATAAATGCAGCACCTCTGTACCTTGGGCCCAGCTGGTCTGTGTTCAGACAAGACAAGCTCTTTATTAGTCAGATGTACATCGAAACACGCAGTGAAATACATCTTTTGCGTAGAGTGTTCTGGGGGCAGCCCGCAAAATGTCGCCACGCTTCCAGCGCCAACATAGCATGCCTACAACTTCCTAACCTGTACGTCCTTGGAATGTGGGAGGAAACCGGAGCACCCGGAGGAAACCCACGCAGACACGGGGAGAACGTACAAACTCCTTACAGACAGCGGCCGGAATTGAACCCGGGTCACTGGTGCTGTAATAGCATTACACTACTGCTACACTGCCGTGCCTGCGAGTGTCAAGCGAGTGTTCTTTCACCTTTCACTCCTAGGATGTGGCTGAAGTTCACTAGGACATTACCGCCCTGCAACAGTAACCCTGTTTTCCTTTCCTCGTTCATTAAATCTGTGTTTAATGTGAAACTATTTCTTGTTTTACCAGAATTGCAGAACTAATGCAGCAAAAACCAAATTCTCCCCAGGGCTGGAGTTTTTAAAAAATTTTTTTTTAAATTTTATTTACAGCGTGGTAACAGACCCTTCCGGCCCAACGAGTCCACGCCACCCATTTTAAACCCAAATTAACCTACCCGTACGTCTTTGCAATGTGGGAGGAAACTGGAGTACCCGGAGGAAACCCACGCAGACACGGGAGAACGTACAAACTCCTTACAGACAGCGACGGGAACCGAACCCCGATCGCTGGTGCTGTAATAGCATCGCGCTAACCGCTACGCTATCGTGCTGCCCCATGTATGAATAGTTGGTTATCACAAAGAGGACTCAGAGTCCACCCACCCACCTCCCCCCCCCCCCTCCCCACTACAATCTGCTTTAATCTGCCAAATGTTCAAGGCAACCAGCTCCCACCCTCCCCCCAGCTGCTTCCAGCCGTCTTGGACAGAGATAGCCTCCTTCACCGCACCCTTGCCATTCCCTTCCCCCCTGGAGAGGTAGCTGGAGCGGAGGTGGAGACACAGCACAGCAAAGTAATCTTTCTGTTTCCCCCCGCTCTTCGTGCAGATGATCGAGACTGAATGCTTCAAGGAGCTGAATGTATTTGGACCAAATGGAACCAGATCTCCAGACCTGGATTGGAACCTGCTTCCAGAGCCGCCCAAACGGAGTCTGCTTGACCGGCTTTTCCGACGACATGTAAGAATCTGCTCCCGAAACTTCAGAGCAAGATAAATTCTTGCTCACCTAAACCTTTTGAAATGTACCAGTTTGGACTTGTGCATCTGCAGTAGTGTTGAAACTGGTCTTGTGGCTATGCCTGGTCATTAAGGAGCAGATAGCAGTCTCCCACCACCCCACAGTACTGGAGGGCACAGTGGCACAGCCGGTAGAGCCGCTGCCTCACAGCGCCAGGGACCCGGGTTCAATCCTGACCTCGGGTGCTGTCTGTGTGGAGTTTGCACGTTCTCCCTGTGACAACGTCGGTTTCCTCCTGCATCCCAAAGACGTGTGGGTTGGCGGGTTAATTGGCCGCTGTAAATTTTCCCTAGTGGGCAGGTGAGTGGTCAGATCTGGGGGGTAGTTGATAGGAATGTGGAGAGAATAAAAAAAATTGGATTAATGTAGGATTAGTGTCAGTGGATGGTTGATAGTCATTGTTGACTTGGTGGGATGAAGGATCTTTTTCTCTGCTGTATTTCTCTCTGGCTCATTGAAGGTGGCTACACAGGTAGACAGGGTGGTTGAGAAGGCTTATGGAACGCTTGCATTTATTAATCGGGGTATTTGAGTGCAGGAGTCAAGAAGTTATGATGCATCTCTATAGAACTCTGGTTAGGCCGCATCTGGAGTATTGCATTCAGTTCTGGTCGCCCCATTATAGGAAGGATGTGGAGGCTTTGGAGAGGGTGCAGAAGAGGTTTACCAGGATGCTGCCTGGATTAGAGGGCATGTGCTATCAGGAGAGGCTGGACAAACTTGGGCTCTTCTCTCTGGAGCGGCGGAGGCTGAGGGGTGATCTGTTGGAACTGTATAAAATTATCAGGGGCATATATAGGATGGACAAGCAATATCTTTTTCCCATTATTGAGAAATCCAATACCAGAGGGCATGCATTTAAGGTGAGAGGGGGTACAGAACAGACGTGAGGGGAACGTTTTTTTACTGAGAGAGTGGTGGATGCCTGGAATGCTTTGCCTGATAGGGTGGTGGAGGCAAATACAATGGGGGCTTTTAAGAGGGGCTTGGATGAGCATATGAATAAGAGGAAAATAGAGGGATAGGGGCATTCTGTAGGTAGGAGGGAATAGATACGTCAGTAGAACATTGTGGGCCGAAAGGCCTGTTCTGTGCTGTACTGTTCTATGTTCTATGATGTATACAGGGAGAGCCACAGGCACACTCATCCCCTCTCCATCAGCCCAGAGTCCCATTCAGTACTGACATTCCTGGCCAGGGTAGACCCAGGTTTGAATTGAAGTAGTAGTGTATCTCGAGTCCAAAAAAAGAAAGCCCCGTGATGTAGAGTTTCCAGATCCATGCCAAATACTGATACCTTGGCACTCACTGAAACTAAACAAAACCAATTCTAAAGGATTGAATTACATCAGTGCGGGGAAGTTCCCCTTTCCAGCAGGGCATTGTCATATTGTCTCAGTGTTGTGACTTGCAAAGTGAACTGCGGTTTCCTCTAAATCATCAGTTCTGAGAACTCAGTGTGTGAAGTGACACTGAATGGTTTAACTCTCACTAGAACCTGGTTGTGAAGCGGTGAATCTTTGACGTATTGCTGTTCAGCTCCATTCCAATCGCAGTCCTTGCCCTATCTCTTGTTGAAGTCAGTCTTGTTGAAGGCAGGCATGGTAGTGTAGCGGTTCGCGGTTGTGTACATTCTCCCTGTGTCTGCGTGGGTTTCCTCCCACAGTCCAAAGACGTACGGGTTAGGAAGTTGTGGGCATGCTATGTTGGCGCCGGAAGCGTGGCGACACTTGCGGGCTGCCCCCAGAACACTCTACGCAAAAGATACATTTCACTGTGTGTTTCAATGTACATGTGACTAATAAAGAAATCTTAAGTTGATAAATCAGTTTATTGTTGTCACGTATTGAGGTTGAGGGTAAGACTATTTTGCATGCCATCAATGCAGGTCATTTCATTACAACAGTGTATTGAGGCAGTACAAGGGAAATCAATAACAGAATGCAGAGTGAAGTGTTACAGTTACAGAGAAAGGGCAGGCAGGCAGTAAGGTGCAAGGCCACAGGGAGGTAACTTGTGAAGTCAAGAGTCCATCTTATCATACAAGAGGTCCATTCAGTAATTTTATAACAGTGGGATAGAAGCTGTCCTTGAGTCTGGTGGTACGTGCGTTCAGGCTTTTGTAGCCCGATGGGAGAGGGGAGGAGAGAGGATGTCCAGGGTGGGTGGGGCCTTCGATTATGTTGGCTGCTTTACCGAGTCAGCAAGAAGTGTAGACAGAGTCCGTGAAGGGGAGGCTGGTTTCCGTGATGTGCTGAGCTGTGTCCACAACTCTCCGCAGTTTCTTGCGGTCTCGGGCAGAGCAGTTGCCGTACCAAGCTGTGATGCATCAGGGTAGGATGCTTTCTATGGTGTATCTACAAAAATTGGTGAGGTTCAACAGGGACATGCCAAATTTCTTTAGCCTCCTGAAGAAGTAGAGGTGCCAGTGCACTTTCTTAGCCATGGTGTCTACGTGGTTGGACCAGGATGATTTCGAGGCAGAAGCTCCTGTGGACAGGGAGAAACAATTTCTGCTAGTCAGGGACTCAGTCTGGGAGACAGGGTCTTAAGAATTGAAGACACGAGACTGCGGATGCTGGAATCTGGAGCCAAAAGCAAACTGCTGGAGGAACTCAGCGGGTCAGGCAGCATCTGTGGAGAGAAATGGACAGTCGACGTTTCAGGTCGAGACCCTTCATCTGGACACCATTCCTTCCACAGATGTTGCCTGACCTGTTGAGTTCCTCCAGCAGTTTGTCTCAAGAATTGGAACCAGGGTTTCAGGAGGGGTTGGGACAGTGGTCAGGGTGACACAATGGTGCAAATGGTAGAGCTACAGCCACACAGTGACAGCAACCCGGTGCTGCCTGTGTGGAGTTTGCACGCTCTCCTAATGATGTGCATTTCCTCTGGCTGCTCTGGTTTCGTCCCACATCCCAAAGATGTGTGGGTTAGTACTTTAATTGGCCACTGTAAACTCCACACCCCCCCCACCCCGCCCCCACTCCAGAGTGTGAGTGAGTGGTAGAATCTAGGGGGAGTTGGTGGAAATGTGAGGAGAATGCAATGTAGTGTAAACAGATAGCCGATAGTCATTGGAAGCTCGATGGGCCAAAGGGCCTTCTCTGTGACACTAGGGCCTACTTCTACTCGTAGAGTCATACAGAACAGAAAGAGGCCCTTCAGCCCACCATCTCCATGCTGACTAAGTACCTATCTATACTAATCCTATTTACCTGTACTTTTTTTATAGCCTTCTCTGTCTGGACAATTCAAGTGTTTATCCAGATACATCAGTACTGTGAGAGTCTCTGCCTCCACCACCCCCTCACACAGTTTGTTCCAGATTCCAACCACTCTGTGGGGGATAAAATTCTTCCTCAGATCCCCTCTAAACCTCTTACCCCTCACCCTAAACCTATGCCCTCTTGTTTTAGATACCAATTCTATGGTGGAAAGTTTCCTACTATCTGCCTTATCTAAGCCTCTCATACATTTATCAGGTTCCCCCTCAGCCTCCTCTGCTCCAAGGAAAACAAGCCCAACCTCTCCAGTCTCTCCGCATAACTGAAAGGTTCCATCGCAGGCAACATCCTGGTGAATCTCCTTCACACCTTCTCCAGTGCAATCACATCCTCCTTACAGTGTGGAGACCAGAACTGTACATAGGATCCAATCTGTAGCTTAACCAATGTTTTATAAAGTTTCCCATAACCTCCTTGTTCATTATTTCTATTCCATGCCGAAGGTTGCTCCAGATTCCAGCATCTGCAGTCTCTTGTGTGTCCTGTACATCATTTTATCTACCTGTGATGCCATCTTTAGGAGTCATTGAATATCTACACCAAGTCCCTCTGTTCCTGATGACTTCCGAGAGCTTGACCATCCATTGCACTTGTCCTACCCTTATTAGTCCTCCCAAAGTTCATCACCTCCCACCTGCCATTGAAATTTGAACTGATGAAAGGTCTTTGACTTGAGACGTTAGATCATTCTCTCTCTCTCTCTACCTCTGTGTCTCTCTCTGCCTCTCTCTCTCTCTCTCTCCCCTTCTCTCTCCCCACAGATGCTGATGAGTGTTTCATTTCAAATTTCCATCATAAAGAGAGGGGGAGAGAGAAATGCAGCACAGAAACTGGCCCTTCAGCCCACCAAGTTAATGCTGACCATCATCCACCCATTTACATTAATCCTATATTAATCCCACTTTTTATTCTCCCCATGTTCTCATCAGCTCTCCCCAGACGTATGATAAGATGGACTCTTGGCCTCACAGGCTACCTCGTCGTGATCTTGCACCTTATTGCCTGTCTGCACTGCACTTTCTCTGTAACTATAACACTTTATTCTGCATTCTGTTGTTGTTTTTCTCTTGCACTACCTCAATGCGCTGATGTGATGAAATGATCTGCATGGATGGCATTGCAAAAGTTTTCCACTGTAACTTGGTACATGTGACAATAATAAACCAATTTACCAATTCTACATTCACTGACACATTATCTGTGGTGTTTTGCTCTTGGATTATCACTGAGTTTCTTGTCTTTGTTTCAGGCGCACGATTACACCTTCAGTACAACCAACGCAAATTCCGGCCTCACGCCTCACGCAACCTCGAACAACACCGCGTCCAACACCGCCCAGACCCCTACAGTCGCCTGACGTCATCCGGAAATTAGGCCCAGTTTGGGACAGTTGCCTCCTCGTTGTCATCTCAGGTTTAACTTGGATGTAAAGAAAATAATGGCATTTTTACGTTGGTAGCGCAGTGAGAATTGAAACAGTGCTGCTGTGTGTAAATAGAAAGTGTAGTCTGAGGGCAGGACAAAGAAGACGTGTTTCACACAAGGTCCAGCCATGTTATGTCAACTTGATGAGCGCACACTTGATGATAAGGGGTGTGAATGTGATTCCTTCAGCATCTACTTGTACGGTCCCTTACTCGCCCTGGATTGTTTGTCCATTTCTGTTTGGATTGTCAGGCTGGAAATTCATTTGTAATATGTCCAGAACTACAGGACTCCCAAGGCAGGATTTGAACCCTAAGAGTGGAAAAAGAATTGGTGTTGTGTGGAGGTTTGTCACATGCCCTTGAATCCAGTGACATCCAGTGGCAGGAAGTCTGAATTGCAGTCTTCCCATTGAGTTGGGACCTCACACGTATCGTGGATGGTGTGAACGTTAATGAATCAATATTGCTTCCTTCTCCATTGGGCTCAACAGTGAAAGAGTCGCAGTGTCCTGTCTTGAATGATGTTGAACCTTAAAGGTAAATCCACAAGACCTGGCATTAGCCTGGGAAGTTGCCTCTGAGCTGATAGTCCGATGGTTCACTTGTCAGGAGGTGGCTGTCTTTATGTGGCTTAGAAGCAATATTGTCCTTTAGGGTGCTCCCACAGCCAGCGAGAGCAAAGGGTGCGGCCCAGTCAAGGTCAAAGAGTAAGGCAACATGTCAAAAGCCGTGGATTCGTAGGAGACTCAGCATGTTAAACATTAATGGTGCTGTCCACATTCGGACCATTTGAACCCCTCTCACTGGAGTTCAACGATCCTTTACTTTAGGGTAAAGGGAAGCCCTTCTTCCAACATTCCACCCTTAACCATGCAGGTGGGATCTTGCTGTGCCCAAAACGGCTGCCGCCACTGGCTTTAAAAATCAAGGCAGGTCACTGTGTCATTGTTGTCCATGGAAGGTGGAGATGGTTCTGACAGAAGGTAGTGTAAGGGTTTCCCCTCCTGAGTGTGTGGGTTTGAGCTCCACTGCACAGAGCCTGTAGCAGAAGAAGGCAGGCCCCACCGTTTTCAGTTGTGGAGCTGAGGTGAGTCATGGCTGGTTGGGAGTAAGATCTTCAGCCCATCCTGAGCTGTTCAAAGACAGGTCCTTCTCATTAAAACGGGAAGGATCTTCTTGTTGAGCCCTTTTACCGGCTCATTGTCATGGCCACTCCAACTGGCTCCTTGTCTCTCCGCCATCTTGGGTCTCTGTGCTAGTGCAACGAGCAATCCGCTGGAGGAACTCAGCGGGTCGAGCAGCGTCGGTGGGAGGAAAGGAATTGTCAACGTTTGGGGTCAAAATCCTGCATCAAGTGCCGACAATTCCTCCACCACCCACCCCCTCCCCCACAGATGCTGCTTGACCTGCTGAGTTCCTCCAGCAGATTGCTTGTTGCTCCAGATTCCAGCGTCTGCGGTCTCTGGTGTGTCCTGTGTCCTAGTGCTTTCTATGACATCTTATTTTGTGCAACTTGACTGCCGTTGCATTGGTGACTGCTCTTCAACAGGACGTTGTCATTCCCCTGGCACTTTGGGATGTCAGAAGGTCAGTGCTCTGGGCATTCCCTGCCTTTGACCACCGGGAGACCGTGAACAGATTCTGCGTACCCGCAGTTCCCCTCCTCCAGGGCCGTGCACGGAGAGTCCACGCTGGCTCTGCGCGTGTACCCTGGTTGGAAACCAGAGCCTTGAAGGGCTAAGGGTCAGCGAGACGCTAACATACCCAGGTACGGTGCGGACGCTTATGTTTCTGAACTACCTGGGTTCTTGGGGTCAATGGACAGGCACGCATCTGCGTCTGGAATAGAGACTAGGTCTTTGGACCACTCGTGGGGATAGGGTGAATGAACCTCCTTGGCTGGAAGGAAACCATCGCTGTCCGAGTCACACCAGTGGGGCTGACCACAAAGGAAGGCCAATGGAGTTGAGGGATTGGCAGTGCCCTGCTGTCCTGTGGCCAATGGAGAGCAGCAAGGTTCAGGAACAGAGAGGGGAGAAAGGGAGGACTTTTCCTGGTGTCTGACAGATGAATTGATCCTTCCCATTTCCCAGTGGCTACTGTGACAGCCAGACACCAGAGCAGGTCATTATGGAGTTACTGCACCCCCTGCTGGCGACTCAGGGACTCTCAACCCACTGCTGTGCCTCCTCTCGGTTGGAGAATGGGCTTGGAATACAAAGACTAGTTGTCTTGTATTCTGAATTTAGTAAATAATTTTTTTGTTCTGCCAAAGTAATATGTGTAAATTGCTCAATCTGTTGCACCAGTTTACATGTTTGTACATTTGTATCGAGCGTATATCAGGATGTATATGTTCGTCTGTGAAAGAGCTTAAGCCATGTGTTAGCAGTTTTTAAATGTCAGGGACTCATTCAGGATTGAAGCAGTGAAAAAAGTTGCATCTTCCTCAACATTGGAACAAATTGCTTGAGGAGCCAAAGCAATTCGATATACCCACGTTAGATGTTTATAGTTCCCTTTATTATGTTATTTAAAATTAATAATGCTGGGGGAATTTTTGACTTTGGCTTCCAAGTTGGCTTGGTGAACATTGTGAAGCAGTGGTTTCACGTGCAGGGCTGGACAGTCATCATTCAGAGGCAGATGTGCCCTGAGGGATGGTGGTCAAGCAGTTGTCTGCAGCTGCCCAAGGCAAGACTGGGATGTCCACATGAGAAAGGGTTTGTTTTAAGAATGAACTGAGGCATTTCAGATTATCCGCATTTCATCCCTTGACATCCTTCGTATCTAGAACATGATTTTACTGAGGGAAAACTGGTGCTAATTTATATAATCTAGAGCAGTTCAGCACAATTCTAGCACTGACCAGTTCCCAATTATTAGTCATAGAAAAATGAGACTTGGAAATATTAACTATACCGTGCAAACAAGAAGTCAGAAATAAGATAGAGGGCTGTTGGATATGGGACTGATCTCTGTGCAGGGCTCTTCAGTAAGCACCTCACAATTTATAATTGGTGTAATTAAGGTTAGCTTAGGTCTGTTCTTTAGCATTGACCTGTACACAGCCCATGCAGAAGCTCTCAATCTTTCGTACAAGACAGCAACACCACCAGGGTGTATCTGATCCTCATCCTGCAAAACGATGCTGGAGGAACTCAGGGGGTCAGGCAGCATCTGTAGGGGCAAATGGGCGAAAGGACTCTGTGCTGGCATGACTCACTAAGCTACTTTTTTAAAATTGCACCAAATAAAGACATTTTGGCCAGAGATGGCAATTTAGCTGTGAAAGAACAGCATTCTGCAAATCCTTTGGCAAAAATTCCCTGCAGTGTTGAAAAGATTCAAGATCATTTTCCAGCTTCCAGTCAGCACTTCCTGGGCAAGCTGCTGGGAGCATGCAAAGAATCCGAGATTTGAAAATCCCACAGTCGTCAATCCAGCAGATATAAATTACGTTTAATTGTGCAAAAAGGTGAAATAAAGATTAGAACATACATATGGGATTAAAAGAGCGACTTACATTGCAAAACACAAAATAAAATCTTTATTTTTTTTTCTTAAATTTGCAACATTCTAGTTTTTCTTTAGGACTGAGAATCATTACTCAGGGCCAGAAAAGTGCTTCAGCAGTAAATAACTGTGCATGTTGTTGGAACAATTAGTTGCTCCTGATTAGTGCTGACTGAGAATAATAGATAAATAGTTAAAAGTTCAGACCAATTCAATGATTCTGTGTTGATCTCGACGGGAAAGACCCCGATAGCAGGCATGGAAGATGAGGGTATTCGTGCTGCTGTTGAACGGCCTGATGTTGCTGTCAGTTCTGCGAGTAACAAAGGTGAGTGCTGACAGCTGTTGTTCTCCTCTCCTTCCCTCAATAACCATACAGTGTAAAAGTCTAAAACACATTCAATGAAATCTCTACACACACAGAGTCGATCCAGGACCCGGCCAGTGACAACATGTCCGACAGAATCAAACATGTTAGACAAATCTACAGAAACAACCACGATGTCCTTAATATTTCTTTTGGCTCCCAATAACAAATTAATAAGAAATCCTATATTTTAATTGCAATCAGGGCTTACAATAATAAAATGTTTCTGAAGATCATTAATATAAATAATGTCCATCAATCCTCTAGCCAAAATTTTAGTAAAAGTTCTTCGAATAATCAACCCAACAGTAATTGGCTGCCAGTTATCTGGACATAAGGGACTGCAGATGCTGGAAATCTGGAGCAACACACAAGATGCTGGAGGAACCTGGGGGTCAGGCAGCATCTGTGGGGGGAATGGACAGTCGACGTTTCGGGTCGAGACCCTTCTTGGCCTGGACTCAGTCTTGACCTGAAGCGTCGACTGTCCATTTCCCTCCATAGATGCTGCCTGACCTGCTGAGTTCCTCCAGCATCTTGTCAGTTATCTAGATGATTTAATTTAATCAGTTTGTTGATTTTGGGAATAAGGACACTGTGGCTGTTTTTGAGACTTTGAGGAATCTTCCTTTGCTTAATTAACAAAGTAAAAATACTTGTTTGATTCTGGCCCCTGGTGGTGGTTCCTTTTTGTTGCAGTTTGGGGAGGAGGTATTGGAGGTCGATCCCAAAAGCTCAAAGCACAGGTGGGACAATGAACCAGCTCAAAGATGAGTCGATCTCCTCCACAAAAGCTTGGGGACACTTCGATGCCGTTAACACCAGGCCCGTGACTAGTTTGCACACCTGACCTCTGCAGTTTCCCACCAGCAAGGCGAGCTGTGCCTTCAGTTGGTTCCAAGTTGTCAATTGACCAGAATCAGAGGGAACACAAAACAAAATGGTTACGCTTCACCTCGAGAGTCTGCTGGAGGTTCTTGCCTGATATCTAGTGTTCCATGTTCAAAGACTCTTTGGTTCATGGTGCAATGATTTGGAGTTTTTATTTTATTTGCTGACCTGTGTATTGTAAAATGGCGAAGTCCAGTTTTCTTACTCAGTGTACCTGCACCCTTCCCACTTTCCAATCCTTCCTATGAGATTTGCAAGACCAATGTCATTGGAATGGCCAAAATGTGTCCAGTTGCTAACCACACAGTCTCGCCTCCGTTCCCGATCTATATCACGTAACATCAAGTCCACCAGTAAGAGCAATGGTACTGAAACCATGTTATCTAAAAGAATTGAATAAAACTGAGTTGTGATGGGGTATTACAGTCTCACTGTAAAGGCTATAATATGGCCTCTTTTAAAGTGTCTAGAGAATGTATCAGAGGAATGTGTTCTTTTTAATATTGCATTCAGTGCAAGTTTGATCTTGTACAATATAGTGACTGTACATACGTTGTATCGATGAATGCCGTTCTCTTTGTGGAATATTCACAGGTGCCCATTTCATTGGGATCCTATAATGTTGCAACTATTAAAAGCCTCAAAAGTCAAGTTGGGCCAGTGTACTCACCAACCCACCAGACAGTGCATTGCACAGCAGGGAACTCTTGTGGATGAACACATGGTTTATACGGATCTAGACTTCCTCTCTCACAAGTCTCTGGAGACAGCAATACATCGCTCACCCAGTCATCCTGCTGCTAGTCCCGGGATGGCTGGCTTGTTAAGTATTGTCTTTGGTTTGGCTAGACGTGTGCATTTAATAAGGGAGAAGGAGAACTGTCTCCGGGTGCTGAGAGAGATGCACGTGGGTGATGGGTAGACTCTGTCAAAAGGTGGAGAGGTAAATTTAAAGCTTGGTTGAAGAAGAGAGGTTTTAAGTGGATGTTTAATCTAACCGAGTGTGAGGTGCTGCACTTTGGGAGGTCAAATGTAATGGGGAAGTACATAGTTAATGGCAGGACCCTTAACAGCATTGATGTACAGAGGGATCTTGGGGTCCTGGTCAGAGCTCCCTGAAAGTGGCTGCACCGGTTGATAGGGCGGCAAAGAAGGTGTACGGCATGCTTGCCTTTATTAGTCGAGGCACTGAGTTCAAGAGTCAGGAAGTTATGTTGCAGCCTTATAAAACTGCGGTTAGGCTGCATCTGGAATATTGCATTCAGTTCTGGTCGCCCATTTATAGGAAGGATGTGGAGGCTTCGGAGAGGCTGCAGAAGAGGTTTACCAGGATGCTGCCTGGATTAGAGGGCATGTGCTGTGAGGAGAGGTTGGACAAACTTGAGTTGTTTTCCTGGAGCAGCAGAGGCTGAGGGGAGACCTGACTGAAGTCTGTAAGATTCTGAGAGGCATGGATAGACACTGGTTTCTTTTCCCCAGGGTTGAAATGCCTAATACTAGAGGGAATGCATTTAAGGTGAGAGGGGGAAAATTCAAGGGAAATGTGCGGGGCAAGTTTTTTTACACAGAGAGTGGTGGGTGCTTGGAGTGCACTGCCAGGGGAGGCAATTATGATAGAGGTGCTTAAGAGACTCTTAAAGGGGCATGAATGTGCAGAGAATGGAAGGATATGGACATTGTGTAGGTGAAGGGGATTAGTAAGGTGTTTAATTAGTTCGGCACTACATCGTGGGCGGAAGGGCCTGTTCCTGTGCTGTACTGTTCTATGGATTCTGGATTCTGAGATGGTGGGGGTGGGGGGGAGTGGCTGGTGGCCACCAAAGGTAGAAGGGTCAGAGTGGGAGGATTTTAGTTTGAACAAGGGGGATTGGTTGGGCTGGAGGAGATTACAGAGGTAGACGGGGGTGGCTGTGGAGGGAGTTGAGAATGAGAATATTAACGCAAAAAACATCGTCTTGTTGGGAAGTTGATTAGTAAACATACTGTTTTGGGTTGATGCCCTCTGATTAGAATTTAAAACTTGAGGGATTGGTAGATTAAGAGCCAGTGCAGGTCAGAAAGGATGAGCAGAGGAGTGGGTCGAGGTGTGGCATTGGTATCAGGCAGGTGACGGGAGCGAACCCTTGCCACAGGCAGGGCTGTATTCACCTACTGCAGCTGAGATTAGGTGAAGGCTGAGGTTGAAGCGTAAGGGGTGAGGGTGGGTGTGGGGAGGAACAGTCATTGTGATGTAGCATTACGATGCTGGAGGAACTCAGCAGGCCAGGCAGCATCCGTGGAGAAAAGCAGGCGGTCAACGTTTCGGGTCAGGACCCTTCTTCAGGACTGAAGATAGGAAAAGGGGAAGCCCGATATATAAGAGGGAAAAGCAGAGCAGTGATAGGTGGACAAAAGAGGGGAGGTGGGGTGGGCACAGGGTGGTGATAGGTAGATGCAGGTAAGAGATGGTGATGGGCAGGTGTGGGGGAGGAGGGGAAAGCAGATCCACCGGGGGATGGGTCAAAGGGAAGGAAAGGAAATGGTTAGGAAAGGGAAGAGAAGCATGGTGGGGAAGGGGGTGGAGATTACTTTCCTAACCTTTGACCCATCCGCCAGTGGATCTGCTCTCCCCTCCTCCCCCGCACCTGCCCATCACTATCTCTTACCTGCATCTACCTATCACCACCTTGTGCCCACCCCACCTCCCCTCTTTTGTCCACCTATCACTGCTCTGCTTTTCCCTCCTATATATCGGGCTTCCCCTTTTCCTATCGTCAGTCCCGAAGAAGGGTCCTGACCTGAAACGTTGACCGCCTGCTCTTCTCCACGGATGCTGCCTGGCCTGCTGAGTTCCTCCAGCATCATCGTGTATTTTCATCTAGATTCCAGCATCTGCGGTCCTTTGTTTCTCCATTGTGATGTAGCAGATGTACAAGTGGAAAATTTGTTACTTCATAGTTTCTTAAAACATTGGAGGCCATTCAGCTCATTGAGTCTATGCTGACTCTCAGAGCAACACTACCTTTCCCATTCCCCCACTTATTTCCCTGAAAACTATTCCCTCTCGTGCACAATCAACACCCAGATTTTCCTGCCACCCACCCACACTAGGAGTAATTAACCTATCAACAAACACGTCAGTATTGGTTTATTATTGTCACTTGTACCGAGGTACAGTGAAAAGCTCGTCTTACAAACCGATCGTACAGGTCAATTCATTACACAGTGCAGTTACATTGAGTTAGTACAGAGTGCATTGATGTCGTACAGGTAAAAACAATAACAGTACAGAGTAAGGTGTCACAGCTACAGAGAAAGTGCAGTGCAGTAAGGTGCAAGGTCACAAGGTAGATCGTGAGGTCATAGTCCATCTCATTGCATATACATTCCATCTCAATAGTCTTATCACAGTGGGGTAGAAGCTGTCTTTAAGTCTGGTGGTACGTGCCCTCAGGCTCCTGTATCTTCTACCCGACGGAAGAGGAAACCAGAGTATCCGGGGGAAATCTCCATGGTCACGAAGAGAACATGCAAACTCCACACAGACAGCACCCGAGGTCAGGATCGAACCTGGGTCTCTGGAGCCGTGAGGCAGCACCTCACAGCTGTGCCACTGTTTCAGCCTGAAGGACGGAGCTCGAGGCACAAGGTAGTGGTCATATCTCTGATTTTTTTTCAATGGTCTGCTGGGGAAATTGTCACTCATCAAGAAGTGGTGGAGAGCTGAAACTATTTGTCTTCACACATCTGCCTTGCATGTGGGAGCTAACCCACATCTGTATAAAACCAGAGGTGGTGAAAGAAGGACCTCCTCCAAGGAACTCCAGAGGTGATGGTGCAGAAGCAAGAAGAAAAGTCACTGCTGGAGGTTCAAAGGCATCAAAGATGGAGCTGAATCTGTTCTGAAGCAGGTTAGTGCCACAAGAGCAACAGGAAGGCAGTTTGAAAGTGCTATACTAAATGCTTTGGAGAGGTTTGTTTCAGAAATGGTTAGAAAAGAGAGATCGCTGGAGGCAGGGGCAGGGATGTGAGTGGTAGGGAGTGCAAGGTAGGGGCAAGAAATACCCTCGGCTCTAACTGAAATAAGGAGATTACATGGCTTTGAAAAGCTCACGGTGCAGGTAAAATATTGATGTGGATAAAAGATTGGCTGGTTAGCGAGAAACACACACTGGGTATAAATGGTTCGTTCCCCAGTGGGCGAGGTGTAATGAGAGAGTGCTATAAGGATCAGTGCTGGGGCCTCAACTTTTACAATTTAGATAAATCACTGGGATGAAGAGGTATGGTCAATAAATTTGCAGATGACAGGACATGAGGCTACAAAGGGATGTAGAAAGACTAAATCAGTGGCCAAAGATCTGACAAATGGAGAATAATGAGAGTGTCCCATTTTGGCAGAAATGAAAGCTTATTGGCTAAATGGTGACAGATTACAGAGCTCTGAGATGCTGGGGATCTGGGTGTCCAGGTGCATGACCGTTGAGCAGAATGCTTTACTTTATTGCTAGAATTGAGTACAAATGTAGGGAAATTATGCTTCGGTTATATATGGCATTGGTGAGACCACATCTGGAATATTGTGTACAATACTAATGTCCTTATTTTAAGGCAAGATCTAATGCATTGGAAGCAGTTCAGAGGGGGTTTGCTGAACTAATGACTGGAATGCATGAGTTTCCTAATAAGGAACGATTGGAAGGGTTAGGCTTGGATCTGCTGAAGTATCGTGGAGTGAGAGGGGACTTGATTGAAACATACCTGAAGGATCCCATAGATTGAGGAAACAATGTTTCCTCCTGTGGGATAATCTAGAGTTTGGGATTCAGTGTTTAAAATTTAAGGTATCTTTATTAGTCACATGTACATCGAAACACGCAGTGAAATGCATCTTTTGCATAGAGTGTGTGGGGCAGCCCACAAGTGTCGCCACGCTTCCAGAGCCAACATAGCATGCCCACAACTTCCTAACCTGTACGTCTTTGGAATGTGGGAGGAAACCGGAGCACCCGGAGGAAACCCACGCAGACGCGGGGAGAACGTACAAACTCCTTACAGACAGCGGCCGGAATTGAATCCAGGTCACTGGCGCCGTAATAACATTATGCTAACCACTACTTTAGGGGGTCAAAAGAGAAGAATTTTTTTCTGTGGGGGTTGTGAATCATTGGAACTCACTCACACCGCAGGCTGCAGGAGCAATGTCTTTGAATACCATTAAGGCAGAGCTAGGTATATTGTTGATGAGCTGGGGGTGGGGGGGGGTGGGGTGGTGAAAGGTTACCAAAGAGGATTGCAAAGAGCTGCTTACAGGCACATCTGCCATGAACATATTGAGTGGTAGAACATGCTTGAGGGGCCAAGTGGCCTACTCCTTTCAACTATTGGGATATGCGTAGACACCACAGAAATGGCCATTTAGCCCACCTCTCATCTAGATCTATCAGCATTCCCTTCTCCCTCATGATTGACAACCTCCCCTTAAATGCATCAATACTATGCCACTCAACACTCCCTATGGTCACAAGTTCCACGTCCTCACCGCTCACTGGGTAAGGAATTTCTGCTGGATTCCCTCTTGGATTCTTCAGTGACTCTCTTACATTGACAGCCTTAGGTTATGTTCTTCCCTGTCCCTGGGAACATTCTCTCTGCATCCATTATATCAAAACCTTTCATCATTTTAAAGATCTTGGCTGCCTTTTCTCAAAAGTGAGTCAGTCTGTTTACCTCTCCAAATTCTTCTCACCAAAATGTATCATCTTGCCTTTATCCGTGTGGAACCTCATCTGCTGACTATTTTATCTATTTTGGAAGTTCACTAACGTCTTCCTCAATATTAGTCATTTCCCTACAACACCCCCCCCCCCACCCTAAACCCATCCCCCTCTCAATTTGTTGTCATACTCAAATTTAGAAATAGTGATTTTGATTCCAAAGGCTAAACCATTATTGCAAATTGTAAAGAGCTTGCAGTCCCAGTGTGGATCCTTGTGGAACATCACCACACCTTCCACTATGAATAGCTTCCCTTTACTCCCAATCTCTACACTCTGTCCTGAAGCCAGCAAGTAATCCATTCTCCATGAGTCCCGGTGCAGCGTTTCGACCCAAAAGGTCAACGATTCCTTCCACCCACCACCTCCCCCTCCTCCCCCTCCTCCACCCCACCCGCACAGATGCTGCTCGACCGCTGAGTTCCTCCAGCAGATTGTGTGTTTCTCCAGATTCCAGCATCCGCAGTCTCTTGCGTCTCCAAGCAATCCATTCTGTTACCTGTCCACTGACCACATTCATTAGATGTTATGGTGTATGTGATCAAAAGCCTTCTAAACAAAACCTAGATAAATTACATCAGTGCTGTACTATTGCCTACCCTGTATCTGCTTCAAAAAGTTCACTTAAGTTTGTTCGAACAGAATTTTTCCTTTTCAACTCCATGCCGACAATTCACTTCTACCCTTCTTGTTTCTGGATGTTCTTCTATTCTCTCCTTTTGTAGGAATTCCATTACTATCCTACAACTGACATGAAGCTAATTAGCCAATAATTTTCCAGACATGTTCTAACACTCTTCTTAAATATAGGTATCACATTAACTAGCTTCTAGTTTTCTAGTGAATTATTAAATGCATGACAATGGTTATTTTATCTCCTGGATTCCATTACAAATATGGATGCAATCCATCTGGACTTTTCGTCCTCTTGGGAGTTTAGAACACAGAACACTACAGCACAGTACAGGCCTTTCGGCCCACAATGTTGTGCCGACATTATATCCTGCTCTAAGATCTCTCTAACCCTTCCCTCCCACATAGCCCCCTATTTTTCTATCATTCACGTGTCTAAGAGTCTCTGAAATGTCCCTAATGTACCTGCCCCCACAACTTATGCAGGCAGTGCGTTCCACACACCCACCTATACCTTATGTCCCCTCATGTTAGCCATTGTCACCCTGGGAAAAAGTCTCTGATGGTCCACTCGATCTATGCCTCTTATCATCTTGTACACCTCTATCAAGTCACATCTCATCCTCCTCCTCTCCAAAGAGAAAAGCCCTAGCTTGCTCAACCTGTCCTCGTGAGTTTGATTTGCTTATTTAATATTTTCCCCTTTTCTATTTTAAATGCACTTATCTATCTAATCATCCAACATCGTGTTGATGTGTTCCATCTCCCTGAAAAATAGCAAAGCAAAATAATGATTTGATATTTTTGCCATCTCCATGACAACTATGGTATTGTTCTCACTGTCCTTTGGACCTTTTCCCATCCCAACTCTTCTTCCAAAGGATGTGATTGCAAGACTGCTATTTTATGTTCCTTTTTATGTTCATCGTTGCTGCCTGTTTTACTTTTTTTTTTGCTGTCATGTTCTCTCTTATCACAGACTTCTCCGCTGTCTGCATGGCTGAGGTCTGCCCCTTTCCTTAACCTTAATTCTTCCCATCTGTCTTTATTGATGCATGGAGGCCCATGACTGTTTGGTCTTTAAGTGGAATATTTATCTTTTTCACTCTGAACACTGTTCTAAATGTTTCTTCTTGTTGCTGTTCTCCAGTTGATCTTCCCAACTTCTATTCAGAGCCAGGGAGGCCACGGAGTGACTTTGTTGGGTGTGTATCAAGTGGAGGATTAAGGAAGGAACAGGCCAGAAAACTTGGCGGGGAAGGAGGGCAAGGTGATCAGAGATGAAGGTGAACGTCAAGGATGAGAAGTTGCTGGGAGGAGGAAGAAAGCAGTGTCTTGGTAAGAAATTTGACACGATATTTGAGGATTTTTACCCAAATCCTCCAACATACATATATGTCCTCCCAGGACATAGGTGGCACTGGGAAGGACAATATCCACAGTGCCACGGGGCCCAGCGATAGTGACGGAACAGCGATGTATTTCCGAGTGAGGATGATGTGCAACTGGGCCGGATCCCTGCGAGGTTTGTGTTCCCATATTCTAGCTGCCCTCCTCGGTGGTACGGTTCATTGGTTTGGGAGGTGCTGTTGGAATAGCCTAGGCAAAGAGCAGTGGTGTACGGGTGGTGAAGGGAATGAAGTACAGAGTGGAAGTTGCTGAGCTTGTGTGTGTTACTGAGGATGTACTCAGCTAAGCAAGTGGTGGATATTGCCTCAATATTTATGTGGTTGCTAGTCGAGAATAAAGAGGAAGCAAGAAAGGATGAGCAAGACTTGTTGTGAATTGAGCTGAGGCGACAGAGGCTACTGCAGTGAGTGCTGGATTGTGACATGGATATGATAAAGGAAGTCTGCGTAGGAGGCTCCCCCGCTGGGATTCTTGTCTTCAACCAGGAAATGCTGGAATTGGCTCTCTGAATCATCTGCTTGTTTCACGATGAGGAACTGGAAAGGCAAGTTACATTGTGTGTCAGACTTTGAGCCTTGGGGTATGTATGGAGGGAAGGGAGAAGGGGAGGGGGAGGGGAGGGGAGGAGGGAGGGGGAGGGAGGGTGGGGAAGGGGGGAAAGGGGGAGAGGGAAGGGGAGGGAGGGTAGGGGAGGCGAGGGGGGAGGAAGGGGGAAGGAGTGGAGGGGGAGGGAGTGGAGGGGGGAGGGGAAGGGTAGGAGAGGGGAGGGGGGAAGGGAGAGAGGGGGGAGGAAGGAGTGGAAGGGGATGGAGTGGAGGAGGGGGAAGGGGGTGGGGGAAGGGTGGTGGGGGAGGGAGAGGGGACATGGAGGGGGGGAGAGTGAAGGAAAAGGGGAGGGAGGGAGAGGGAAGGAAAAGGGGGGAGGGGAAGGGGGAGTTGGGAGAGGGGGGAGGGAGAGGGAAGTGAGGGAGAGGAGGGAAAGGGAAGGGAGGGAGAGGGGAGAGGGGGAGGGGTAGGGGTAGAGATCGATAGGTTCCTGAATGGTTAGACCATCATGGGGGAAAAAAATCAGCTGTTATTGAATGGTGGAGCAGACCCGATGGGCTAAATGGCCTCATTCTACTCCTATATCCTCATGCTCGGAGGGCCCACAAATAAGCCCAACCTGTGACTTGCCCTGCTCTGTCCAACCCATCTCCTATCCCACCCCCTACCTCTGGTGTGCCAACTACAGCCCCAGTAACCCCTCCGTGCTGACGGTCCCATTTCCAAGAGCAGGATGCAAAACTTGCCTTCAGGAATCTCGACCTCTCTTTGCGGATCCTGTCGATGACACTTCGGATCTGCCGGGAGACGGGGTTATCCAGTGCAGGGAGGGAGCCCTGAAACAGACCGAGGGGCATCATTGAACCAAACGTTTCCCTGGAGATGCAGTGCCTTCCATTCTTCTCCGCCCAACCCCTCCCCACCCCTCCTGCGGGACAATGCCTGCATTGAAACCCCAACACATGTCCACAAAGGGCTCAGGACTCTGCATCTTGAAGAGGCAAAAACATTAGGAGGCAGATCATGTTCGATTGGGCAGTTTGTTTAAATTCAAAAGGGCCAGGGATCTCAATGCCAAATTGGGGAGGTCAGAGAGGGAGTGATTCTGCGGACCGAAGTTAAAAGTGACTGAAGGCTTGAGCTTGCACCCAACTTGTGGGAAGAATGAATTAGGATTAGTGTAGGGTTAGTGTAAGTGGGTACTTGATGACCTCAGTGGACTGAAGAGTCCCCTTCCGTGGTTAATGTTCTCTGGCACAAATTTAAATGGAGTTTCCTCAATGCGTTCACCTGTGTTTTTCTCCCCAGTACAGTGGAGACCATGTTATTGAGCAGCAGATACACAAAAAAAATTCTGCAGATGCTAGAATCTGAAGCAATACACTGTATCCTCCAGATACAGTGGATAAATGTAAAGAAGTAAATATGATTTGCTGTTGCACTAGAAAGCACTGTCTTGGGAAGACAGGAGGTAAAAGTGCAGGTGATGCATCTCTTGATGCCTGAGGGCATCACCTGATAAATGAATCAAACCTCATGGCCCGCATCCTCGGCCTTAATGGGACAGGTCACAGAGATAATGGATGCCTTGGCTGGAATCTACCAAACTGTTCTGGATTGACGAAAGTTCCCAGAGGAGTGGAAAGCTGAAAATGTAATGCCACTATTCAGGGAGGGAGAGGAACACCGGCATCTGTCATTGGGATAATGCTGGAATCCAGGGTGAAGGTGGTAATAGGACATTTAGAAAATCATAAGACTGTTAAGCAGTGTCAATACAGGAATTCCCGTTTGACACATTTGCTGGACTTTGTGGATGTAACAAGCAGGGTGGATAAAGGGGAACCAGTAGATGGAGTGTATTTGGAATTTCAGGCATTTGATAAGGTGCCACACAAAAGGACAGATGCACAGGATGAGAGTGCATAGGCTGAGAGGGTAGAGGAGTGGCTAACTAACAGAAAACGATGGTAGGATAAATGGGTCATTTTCAGATAGTTACTAATGTGGGTGTCACAGATATCACTGCTGCTTCAACTATTTATATTGATGACTTGAGTGATGGGAATGAATGTACTGTAGTAAGTGGGGTGCCACAGGGATCAGTTCTGAGTCGTCGACTCTTCGTAATTGATACTAATGAGGTACCAAGTGTACTGTGGCCAAATTTGTGGATGATGCCAAGTTACGTGGGTTATTATTAACAGAAATGCTGGAAGAACTCAGCCAGTCAAGCAACATCTGTGAGAAGAGAAACTAGTTAACATTTTGGGTTGTGGGCCCTTCCTCTGAACTGGGGGAAGAGTGTTGGGTTTACAGCTTTCAAAGCAGAGCGGTGGCAAGGAGTGAGGTGCAAGACAGAAGACTCTATGGAAATAGGTTAAGACAGATCAGGTGATAAGGTGCACGAGTATTGACCATTTGCAAGTCATTTTAAAGAACAAGAGAGGGACATAAACATGATAACAAGAAATGATGAATGAGCAGTCTATCTGAAGTTGGAAAGTTAAATATTCTCTCTGAAACCCTGTTTCTTTGAAATGCCTCACTAATGGTCACTCCTCCTCCCAGCTCTACTTCGAAAACCCTAAACCCTCCACTCCTGAAGAGTCACTGACCCAATACATCGACAGGTTCCTCTTTCCACAGATGTTGCTTGACTGGCTGAGTTCTTCCAGTACCTGCAGTTCTGTTTGTTTTACCTGGGTTATTGACTTGTGTGGAGGGCACAAGGAGCCTGCAAAGGGAGATAGATCAGCTCACTGAGTTGACCACATGATATTGGGGTACAGAGGGATGAAGCTCAAAGGGTTGGCATTGCAGGTACAGCAAGTAATTAGGAACGTTAGTGGAATGTTGGCCTTTATTGCAAGGTGTATGGAGTATAAATGTGGGGAAGTTCTGCTGTAACTTTACAGGGAATTGGTGAGACTGCACCAGAGTGCAGTGTACAGTTTTGGTCTCAGTATTTAAGAAGAATATATCATGTTGATTATTGTGATCAAGGGGTTAACCAATGAAGAGTGGTATGAAGTATAGAAGAACAAGAGGTGATTTTATTGAGACAGATATTGAGGGGGGAAACGACAGAGTGAATTCCCGAGTGGGAGTGTCTAAAGCAAGGAGACACGTTTTCAGAATAAAGGATTGTCCATTTAAGAAGAGGAATTTTTTCCTTGAGGATTGTGCCTCTGGAATTCTCTACCCAGGGAACTATGGAGGTGGAGTCATTGAATACATTCAAGGTGGAGACCGACAGCATACAGACACAGTCAAGGGGTATGGGGAGAGAGAAGGAAGGGGAGGTTGAGGGCAGAATTGGATCAGTCATAATCTTATTAAACAGCAGAGTGGGCATGAAGGGCTGATCGGCTAACTCCCGTATTTTTATGTACAGTGTGGGGCAGCCACAGGGACAAGGGCCAGTGAGGAGGGGAAAGCTCTGTGCTGACTTGGTCTAAGAGGCAGTACTGACCACTCCGCAGTCCACTGTGTTGAAGGAGGGCACCCCGAAGACGTTCTGGATCCACGCTGTGGGCACGTACATCCCAATCCACAGGAGCAGGCTCAGCCCGTCCTCCAGCAGGTAGAAGCCCTTGGCTGACAGCCACCTGTTGGAGCATCGCACAGCCCGTGGCAAGATTGCCTAGCTCCCGTTCAGCTCATGCTGCAGTTCAAGCAGAGAGAGCGAGAGCGAGAGAGAGAGAGAGTGAGAGATAGAGAGAGAGATAGAGAGAGTGAGTGAGTGAGTGAGTCAGGGACCACCCACCAACTTAGTACAAGCCCCTGCTGTAAAGATCAATCTCCTCTCCCACCGTTTCCCCCCCTCCCCTCACTATCAAACTGCAAACCGGCTAGAGAGTCTCCCTCACAGTATCACCAACATTCACGGACGCAATTAACCTTCACGGCTCTATTGTGCGGAAGGCTTTGAGTCAGTGGGCACAACAGTTATGACCAGGTTAACCACAGCCTTTGCACGAGCTATCACTGAAGCAGGCTGGGGCTTGCCAGAGTTGATGCTAAGAGAAGGATTCTTCAGTGGAGATGCACAGAACTGGAGGAAGGAGCAGGTGGGGAGGCTCAGAATAAGCTGTGGGCCATTTAAGACAGATAAGGGTAGAAGTTCTCTACCTCAGAACTGTAGAGGCAGAATTATTGAATATATTATAGAGTAATACAGCACAGAAACAGGCCCTTTGTCCCAATGCCAACCAAGGTGCCTATCTAATCTAGTTCCATTTGCCTGCATTTGGCCCTTATCCATCCAAATCTTTCCTATCCACATCCACACCTCCAGCTCAGCCCTTGTGCTGGGTTCAGTTTTTAACCGGAAATGTGTAGGGAGCTAAACTGGGATCCTATCCATGTACCTGTCCAAGTGTCTTTTAGATCTTCCACTTCCTCTGGCAGCTTTCATATACGCACCACCTTCTGCGTGAAGAATTTGCCCCTCAGGTCCTTTTTAAAGCTTTCCCCTCACTTTAAACCTATGCCCTCTACCTTTTGATTCCCTCTTCCTTGGTCTGTAGGGGAGCCGTGCATTATGGGGATCAGGCAGGAGAGGGAAGATGAGGCCATGATCCTTTTGAAAGGCAGACCGGGTTTAACGGGCTGAGTGGAGTTCTCCCACCAGTTCTAATGTTCCTAATAAATGGGGGCTGGGATAAAGATAAAAGGTGGTGTTGGGCGTAACACAGAACCTTGAAACTTGCATCACCTTCAGTGACAGGGTGCAACATGGCTTGTCTGTAAGCTTGCATCTATCTCATTACAAACCTCATTCTCTGCTGAAAGAAAGACCAACTAACACTACTAGCCTCACGCCGACTGACTCTGTTCAAAGCAGCCAGGGTTGACAGCAGCACAACTAGAATACTTACTATTGGCAAAAGGCGAGGGTAGAAGAAGACATTGGTTTCCGCAATATCCATTGACATGACCAGGTGCCTGAGGTAGACCCTCTCCTCGATGGAGGAATCTGGCCCTGTGAGGAGCACTTTACTCTTCCGCAGACAGTTCAAGTACAGAGGAAAGACTTTTAGAAATTGTGGCATGACCATCTATTGGGAGTAAGGTATTAGAATTAGTTCCAATGCAAGGTGATGTCAGTTACCCTGGCCTCAAGGCTGAGATACCCATGTTGCTTTTTCAACTCTTAGATGGTTAAACTTTTCCACTTCAGAGAGTCGGAGTCAATATCAGGCACTCACGCCAGGCATCACAGGGTTAAATCCCAGGTAGACCTGGGCTGAGACTGGCTGCTTCAGACTCTCCGTCTCCTGTCTACAACTTGTATTCTTCCCCCCCCCAACAATCATCCTTTCAGACGTAGTCAATCCCATCAGACTCTCAGCAGAGAAGCAATTACCCAGACAGGCTTCATTCATGGTAGGGGCGAGGTGATCGTTTAACTGACTGGACTGCTCAGCATTCACACCTCGATTTCCAAACTCTGGTATAATCTCCGAACAACAGACAGGCAACAGCCTTATGCAGCATTTCACATTCCAGCTCTGCGAACTAGCAGGCAATTCCCCAACATGGTAGACCACTAATAGAATCAGAGAGAGATACAACATAGAAACAGGGTCCTTCAACCCACTGAGTCCATCCAAACATCAACCACCCATTTTTACACTAATCCCACCCTTGCTCATTTTATTCTCCCCATAATCCTCTCAATTCCCCCCAGAGTCAACTCTTCACCTACACACCAGGGACAATTTACAGTAGCCAATTAACTTGCCAACCCTCGTGTCTCTGGGATGCAGGAGGAAACCCGTGTGGTCACAGAGCGACCACGCAAACTCAACCCAGATTGCAATCAGGGGTCAGGATGGAACCCGTGAGGCAGCAGCTCTAGTAGCTGCAGTGCTGTGCCATGCCATGTACACAGGAGATTATGGAGTCATGATGTGACGAACCCAAGCCAGTAACTCCAGTTCAGCCTCAATGAGCAGTACACTCAGACCCCAACCACTGCGCCGTCCAGCACCAATGGCAGAGGAAGGAAACCCAGATAATCTGCAATACAGCCACGCCAAGTGCAAGTATCAAATGTTGGGGCTCTGGGTCTCACCTGACCTCCATGGGCTGAAGTTTGGGCACAGTGCTTTCGGTAACAGGCCAACATCCGAGTAACGTGTCTCACCAGCTCATCTCGCACCGCCTTCGTGGAACGACCAAGCACACTGTGGTACGCTGCCAATAAAGAGATAACACACTGAATAAGCATCACAGCTAATGGTGGAACTGCCAGCCATGTGGGGGAAGTATTCCTCTTGGGTTAGCAGTCAAGCAGTTCCTTATACCACATCTTTGATAAGTAATAAAGAAAATGCACACAGTTTTGTTTGTAACTCACTGATCTCTCTTAGATTGATTAACCTTCAGTTCCAGACACTCCAGGACACTGCTGGAAGTTTTGGAACACAGTTAAGAATGAGATGAAGAGCCATTTCTTCACTCGGTGCGTTGTGAAGCTCTGGAATCCTCTGTCCCATTGACTCCCTTGTTATCAATATTCAGTGACTCATAAATTTCTGAGGAGATTCAAAGGCCTTCAGGACTAGGCAGGAGAATATGATCAGCCCTAATCTAACCAAATGGTGGAGCAGGCTCAAGGGGTGGGTAGCTCTCTCCCATTTCTTATGTTCCATCTGTTAGCCCATGGTCTCCATTTCCCTGCGTTCCAACAGCCAGAAGGGACTGAGTGCAGTGTTGGGAGTTCTCCTGAATTCTCCCACCGCACAGTAGTGTAGCGGTTAGCGTAACGCCATTACAGCGCCAGTGACCCAGGTTCAATTCCTGCCGCTGTCTGTAACGAGTTTGTACGTTATCCCCGTGTCTATGTGGGTTTCCTCCAGGTGCTCCGGTTTCCTCCCACATTAACAAAGACATACAGGTTAGGAGATGTGGGCATGCTATGCTGGCGCCGGAAGAGTGGTGACACTTGCGGGCTGCCTCCAGCACATTCTCAGTAACGCAAAAAGATGCATTTCACTGTGTGTTTCTATGTACATGTGACTAATAAACAAATATACATCTTAAATAGCTTTCACTCCGAGAAAGAAGCCACCCATCTCT
Organism: Pristis pectinata; assembly: GCF_009764475.1. Taxonomy (NCBI): domain Eukaryota; kingdom Metazoa; phylum Chordata; class Chondrichthyes; order Rhinopristiformes; family Pristidae; genus Pristis; species Pristis pectinata. Next base: position 9,238,346 of record NC_067433.1, read on the forward strand.
GGGAATTAGCTGGCACTAATGCTGGAATCGAGAGCTAATTCTCGTGGCTTTTATACCCTGAGTATGTAAGCCTACAACAACAATAAACTTGAACTTTATTGGAAGGGTGTGCAAAGACATGACCGTCCCAGGGTTGTGGTAGAGTTTGGAGAACTGCCTGCTTGTGCCGGATTTCCCTGGGTTAAGGGTGGGGAGGTGAAATCCCACTAGGGTTAGTTCGTCTGCCCTGAAGTAGCTGGAGGCCAGATGTTTTGACCTGTTTACTGCCATGACTGCTGACACTGTGGAGAGGCTGGTGGGCTGAGCTCCCAGCCTGGGCAAGTTGGACGCTCCCTAGACTAACCAGGCAGAAGGTCCTGGTGGATGTCAGACACCCAAACATGTTGAGAGGGAAACGAGCGTGGGGTGTCACAGATTCAGAGCCATGCAGCAAAGAAATAGGCCCTTCAGCCCACCACGTCCTTGTACCTTCCCACACTAATTTCATTTACCCCTCGTTAGATCCATAAAGAGTGACTGGCATATCCCCCCGAATTTTATTGCCGGTCCACCATCTACCACCCCCCTCCCCTTCACCTGCACCCATTTCTCCCACCCCTCCCACGATGTTGACTCTCCATTCACCCTCCACGATACAACCAGTCACTGGCCCGCCCTCCCCTCACAGAATTCTTTCACCTCGCGTCTTCCTGTCCCGCAGGGGTCACTGGCTGACATCCAGCTGCAGGCTACCTGATCAATCCCACTCTGCAATGCAATCAGCGCAAGGCTGGTTCTTGGATCTGTCCTGATGACTGCGGCTCAGGCCAACAGCAGGCCACCAGCCTTCACAGTGAGACAGAGTCACAACAGCATGGAAACAGGCCATTTGGCCCACAACGTCCATACCGACCAGGGGGCACCTATCTGTATTAATCCCATCTCCCAGCACTTGGCCTGCAGCCCTCTTATGCTTTGTCGATTCAAGTGCTCGTCGAGGCACTTCTTAAATGCTGTCAGTGACTCTGCTTCCACCACTCTCTCAGGCAGTGTACTCCAGGTGCTCACCACTCTCTGGGTGAAAATAACCCCCTCAGATCCCCTTCTAAATCTCTTACCCCTTACCCTAGATCTATGTCTGCTAGTTTCTTGCAGTTTACCCTATCTATACCTTTCAATCTGATACACCTCAAGCAAGTCCTGTCGTAACCTCCTCTGCTCCAGGGAAAACAGACTAACTCTTCTTGACTGGATCTCCATGTGTCTCATGTATTTTGTTGGAGACATTTGTAGAAAAATAGTTTTGTCTTTCAGTTTGCCCTTAATCTCTTGCCTTCTGTGAACTTTTGGTATTGGTCTTGGTCTATGATCGTCACATGTACAAAGACACAATTAACTTTTGTCTGTGTGCCATCCAGACAGGTCATGCCATACGTCAAGGTGGTATAGAGGAAAACAGAATGCAGAATGTCACAGTTAGAGAAAGTGCAGTACAGGTAGACAAAGGGCTACGATGAGGAAGACTGGGAGATCAAGAGTTCATCTTTACCGTAAGTGAGGTCCGTTCAAGAGTCTGATAATAGAAGCTGTCCTTGAGTCGGGCAGCATAGAGACTACTCAGTAGCAAAGTTATGACTTTCAGCCCATCTAACATGGGATTAACATAGGATTAGTGTGAGTGCATGCTTGATGGTCTGCATGGACCCAATGGGCTGAAGGGCCTGTTTCTCTGCTATATGACTGGTTATCTATATAACCTCTCCAGTCTCCCCTCATAACTGAAACGCATCCCAGGCAACATCCTGGTGAGTCTCCTCTGCACCCTCTCCAGCGCTACCTCATCCTTCTTGGGACGTTCTGCAATATGACAGTTGGACATGAAGTCTAGTACCGTGCCCTAAATCACGTTTGGCCTCAGGAACCCTGGGCAACGTTCCCCGTCCTGCTCACCTCAGTCAGATGCTGTACTCACCGGTCTTAGCAAAGTAGTTCAACAGGGTTTCAGCCTGGGATGTCCTGAAGGTGTCAGTCAGCTGGGTGGAGCAGTTGAGACCAACATTATGGATTCGGATTCTGCGCTGCCCACTGAGGGTTGTGTAGAGGAGCACAAACTGGGGGTGCAAGGAACAAGAACGGTCAGCTCAGAGTGTGGAGCAAGACGACTAGCCTGGGAACACAATCATGCACAAAACACACCTTTGGGTAACTGATATGGGTAGATTTAATAACAAAGCATCAATTTATAAAATCAATTGATAATTGGTTTATTATTGTCACATGTAGAAAGGTACAGTGAAAAACTGTTTTGCGCGTCATCCACAGAGATCATTTCAAAACAAGCACATTGAGGTAGTACAAGGGAAAAGCAATAACAGAATGCAGAATATAGTGTTACAGTTACAGAGAAAGTGCAGTGCAGGTAGACAATAAGGTGCAAGGGCCATGACGAATTATATTGTGAGGTCAATCATCATTATTGTACAAGAGGTCCGTTTAAGAATCGATTCATGCTGTGACTAATGAGTAGTCTTTGCTCTGAGACTGTTGAAGGTCTGTTCATCATTTTGCCCACTTACCCCTTTGTGAGTCATGGAGAAATACATGGAAACAGGCCCTTCAGGCCAACTCATTCATGCTGACCATAATGCCCATCTAAGCTAGTCCCATTTGCCCATGTTTGGTATTGGTATTGGTTTATTATTGTCACTTGTACAGTGAAAAACTTGTCCAGCATACCGTTTGTACAGATCAATTCATTGCACAGTGATTGAGGTAGACAGGGCAAAAAAAAACAGAATACAGAGTAAAGTGTCACAGCACTTCATATTCTGGTATTGTTTTTACCCTGTACTACCTCAATGCACTGTGTAATGAATTGACCTGTACGAATGGTATACAAGACAAATTTTTCACTGTACCTTGGTAGAGGTGACAATAATAAACCAATGCCAAACATGGGCAAATGGGACTAGCTTGGATGGGCACTATGGTCAGCATTAATGAGTTGGGCTGAAGGGCCTGTTTCCATATTGTATTTCTCCATGACTCACAAAGGGGTAAGTGGGCAAGGTGGGCCCTTATCCGTCCAAACCTTTCTTATCCATGTCCACACCTCCAGTTCATCCTTTGTGCTGGGTTCACCTTTTAAACAGAAATGGGTAAAGAACTAAACTGGGATCCAAAAGGGTTGGTTCTAAAATACCAGATCATTAATTTTCATCACACAGGGAAGGGATCAAAAAGAAGATTTACTGACTTTTGGATCACTCCGTGCTTTACAGCCAATCAACTACCTTCAGACAGATTCACTCGTGTGATACAGAGAACATAGCGGCCACTCTGTGCTCAGTGACTTCCCACAAACAACAACACGAAGACAGTCAGACAATCTGGTTTTTTGAGAAGCTGGCTGAAGGATAAATATTATTCAGGACACAGGACACAACTCCCCAACGTTTTCTTTAAAATGTAACTGCAAGATCTTTTACAATGCAGCAAGAGCACAAACAAGGAATCGGTTTAATATCTCCTCCCTCTGCCAAGAAACTCTCCCTCAGCACTGCCCTTCCTACAACTTGCCCCTTCCTTGGAACTGCTCCTCCCACAGTGCAGTGGTCCCTCAGTGGCCATTGGATCTTCAAGTTTGATACCTGTGAGTGAGCCTCAAGAGGAGGTGAATCTACAACCCTCTGACCCAGAGGCAACCATGCCATTCACAGAGCCACATCTACCATTAGATTGTAAAGACTGCAACTCAGTGAATCAGCAGCAAAACACACAGCTGGTGGTACACCAAAATTGCAACATAGCCTGACTCTGACCAAGGCCTGACCATGCTGAGGGTATACTTGCCCATCTAACAGCTGAGTGTACAGCGTGTGCCAAAGAGGAAGGTTGGATCAGCCATGTTCTTGCTGAAAGGCCCACTCTTGTTCCCGTGACTTACAGCCTTGTTATCCTCCAGTCTGTGCTCTCAGGTTGAATCCAAGACCCTCGGAAGAAATGCCCCTGCATCTTTTGGTATTGGTATGTTATGCCCCACAGGCTGTATCCTCAGCCCTCTACTCTACTCCCTATATACGCGTGACTGTATGGCCAGATTCTGCTCTAACTCCATCTACAAGTCTGCAGATGATACCACTGTTGTAGGCCATATCTCAAACAGCGATGAGTCGGGGTATAGAAAGGAGATAGAGAACTTAGTGGTGTGGTGTCATGACAACAACCTGTCCCTCAATGTCAACAAAAGAGCTGGTCATTGACTTCAGGAAAGGGGGTGGTGTACATGCACCTGTCTACATCAAAGTGCTGAGGTCGAGAGGGTTGACAGCTTCAAGTTCCTGGGAGTGAACATCACCAATAGCCTGTCCTGGTCAAATTACTTAGATGCCACAGCCAAGAAAGCCTCTACTTCCTCAGGAGGCTAAAGAAATTCGGTCTGTCCCCTTTGACACTCACCAACTTTTATCGATGCTTGGTACGGCAACTGCTCTGCCCAGGACCGCAAGAAACTGCAGAGAGTTGTGGACACAGCCCAGCGCGTCACGGAAACCAGCCTCCCCTCCTTGGACTCTGTCTTTACCTCTTGCTACCTTGGTGAAGCAGCCAGCACAATCAAAGACCCCACCCACCCAGGTCAATCTCCCTTCTCTCCTCTTCCATCAGGTAGAAGATACAGGAACCTGAGGGCACGTACTACCAGGCTTAAGGACAGCTTCTACCCCACTGTGATAAGACTATTGAACGGTTCCCTTATACGATGAGATGGACTCTGTCCTCACGATCTACCTGGTTGTGATCCTTGCACCTTATTGCACTGCACTTTCTCTGTAGCTGTGACGCTTTACTTTGTACTGTTATTGTGCCCAACCACTAACTAAACCCACTACTCCATGCAAGTGATGCGGCTGCTTTCTGGGCCAGATACCCAGGTGACTCTCCCCTCCAATCCACTCCTGTTTAGCATCTTACAGTCCGGCTCACATCTGAAGTTCAAGTGGTTGTCACTCATTGCAGAGGTGGCTACCTGAGATCAAGCTGCTTTTCACAATCACCCAGATGCTACCATCTCTTTCTGACCTTGTTTTATAAACTTAATTAAAGATGTTATGTAATTAATTTGCATGGTTTACTTTAAATGAATTAACTAAAATGAGGAGCTCCCTCCCTCTCACCAAATTGCCCATTTCTCGCTCTGTTTTCATGAACCTGATCAGCATGGTAACTGCAGCATAAAGATGTCCTGGGTCAGCTATTGTCACCCATGGTTTAGTAAATTGCCCACTTGGCTACTGTTAAAAGGCCGTGGGTTCAGAGGCTTGAGCACAGAGGTTGACTGATCCACCTGTGCTTACGTTTTGGGTCATTAGATGAGAAGTCAAACCACTGCCCCATCTTCCTTTAGAGGTGCTTGCAAAAGATTTCAGAGCTGATTTGGAAGAGCAGGTGAGTTATTCCAGTGAGCTGGCCAATATACAACTCTCAGTCAACATCACAAAATAATATTTTGCAGTCATTAGTAACTGCTATCCATGGGAGCTTGCTGAGAGTAAAGTGGTGGTCGAGTTTCCTACAGAAAATTTAAAAATCACCTCATTTGGTATTAAGCTCTCCTGAGAGTGTGATAGGCACTTCAAAAATGCACGTCTTTTAACTCAGAAGAACATAAGAAATGGATGGTTAGAGTGGAGGTTTATGTTTATACTGAGGAAGTATGACAAGGATTTACCTGGATGAGCACACCATCCTTCTCCTGCAGCTTCCCACTGTGTTTGAACTCCACCAGCAGTGCTTTGTCACTGTCAATTGCGGCCAGTTGCACCTCAGTTGTGTTCACATGGAAGGAACCATAGTAGTTGGTCGCTCTGATACCTGAGCCCAGAACAAAGCAATGTTCAAATCATCTCTGTCCCTTGTAATGCTCTCTCATCTAAAGTAGGATTACCTGCCTTGGCAGGGTCTCGACCCGAACCATTGACCATCCCTTTGTTGACCCGCCAAGTTCCTCCAGCAGTTTGTCTGGTTTTTTTTAACCCTCCATCCTGATTGATCGGGGAATGGGATCCCAGGTGCACGGTCAGCCCCTTCCTGCAATTGGGTGGTTAGTGGGTGGAGATGGGGAAACTAGGAAGGACAAGTTTCAGGCCAAGACTGGAAGGTGGACAGAGGTCTGGAGCTGGGCATGGTGCTGGGAGGACCCCACTTCAGGAAGCTTTCTGGTTCTGACCCCTTAATTTGGACTGTGCAAATGATGTCCGTGTAGAGCAGTCATATCCCATTGCAGATTGGATTCCCTCCCCAGTCCATATTTTGCAGAGAATGTCCATCAGGCGTACAAGAAATGGAAAGACAGAAGCAGAAGTACCCCCTGAACCTGCCCCACCATTCAGTACGATCAAGGCTCATCCAATCTCAACACAACTTCCAACTCTCTCACCAGACCCCTTGACTCCCTTGAGTTTAACTGTCTCTCGGGACTGAGACCTTGAGTAAAATATTCTGTCACTGGTGACTTGACAAGTGTCCACCCCAGTCTAGCACACAAGCAATTGTATCCCTCAGCCACGCAAGGCTGAGGGAGGTCTTCCGGCTGGGCCCAGTGCGAGAATGATCAGAGCAAATCACCAGCCCCAGAGCTGACTAGACTTGAATGCCATTGCCCTTGGACAGAATCTTGGAAACCACATTAAGCAGGAAAGCCAATCACTGATGCTTTTACCCACTGCTGCTGTCTCATCATAGGGACGCTCAGCAAATATCTGCAGCACCTTGGGCTGGGAAACATCTTTGCAGCTCATGCAAAGCTCCCTTCAAAAGGGAAACATAGTATCGTACAGCAGAGAGATGAGCCTCTCAGTCCACACTGTCCATGCCGATCATGAGGCCCAGTTATACTGATCCCATTTGCCTGTATCCCATTATCCTTCCTTAATCCCATTATTTTATTCTCCCCATATTCTCATCAAATATCCCCTCTTCCTCCAGATTCTACCACTCACCTACACACTAGGGGCAATTTACAGCGGCCAATTAACCGACCAATCTGCACACCTTTGGGATGTGGGAAGAAACCAAAGCACCTGGAGGAAATCCACACACGGGGAGAACACGCAAACTCCACACAGACATCACCCAAGGCCAGGATCGAACCAGGGCCTTCGGCACTATGAGGCAGTGGCTCCAGCTGCACAACTGTGCCACTCGTATTATTATCTGAAACCAAACTGCATTTAATTAAATAAGGCCGACTGATTATAATCACTGCTGGTGCTTTGAAGTAAAACAGCTGAATAGCAGTTGACCAAATGATAAGAGTGGCCTGCTTCTGCCAACTTGCAGATTGAGGTGAATAATATGACTAAAACATCAGTTCAGCAGCGTTACGCCCTTGTTTCGCTAGTGTGGCAAATGTAAAATTCTCAGAATGTTGTATCTGAGGGAAGATCCTGAACTACTGACGGGTGGGTAACGTACTGTGGCTGCAGTGATGCAGAGGAGCTGTGGTCCTGTGATAGGATGGAGATTAGAACAAGGTGTTACTTGCCAGGGCCTGGCATAGAGTGGGGAGGGTCTCTGCACTGAAGGGGAGGGATAAGGAGAGCAGTCAGCGGAATAATGGACACTCATCTGTTTAAAGAAGAGGAATGGTTACTCATCAGAGAGAGTCATTAACAGTGGTTATAAGTACAGGGTGAGCAAGCTATGGCAGTTTCTGGCCATGCCTGATAACTGGTTAAAGAATGAATAGCAAAGAAGAAATTGGGTTCACAGGAGACACAAGAGACTGTAGATGCTGGAATCTGGAGCAAAAAAACAAGATAATGGAGAAACTCTGTGGGTCAGGAAGCATCTGCTGAGGGAAATGGACAGTTGACGTTTCAGGTCGAGACCCTTCATTTGGACATCTGGATGAAGGGTCTCAACCCAAAATGCCAACCATCCATTTCCTTCAACAGGTGCTGCCTGACCCACTGAGTTCCTCCAGCAGCTCAGTCTTGCTCAAGAAAATGGGTTCCACTGCCTTGAGTTTTATGCAAGGAGTTAAGATATTCTGGTAGATTGGAATGCATTTAAATACTCTGCAAAATAAATACTCACAAGATTGGGAAAGGTACCTTTCCTAGCGTGAACATTCATCACAGCATTGAATCCCAGCACCTTCTCCACATTCCTTTGAAGGTCCCCCTGGAACTGCTCTGCGTCTCTCTCAGCCTGCCAATCAGATAAAACGGATGGGATAGAGAGATGTCGGAGAGACTGTCAGGGAACGTCAGACCCACCAGGTTATTTTGATTCAATCTGGAATCACATTCTCACAATTCCAAACCTCTTTACGCGATTAATTTGGGTGACTATCATTCAGCAGTGACTACAGCTCACAGTGACTATACTGCAGGAATGGACACACCTTAACATAAGCCCACTTAACAATGACAAGTCAACAGTCACTGCAGCATCACAGGCACTGCCCCACCACAGACACCACTATTCAAACATAACTTTGCTGCTGGAGGGAGTATATTTCACAGTGACAATATTTTAACAAAGACAACAATTCAATAATTTCTTTTCAAAGTCTCCACCTCAATTTCATGCTTCAGTAGTGGCTCCAGTTTAACAGTGGCTACACTTTAAATGTGACTGCACCTTCTACAGTGGTGATTGCACCACTGTGAATTCATCTCAACAGTAATTATACCTCATATGTGACCACTCTTGAATGATAACTGCACATTAATAGTGACTTCACGTCAACATTGCCTCCACTTCAACACTGTTTGGGATTTTCACTTAATATTTATATTTTTATCTTTACAGTTATTGGTGCTGGGGTAAAAGACATTAAAGAATGTCAGAACAGGCACCAGGGATCAGATTCTCTTCCTGCTTTTTATGCCTGACTACACTTCAGCAACGACTGCACCTCCCTGATTACAATAAAGTATAAAATGATAACACTTCAAGTCAGCAGTGACACATGTCAACAGCAATACACCAGAATGATACTTCTACTTTATGACATCTTGAAGTCATGTAAAATATTATAGAAATGGAAATCCTTTCTTTCTAAACCCCTTTGAAGTTGCTTCCACGTCTCTTGAATTGTGATTACCGACTTAACATGGGAAATAATGTCAACCAATTACTATGCAGTGAAATAAAGAACAAATAATCTGTTTTGGAATCATGTTGAAATAGAAAAACTGCCAAGAACACTGGAAATTATCACTATGCTTCTTAATAAACAGTGCTGTTGCATCCTTTATATTCACCCGAGACAGCAGTGGGGTCTACGGTTTTACACCTTTCTGGAGTTGGACTCGAGTCCATGAGCTCCCCAGTCAGTCGACAGAGTCCTAACTATTGAGCAAACTGAGAATACACCTACACTGAGCTAAAGTTGTCTGATTAAGAATGAAGTAACCTTGAAGTTGCTGTAGTTGTAGAGGTTTCCTCCAGTCTTGAAGGTCACCAGAACCAGGGAGGCCATGTCCACGTACTGGTCGGAGAAGAGGAAGAGGTCCACACAGCAGCCCTGCTGCACACACTGCTTGGCCAGTGTCTGGTAGTAGCTGCTCCGAGGCTGGAACAACAACTGACACAACAGATATGTTTAGTCCCTGCACCAATTCTTTTTAAACACTTTACTGCACAACAAAACACTTCTGTCCCGTCCCAGCCAAGCCAGCAGGTAGAAACTGCGGTGTGAATTGCTGCCCTTGCCCTGCCCAACACTGTCCCACCAGTTCAGCACAGCCTCTGTTCTCCTGTTGTGAAGTGGCACTTCTGAAACGACAGCCTGCATTGCTCGCTTGTGGCTCGAGGGGATGGAGGACGTTGGGAGACTGTGCAAGGAAATAAATTAAATGCGCATTATCTGCTGCTTAGTTAGAAACTGCTTAAGAAAGGTTAATATGCAATGGATTCCCCGTTACGCTATGTTTTCCTTTGCAAAATGCAGAAGATGAAAAAAATTCTAGTGTTCAAAATAAAACAAAGTTTGGGGCAAGTTTCTTGGCACTTACCCCCACCCCACACCACTCCCACAAATACTGACATTCCACTGGCATTTAAGGGCTAAGGGATACAGTATTGTGCGTGATATTGTAAGCATGTTTAACCAGGTCAATGACTCTATTAATGTATGTCACATAGGAATGTCTAAACCTTAAAATCTATCTCACTATGTCACGATAAACTGTCTTCCAAGCTTTATAAGGATAAGCACTCTGTGATTCCTTGTGGGGTAATGGATGCAGCACAGACTGTCATGAGACCATGTGCTCATTGGTTAATCAGAGGTGGAGAGCGTTAGCAGCTTCAAAGCCCAACAGTGTTAACATCTCAGATGACCTAATCACAGAGAAGGCACGTCAGCACCTCGACTTTCTTAGAAGCTTAGAGAGATTTGGCATGTCACCAAACTTCTACAGATGCACCATTGAAAGTATCCTGACTGGTTGCATTGTAGCCTTGTACAGCAATTCCAATGCACAGGAATGCAAGAGGCTGCAGAAAGTAGTAGACACAGCCCAGTTCATCACAGTCACAGCCATCCCCACAATTGACAGCATCTACAGGCGACACCTATCATCAAGGATCCCCACCATCCAGGTCATGCCCTCTTCTCATTACTACCAGGAGGCACAGAAGCCTGAAGTCCCACACCACCAGGTTCAGGAACAGCTACTTTCCTATAGCCATCAGGTTCTTGAATTGACCTGCACGACCCTAATCCACCTCAGCAACAGAACATGACAGACCACATCTTGCACTACCATGGACTTGTCAAAGTCAAATTTATTGTCATGTGCACGACTACATGTGTGCACAGGTGCAATGAAAAACTTCCTTGCTGCAGCATCACAGGCACATAGCATCGTATAAGCAGCATTCAGAAATGTCTCCCATCCTCTGTTTTTTGCACTGATGTTTTGTCTTGCACAGTCTTTCTTTCCTTCACTGGTATAATTTATGTATATTTAGGTTCTGTGTGTTGTCTGCACCTATGTGCCTGTGATGCTGCTGCAAGCAACGTTTTCACTGTACCTGTACCTCACCGTACTTGTGCACATGACAATAAATTCGACTTGACTGATCAAAGGAAGGTTTTCAACAATAACTTGCAGTAACATTGCATCTTCAGCCAAGCAACGTATCCCAAGACACTTCACAGGAGTATCATCAAATCTAACTGACTCCGGGTCACCTCGGAGAAAATGGACGGGTAGCCAAAGTGACTCCAAAGGCTCATCAGGAGCAGAGGAGGTTAGAGGGGTTTGAGAATGAGGAAGGGGATAATCCTAGAATTTAAAGCCTTGAAGGCTGTAGGGCTGGAGAAGATTACACAGATGAGGACGGTGACAACTTTAACGTTTGCTGTGCCGCTAAGTAAGATTTACAGCCCTCCATGTTGAAAAGCAGTAACACATTTAATAAGAATTAGGTTGGGAGAAAATTCTACCCTCTGAAGTCCACAGGGCAATACTCCCCCAGACTCCGAGCATGGAGCCAGGATTGGCCCGATCTTTAACCTTGGCTTACAGTTAGTGACAGTCGAGGTGCTGAGCCACGAGTGCGGGTGCAGAGGAGCTGCTCCACCCCAATACCTGCTGCTTCTTGGTGTTGTGGTTTCTCAGAGTACCCTGGGCAGCCACCGTGGGCAGCGATGTGTGGAAAATGAAGAGTTTGCCAAAGCATTGAGCAGCCTGGTGGAATGAAAAGAGAGACAGCATAAATAGTTAGTGCATTCTTACAAAACCAGACCCCGCAGCATCCAGTGTGTCGGCACTCTCAGTGTGAGTCCAGCCATCATCTCCCTGACTCCATTCTTCCCACAGACTCCCTACGGTCTTTCAATCTTCTTACAAGCCTTAAAATTCTACTTGTTATCTACCTCCTGACATCCTTTTAAGTCTTCTTGGTAGGGCACACTGCACAGTTTTGTCCCCCACTTTGGCTTCTCAATGAGAGAGAGTCTCTGAACTTGAGTGGGGGTTCCTTTGCTTGGGTTCTACTACTTCCATCTCCTGAACCTTGCTCCACTTAAACCACTGTGAACTCTAGTAGAGGGTCAAGTTGGTGCCCTGCATCACACCTGGGTCATGCCTGGAAGCATTCCAGCCCCAAAGCAGAAGACAGCTTCTGTTCTGTTGATGGCCAACCCTTAGTGATCATGGCTGGAGAAAGTCTTCCCCTGGCTGAGGAAGTTTCCACAGCCTACCCACATCCATTTTGTTAGCACAGTGAATGAGCTAAATGATTCAAATGATGCCCAGGTTAGGGTGTTTTGGGTCATTCCTGAAGGAGTTCGACAGCCTACTGCACTGGATACACAAGGAGTTGCCTCACAAGATTGTTTCTACAGAGTTTCATCGAGGGCCGTGGCACTCATTTATAATATTAGGCAGTGCGTTCAAGCTGCCACATCCCTGTTAACGACCTCACAGAGACACTGTCACTGACACAAAAAGTGCTGGAGGAACTCAGCAGGTCAGGCAGCATCTATGGAGGGAAATCATCTGATGAAGGGTCTCAGCTTGAAACATCGACTGTTTATTTCCCTCCATAGATGCTGCCTGACCTGCTGAGTTCCTCCAGCACTTTTTGCGTATTGCTCCAGATTCCAGCATCTGCAGAATTTCTTGTGACACTGTCACTGAATTGTTCTTGGTTGGATTCCAACACTGAATCCAAAAGGTAACTCAAAATGCAAAAAAAATGCAGATGCTGGAAATTTGAAATAAAAACAGAAAATGCTGGAAACACTCAGCAGGTCAGGCAGCGTCTGTGGAGAGAGAAGCAGCTAATGTTTCAGGTCAAAGACCCATCATTTGTTCTGAATGTTTCTAGCGTTTTCTGATTTGATTACAAGATCCAAACAGTTCAATTCAGATTTAAATTAGCATGTTACAGAGGCTCTGCAGTGGGCATGTTGAGATGGGGCACTTTAACTGTACTTAATGAGAAGAAGAAAACTTTCCTCAGTGACATTTAGTGACAGGTTGACTGAAACCACCTCATAGTGAGCCAAAGTAGAGCTACTGTTCTTTTGAAGAAAATCATTCTAGACAACTTACATACAACTAAGATTTCCACAGAGAGCAAAGGAATTGACAGTTTTTGATGTTGTTGGTTAAGAAAAAAAGTTTGGTTTGGGGGAGTGGAGAAAGAAAGGAAAGTTGGCCAGGTCACTGGGAGGCCTATAATGTCAAATGATGTAAGAGGACCCAAGCGTAAATGCCACTTGTGCAAGGTCTGACTGGGATCCATGACGTTCGGAACGGCGGGAAGTTTGTGGAGCGGACCGTTGTCCGCAACATACCAGGTTGTCATGAAACAGATAGGTGAAAACTAATTAGCATGCAGACTTGCCTGAAAGTTCAAAGTTCATATTCAAACCTGCCACCTTGTTACCTTCAGAGCTTCTAGGCCTGCCTGGACGACTGGGCCAAAGAGAACATCCACTTCAGGACTGTCCGCAAACAGCAGTGGGATCCTATCCAGCAAACTGGAACAGGGGGATAAAAGAAAGCACCTGTTAACCACTCAGAAGATTAAAACCAGTTCAATCACACAGTTTAAAGGTGAAGAAGATCATTTTTCTGTGTAATGTCACGCCAGGTGAAGAAATCCTCTAAATGCCCAACAAGAGAGAATAGACTCAAGGTGAGAGGTAGGAGATTCAAAGGGGAATTGAGTTTTATTTTTATTTTTTACATAGAGAGTGGTTGATATCTGGAAGGTGCTTCCAGAGAAGGTAGTGAAATCAAATACAATTGCTACGTTTAAGAAGCATTTAGATAGACCCTTAACCAGGCAAGGTATAGAAGGATACGGTCCTAATGCAGGTAAATGGGATTAATGAGGATGGGCAAAAAGGTCAGCATGGACATGATGGGCTGAAGGGCTTGTTTCTGTACTATACAACTTGACGAGATGGGTTTCCCTGGGTGCTCCGGTTTCATCCCACAACCCAAAAATGTGCTGGTTGGCAGGTTAACTGGCCACTGTAAATTGCCCCTAGTGTGTAGGTGAAGGGTCAAATCTGGGGCATGTCGAGACGATTACGGGGAGAATAAAATGGGTTAGGGTAGGATCAGTATGAAGGTGGGTGCTTGATGGTCAGTATGGACTCTGGGCCAAAGGGCCTGTTTCCATGCATTACCTTGCAATCATTCTATGACCTGTCCAGGTTCTACTCAACTTCCAACACAGTGGCAGTGATGAATATTAAGCCAAGAGGTTGCTGGTTGTAACAGAAGGTAGCTATTCCTGTTACAATGATAATGGACAACACTTCTAAACAGCATCTCAATAAGTCTCAATCTTTTAGCCTTTCTGCCCTACAAATATTAAGTATTTATCCTATTCTGTTTCAAAAGTTATCATTAAATTTGCTTCCGCCACTCTTTCAGGCAATAAATTCTAGATCCTAACAACTTGCTTTGTAAAACAGTTCTCCTCATCCCACAGAATAGGGGAGATTCAAGGCAATGCTTTAACAGTGTTCTTTTGCTATGTTCAGCTATTTCATGGATGCAGTGTGTAAATTCCCAGTTCTTACCTGTTGATAAGTGCAGTGGATTCCTTCACATTGACCAGGAACCCGTCAAACATTGGCGTTGTCACATCAGAGACATCAGTCACTACCACCATCTGCGGCTGAGCCAGCGAGCCTTTCACGTTGTAGAAATGTAGAAACTTATTGTACGTTAGGAATCCCACTCTCACAGCTGACTCCATAGTCCCAGGCTCCCTACGAAGCCAAGCAAAAGCCATGGAACCAATTATATCCCAGATGGGAAGCAATGGGAAGTATTGTCCAGCAGAACTACACCAAGTATCAAGAGCCCCGAGCTTCAACTGGACAAGGTGCTAGAGGAATACCATGTGCTAAACCTTAAGACATCCACATCAAATCCCTAAAAGCTAGACCCAATGTACTCTTAAACATAACAGATCTGGAACACATCTTTAAGTCTCGGTTGTCAGCATTACATCTCTACAAGGAGAGTTTGGCACGTCTTTGCAAAGGTTGTCCATCTCCAGTGGCCTAGGCTGAATGTGCTTGCATCCTATCATTCTGAAGTTGAACGATGGCACAGTGAAGGGAATGGCTCTTCTCAATAAAAGTTGATCCTCCCCTCGGTGAGGAGCATTTCTCCACAATTTAGCTGACACCAGGAATTCAGAGAGGACAACCAAGCTTGCAAACTGTGCAGTTCTAATTCAAATAAAGGTAAGAGTTTGCACAGGGCTAGGGAACAAAATTAAACCAAGAATGGGGGGTCTGAAAAGTACAGTCAAACAGGAGGAGGGAGATAATTTGTTTCTACCATGTTGACTGTGGCTCTGAAGACAATAGGTTAATTGTGCGGTATTACAAAAACCTGTTTGAAGGATTTAGGAGTGCAAAGGGTAACAACATATATAGTTCAAGGCTCAGACATACGTTGTAAACTCTGGGGTAGAAATCTTTGTGCAACCCAACTTCAGTTGCATTCAAGACTTTACGTGCAATTGTCTCAGTGAGATAGATGGTGTTGGTGAGGACAATGAAGTCCAGAAGTGATGGATGATTGTGGATAGATTAAGGATTGGGGGCTCTGGGTCTCTGGGGATTGAGGGATTGTGGCAGTGGCATAAATACAGGGGGTTGATGGAGGGGTCTGGTACAATGCATTGGGAGAAGGATAATCAAAGGCAAGTAATTGGTATACTTGACAGATATCCAAGACCACCACTTGGCTAGAAACCACAGGTTGTCACAAGAGTGCCCAACAAGGGGCATCCCCAGGGTAACATGATCCAAGTCCCAATGTAAGGCTCCTAAAGGACCAGAGCATGGGATGACACTCTCCCATGGGGAGAATAACTCATAACCAGAAGCTCCCCAGATGAGAGACACAAAAGACTGCAGGTGCTGTAATCTGGAGCAACAAACAATCTGCTGGAGGAACTCAGCGGGTCGAGCAGCATCTGTGAAGGGAAATGGACAGTCAATGCTTCGGGTCGAGACCCTTCATCTGCAACCCAGATGAATTTCCTGATGCAGAACAACATGGAACGGGGTGTCACCATGTTTCACTCAGGAACAAATAAAAATCAGCTTTTCAACTGCATAAAAAACACAATGATGCTGGAGGAACTCAGCAGGCCAGGCAGCATCTGTGGAGAAAAGCAGGCGGTCAACATTTTGGGTCAGGACCCTTCTTCAGGACTGAAGATAGGAAAAAGGGAAGCCCAATATATAGGGGGGAAGAGCAGAGCAGTGATAGGTGGACAAAAGAGGGGAGGTGGGGTGGGCACAAGGTGGTGATAGGTAGATGCAGGTAAGAGATAGTGACAGGCAGGTGCGGGGGAGAGCAGATCCACTGGGGGATGGGTCAAAGTTAAGAAGAGAGAAAGAAAAAAAGAGGCTAGGAAAGGGGGGGGGTTGTCCACCCATCACTGCTCTGCTTTTCCCTCCTATATATTGGGCTTCACCTTTTCCTATCTTCAGTCCTGACCAGAAACACTGACCACCTGCTTTTCCTCCACGGATGCTGCCTGGCCCACTGAGTTCCTCCAGCATCACTGTGTTTTTCGTCTAGATTTCAGAATCTGCAGTCCTTTATTTCTCTTTGAACTGCATAAAACTGGAATAAAATTATGCAATTGAATTTTAAGTTTTTTTTTAAATCTCAATTTATTTTGATACGAGTAACAGATATTAATTTCTAAGGTTTCTGCTGATGATGAGATTCTTTTGACACATTCCTTGTGCACTGTTCAGTCCATGCGTCTGGAAGCCCAGGTGGAGTCTGCACCTCAAGCTGTGTTCAGTCAGTACAGATGGACAAGGTTAGGCACCAACAGCTCCCTACCTTGGCAAACACTGCACCACCTTCTTCAACTCGCCACAGATTAAGTGGAGCAAGCCACTCCTCACCGCATTGTACGATACATCAATCATGAAAATGAATCCCACTGAACTCGGTCCTCGATCGCTCTGGGTAGGAAAATAAAGCGGATATACTGCATTGGTTATTTTCTAAACAATGTCTCCCAGTCAAACACAACCAGAGTTACTCAAGCTTCTGTCCACGGGTATCCACGCTTTAATGAAAAAAAAGTCAATAGCAAACCCAGTCAACTGTGGTTAGAAATACAAACAACTAGGCAGCACTGAGACATCAATCATTTCCCCCGCAGGTTTTGTTGGCTACCTCCGTGGCAGTGCTGCCTAGACATAGAATTGTCAGTGGAACATTGGGTCCAACAATGCAGCATTCAAACTCCTGAAAATATCACATCTAAACTACAATCTGCTGGATCTAATTAAACTTTATGGCTTGATCATAATATTATTTCTAAATCTCACAACTCTCGTCGGAAGACTCTCCCTGGTTTACCAGCTGTTGTCCTCTATACCTCATCTCTTGCTGTGTCACATCATGTCACATTATGTAGAAGTAACAAAGTCTCTCCTTTCACTAGCTGACAACTAACCTTGACTGCACAGATTTTCAGTTTTCAGACCATACCTTCAATACAGCTTCCAGAGAAGATCATGGAGAGGACCTCACTGAATAAAAATGTGCTGGTAGAAATTTCCTAACTTTCTTATTGAAAAGGTTTAATCAGGTCTGAATTCTTACGTTTCCCAGAAAAGCTTTTTGGCCTCTTAAATGGGTTCTCGATGGCACGCGTACATATTTAAAACGGTGTGTGTTGTGTGTCTGTCATTAGAGCTGCTGGCTATTGGCAGAGAATTGGACTCCAAACATCAGCCTTACCCATCTATACCAATCTCAGACACCTGACTACCTGTTTAATGTTTGAAAGATCATGGAATCGAGGGTTATACAGAACTAACACACAAGAGGATTGACACCAGGATGGATTAACCATGATCATATTGAATGGTGGGGCAGGCCTGAGGGGTCTGGTGTTCTACTCTGGTTCCCATGTTCCTGTACTGGTTAATTGCTGGATTCTCTCTTCCAGCTGTTTTGAGACTGAACTATCTTTTGGACCTTCCCTGTATGTGACATAGTTTCACTAATCTACAGGGAATAGCTTTGCTGTGCTGAAATATTTATCAAGTCATACAGTGCAGAAGCAGGCTCTTCAGATTTTGACTGGTTGCATCACATATGGAGCCCCCAATGCGCAGAATCGCAAGGGGCTACAGAGGGTTATAGACTCAGCCAGCTCCATCATGGACACAAATCTCCCCACCATTGAGGACATCCTCAAGAGGCAGCACCTCAAGGCGGCCGCATCTAGCACTAAGGACCCTCATTATCCGGGACATGCCCCCTTCTCGTTACTACCAACAGGGAGGAGGTACAGGAGCCTGAAGACCCACACTCAACAATTCAGAAACAGCTTTTCCTCTCTGCCATCAGATTTCTGAATGGTCCATGAACCCATGAACACTACCTCATCATTCTTTTTTTTGCACTATTTATTTTTTGTAATTTATAGGTTTTTGTCTTTGCACTGTACTGCTGCCGCAAAACAACAAATTTCATATGTCAGTGATAATAAATCTGATTCTGATTCCATGTCCACATTAACCATCCATACTAATCCCATTTACCAGCACTTGATCCATAGCCCTCTAGGCCTTGGCAATTCAAGTGCTCATCTAGACACTTCTTTAATTGTTGCATGAGTATCTGCCTCCACCACCCCCTCAGGCAGTGAATTCCAGATTCCAACCACCCTCAGGAAGGAAAAGTTCTCCCTCAGATAAAAAGTTCTCCCTCAAATCCCCACAGGCACGGTAGTGTAGGGGCAGGCACAGTAGTGTAGTGGTTAGCATAATGCTATTACTGCGCTAGCGATCCAGGTTCAATTCCAGCCGCTGTCTGTAAGGAGTTTGTATGTTCTCCCCGTGTCTGCGTGGGTTTCCTCCGGGTGCTCCGGTTTCCTCCCACGTTCCAAAGACGTGCGGGTTAGGAAGTTGTGGGCATGCTATGTTGGCACCGGAAGCGTGGTGACACTTGCGCGCTGCCCTCAGAACACCGTACGCAAAAGATGCACTTCATTGTGTGTGTTTCGATGTACATGTGACTAATAAAGAAATCTTATCTTAAATACCTTACTCGTCATCCTAAACCTACCCTGTGCAGTTTTAGATTGGGAAGTTTACAGTGAACAAACTGCAGCCTTTGTGGGCCAGGCAGGTTTGACTGTAACAACAGCCCCATGAACTGATCAGGAATGCAGTGGATTGCCGTGGACCCCACATTGCTGCTGCCCTGCTATATCTTACCTTGTTTTGCTGTTCTGGCAACAGAAACTCATAGGATCCCAGAGATAGCTCTGGCCTACTAAGGCGATCGGCCCGCTTCCCAGTGTAGTCAATGGGGTGAAAGTAGTGGTCTGGCACTAGTTAAAACAAAAGAGAGCCAGCAGCATCAAGCAGCTATTTATAACCCAGAGCACCAGAAAACATCCAGTGCAAGCATGGAACTGATACAGCAACGCTTCTGATGTATGGCAAACTACCTTTCATATTCCCTCCAAAATCCTTGGTTAGAAGCTGTATAGATATATTTTTCCCCCCATTATTCATTTACAGGATGTGAGTATAACATGCATTACCCATCCCCAATGCGCTGGAAATGGTAGGCGTGAGCCACCTTTTTGAACTGCAGCAGTCTGGGTGGTGAAGGTGCTCCTCAAGTTCTGTTGGGGAAGACGCTCCAGGATTTAGACCCAGCAACAACAAAGGAATGGCGATATACAGGACGGCATGAGACTTGGAAGGGAGACCTGCTTCCCCTTGCTCTTCTTGAGGTCACAGAATTTGGAGAATAAAGTGTCACAGCTACAGAGAAAGTGCAGTGCAGGTAGACAATAAGGTGCAAGGTCATAACGAGGTAGATTGTGAGGTCAAGAGTCCATCTTATCGTACTGGGAAACCGTTCAATAGTCTTATAACAACAGGATAGAAGCTGTCCTTGAGCCTGGTGGTACATGCTTTCAGGCTGTTGTATCTCCTACCCAATAGGAGAGGGGAGAAGAAAGAACGTCTGGGGTGGGTGGGGTCTTTGATTACTTTGGCGGCTTTACCGAGGCAGTGAGAAGTGTAGACAGAGTCCGTGGAGGGGAGGCTGGTTTCCGTGATGTGCTGAGCTGTGTCCACAACTCTCTGCAGTTTCTTGGGTGGGTAGAAGCAATGCATCTGAGGATGGTGCACACTGCAGCCACTGTGCATGGACGCTGGAAGGAATGAATGAGGCAAGGGGGGTCAAGACACTACTCCCTCAGCTGACGACAGGAGCAGAGCGGGAGCAAGCTGAGGAAGTGTGCACATGCCTCCTTCTTTAAGTCTGCTTCTAAGCACCAAGCAGTGTTTTCTCTATTGATATCAGTTTAAAAAGGGACAAAGGCACCTGTTCAACTCACCACCAAATTGGCATCGAAATTAATTTGTACAGTAGCAGTGACGAAACGTCCAATATGGAAGACAGTTTGTGATGTAATCTCAACCATCAGCTGCAGTTGCTAATTCACAGTTCTTTTACAGATACTATCTTTCCTCTCAACAGTATCCTTTTTCTTAAATTAAGATGAATAGTGCCTGTACTCACCCCGTGAGATGCTGTCACAGAATAGGCACCGGAAACTATGTCCGTTATCCAGGAATTCCATCATTGGGCATATGTAGGCTGCACATTTCTCACACTGGACAGGGAGAGTTTCACTGCAGTCCACCAAAGGCACAGGAGCCTAAAATAACCAAGTACCAAGCATGACTGTAAAATTACGGCAAGGATATTTAATATCCCATCTCCAAAGTAAAGGAGAGATAATCGGGCTTTTGGAAATCAGAGGTAGTCAGTATGTGAAAGAGCCCGTGATCAGAGAGGACAATCCAAAGATGCAGGTGTGAGAAATGAGGAAGGAGACAGTTTCGTTTGAGTTGGAAGGTTGCAAGGGTTTGGATGGGTGGAGTATTTTCCCAGCACTGAAAACATCAGGATCTGTGGGAATCTCCCACTCACTCACTGCAGCTTGGGAGGTAGCATACCTGAAACCCCAGAGAAACAGCAGAAGTTCACCCCTTCTTTCAGCATTTATCAAAGAATGGACAGTCTGTTCCTTAGGAATATTTACTGGTGAAGTACATCGTAGCTGTTACTATTTGCATTGATGGTGCTCTGAAGCTACCACCTGTACCTGCATCCAGTCTGCCTGACTCAGTGACTGTGTGTGTGTGTGTGTGTGTGTGTGTGTGTGTGTGTGTGTCCCAAGTACTCCAAGTAGCATCCGTCCACACCCTTCCTGTTGGGACACATGACTACTCAGCACATTGAAAGTTAAAAAAGTTGTACTCCCCTTCCTACTTATAGTCTCTTCCCAGGAAATTTCTCCCCCTCCTCTCCTGAGGATACTGGCTCCATCCCATGAAATGAATCCTTATGTGCCAGATACTCTCCTGTACCCTGCTCCAGAGATCATTCCTCCTGGCCAGTGAATATCATCTTTCTCACTAACACTTATCCAAGCATGAGAGAGTCATATTATTTTACCATAATATTAATGAAGAGGCTGGAGCTATTTTTTCAGTGAACACTGGCAAATTTCACCACGGCAATTTTACAAACTTCTATTAAGATTTTTTTTTAGCTAAAACCTAACGCAAGTAGAAGATATTGGATCAGTACAGAAATCAAACTGGCCCTTTAAGAAAGGAGACCTGCTCTGTCTACCCAACATGGCTTGGATGTCCCACATCAATATGATTGACCTTTATTGGTGCTGGTGTAACTTGGTTCTATTGAACTTCAGAATCACCAATGACATCCACATCCCCAGATCAAATTTCTTCAAGCTTTCATCAAGTCCTATTGCCCATATTGGTCAGTGACCAAACGATAGATCCTCCCAACAAAACATCTGTTGACCAATCAGAATAACCTATCCACCCTTTAAATGATTAGCGTGCCAATGGTGATATTGAAATGCATGAGAAGTGATGTTGCATGGCCTGTCCCAGGGAGCATGAAGACAAAGAATCCTCACCTCTCCTTCTGGCAGCCTAGCGAGTGGTTTAACAACTGCAGCAAGAGGAAGGTGGGAGAGTTTGGCCATCTCTGGAGTGCAAGGGAAAGTATAAGTCGTACATCGGACAAACCTGGGGCTTGCAAAACCTAGAAAATGGAGAAAACATAGTTTACAAAATTACCGCAGTGTATGGACACAGAAGTTCTCACTGGCACCCTAGCCCCAGGGGTATGGTGATGTTCTGCACATGAGGGTACAGTTTGGGCATGAAGTTTGTTCAAGTAGTTCAAGTGTGTTACTTCATTAACCAGCTGCTGTAGTTTCTTCCTGAATTCCTGCTCCCTCCCCTGTATTCTACTTCAAGCACTGCTCCACGTTACTGTAGACCTCTACGTGTAGCAGCCACTCAGCAGTAATCAAGTCACGTTGTACTTCACGTATGTACAAGCCCAAAGAGCAAGTACCCCCAGAGAGCCTGCCCACAGCTCAGACAATGATGCTGACCGGCTGGAAAATTGCTCAATACCCTTCCCCATTCTAGTTGATGCCGTTGGTGGTTGAGCTCTGAAAACTCAGCATTAGATCAGAGAATAAACATTATAAGGCACCTTTCACAGCCTCAAGACATGAGGCTTAAAATAACAATGTACTTTAGACCTGCGCTCACTGGTAGTCTGCAGGGAAACACAGCAGCCAATATATTCAGAACGGTTCCTCAGTCGAGCTGAACGTTCAAAGGTCGGTTGAACCAAGGGCTAATATTTGCCATAAGCTCGTCACCAGTGACAAAAGACAAGACTCCAATACTTTAGCTGAGGCTAAATTAGGCTTCTCCATTGGTTCAGCCATAATTCCATGGCTCTGTTTATAATATCTAGGATCTCATTTACTTTATTAATTGCTTTGTTAAACTGTCCTTCCAACTTCAAAGATTTATGCATGGGCACCTCCAATGTTCTCCCTTTAAAACATTTGCAGCTTGCTTTCCATTTACTTGGTTACGTCACTCTTAATCTTCACTGAACATTCTGCAGTGGAAGTCGACTGGCTGGTGTATTACTTACCTTGGTCTTCCACTCTGAAGTGTGTTGTGCTCAGTGGAGGTATTTGCCCTCTTGTGTCAGTACAAAATACTTGGGATTCCCATAACTCTTTATCATTCTCTGACACCTGAACCTATAAAGCAACAATAATATTCAGTTCTTGTGCACAAGAATTGCGTTTCCATCCTGTTTAGTAAGATGGTCCATTGTACACAGAGAGAACAAGATGTAACAGAATAGCCCATCAAGCCGAATCCTTCCTGTGGTGGAATTCCTCTCTTACCCTATTAATCCTTTAAGGAATTCTATCTTTCTCCCATAGGGAAAACTAAATATGGACTGATCAACACTTGTTCCACCCTCAACCCCATTCTCAGTTGTACAGCAGGGAAACAGGCCCTTCGGCCCACTGAGTCTGTACTGACTATCAAGCACCCATTCACGCCAATTGTATATTAATTCCATTTTATTCTCCTGATGTTCCCATGAAGTTTATCTAACTGCTAAATCTATTTTGACGGGGAACTCGTGGCCTGAACGTAGTACCTCAGGTAAGTTATGAACACCACCAGGTCCATAGGCACCTTGTAGCAAAGTCTGAGTCACCTGCTGATTCAGAGGACACTGGTGTGAATGTGTTATTCAACGTACCACCATGGCACCTTTGAGGGTCCAACCTCCAACTGGCCTGTCTGAAAAGCTGCTTCTACGTAAACTCAGGCCCTTCAGGCTGTGGGACACAGGCTGCACCCGATATCTGAGTGTGCAGACATGGCAATTGGAGGTTGCACCCTCGAAAGGTGTTTGGGTGACACAATGGATAATACATCCACAATAGTGTCCTCCGAGTCAGTGGACTGGAGTTTAACCGCAGACAGGCTGTGTTGATAAGTTAATTTTCCACCTAGACAAGCTCACGGAAACCTGGGCAAATGAAAATAACATCCTGGTGATAAGAATGCCATTAGCACCTAATGCAGACAGTTAACAGCTGCACAGATAACATTAGCCAGATGTCTGTGAAAATACTACGGTCAGTTCCCTGTGGTTCCTAGGCGGTAATCTTCACTGTCAAATCTTGATCACACGCGCAGGGATAAAACTACTGCTAGATGAAGATAATGGAAATTAAGAGAGAGAGAATTGGGAACAACAGACAAGATGCTGGAGGCAGCAGTCCAGGCAGCACCTCAAAGTCAAAGTCGAGTTTATTGTCATATGCACAAGTACATGTGTGCACAGGTGCAATGAAAAACTTACTTGCAGCATCACAGGCACATAGCATCAGATACACAACATTCACAAGAAAAACATAACTTAAACATAAATTATATAAAAATTATACAAGAAAGAACACAATTAGAACAAAAAGAAGTCCATTGTAGTGCAAAGTAGTCATCTGTGGAAATGGATAGTCGATGTTTTGGATCCAGACCCTTCATTTAGGAAGGTTGGATTCCAGCAACTTACAACCAGTCAAATGTACTGGAGGGGAAACCACTACCTCCTACACAAATCTAATGGCGTGTTTTCGGATTGCTAATAAGTAACGGATGAATTTTCCATTTTGACTAATATTTCGGAAATAAAACTACTACGCATGAAAAACTGTTTAACTGCAAAGTAGTTTCATTTCTCTGCAGAAATATATACTTGTATTTTGATTCATTTCTGAAATAAAAAGCAGGTTACGATTGGATTAGACCAAAGAGGGAGGTGGAGATGTTGCTGGGTGATTAACTCCCACCCACTCACTGTGCTGCAGGCTTCAAGCTCCACTGCTTTACATGACTGCATCATCCAGCCAAGGCAACTCCTTTTGCAGGAGATCTGATATCCTGAGTGGCTAATGCTCCCAAAGAACACTTCACCCCTTAAGGGAGGGGAACATCGTGATTGCAAAATGTGGTGATTCATCTCAATGCTCATTCTGCCCTCTGATACTGTGAGGGAAGGCTAATCACAGGAGGTGTGCTCCAAGGTTGCAGACACTGCACTGGTCTTGATGGAGAAAGTTAAAAGAGGAAAGTTATCCTGTATCTTCAGTGGAAGAAGCCCTCCAGATACATGCTTTGGAGGCAGTGATGGAGATTAGTTCCGGGGCATTAAGCCTGAACATGGATGCGATGGAAGTAGTTTAATGATCTCACGTGTTATGAGATCATCTTCAGGTGGCAAATTCTACAAGCTGCATCTACAGTTTAATCCGATGCTCAGTTCACCGTACCCGTACAGGGTAGTGAAGGTGGCTTTTGGCACACTGGCCTTCAGCAGTCAGGGCATAGAGTACAGAAGTTGGCATGTTATGTTGCAGTTGTACAAGAAGTTGGTGAGGCCGCATTTGGAATATTGTGTTCGGTTTTGGTCACCCTGCTGTCAGAAAGATGCCATTAAGCTGGAAAGAGTGTGGAGGAGATTTACGAGGATGTTGCTGGGACTCGAGGGACTGAGTTATGGAGAGTGGTTGAGCAGGTTGGGACTTTTTTCACTGGAGCGTAGCAGAATAAGGGGTGATCTTATAGAGGTGTATAAAATTATGAGGGGCATAGCTAGGGTGAATGTACACAGTCTTTTTCCCCAGAGTTGGGGAATCAAGAACTAGAGGGCAAAGGTTTAAGGTGAGAGGGCAAAGATTTGATAGGAATCGGAGGGGCAACTTTTTCATCCAGAGAGTAGTCAGTATATGGAATGAGCTGCCAGAGGAAATGGTTGAGGCGGGTACATTAACAACATTTAAAAGGTACTTGGACGGGTACAAGGATAGGAAAGGCTTAGAGGGACAGGGGCCAAAAGCAAGCAAATGGGACAAGCTTAGATGGGAATCTTGGTCTGCATGGACTGGTTGTACCGAAAGACCCGCGTCCATGCTGTATGACTCTACGACTCTATCCCAACAGCTACCTACCATCAATGCTAGTACTCGTATGGTGGGAGGAAGTGGATGCTTAGGATGGTGGATGTAGTGTTAATCAAGCAGGCTGCTTTATCCTGGACTGTGTTAAGTTCCCTCATTTCGGACTCCCCTCCCCTGGGGAAAACATACATCTTATCGATGCCCCTCATAATTTTATAAACTTCTATAAGATCACCCCTCATTCTCATACACTCCAAGGAATGAAGACCTAGCTTGGCCAACCTCTCCCTAGAACTCAGGCCCTCTAGTCCTGGCAACATCCTCGTAAATCTTTTCTGCGCTCTTTCCAATTTAATCACGTCTTTCCTATAACAGGGTGACCAAAACTGTACACAGTACTCCAAGTGCGGCCTCACCAATGACTCTTACAACTGCAACATAAACCCAACGCATAGGAATTGGACACAAGCATTTTCAATGCCACATTCATACATGAGGAAACCAAGTAGCACAGTTTCTGGTATCTTTTGATCTGTAAGACACAAAATGGCATCAACAGCCATTCTAGGCTCTTGAAGATCACTTCTAAATATTTCTGCTTGTTGGAGGAATTTATGCATTTAACCTACACCCTGAATCTGGCTTTTACGTGGGGCCCAGTTGCCCTCTTAATTACAGCTCAGAACAGGACAGCACACTAAGAAAATCTTTTGTACGACAGTGGTGAGTTTCTCAAACAAGTCGGTTTATTCAGCGTACTTCGATGCACTTCAAGTGAGAGCTCAAAGATACTCCACTGATCCAAAAGACCCAGCAATTTATGGTATTCACATTACAATGGTTACATGCAGATTTCACAATTTCATCAATAACCCACCTCTTTGTAGTATTTGATCTTTGTTTTATCTCTGGAGGGGTTGCCTCTAACTGCCTGACAAATGGGACTTCGCTTTTTTTACTCCATTCCCACTGCAGTTGGGTGCTCTGATTCATGGACTAGTCCTTCTGTCAGGATCAGTCGTCCTGCATTTAAACTGTATTCCAACCTCATTTCCCTCCATGGATGATGCCTGTCCTGCTGAGTTCCTCCAGCACTTTCTGTGTATTGCTCCAGATTCCAGCATCTGCACAATTCCTTGTGTCTCCATTTGTTTATATCTACTCCAACCAGTTATGTCCTGTAATCTAAACATTTCCCTGCTCTTAGTAGTAGCCTGTATCTTTTAAATGACCTTTAAGCCATCTCCACTACTGGCCTATTTTCCCATCATCCTTTTCTAAATTATATGACACTTAAGTTGACCATATAGGAAAATGGGAAAGTTTGTAATAATTCCTAAGATTCCTTCTTCACTGCCCGAGGTCATTTCTTGCCACCCAGTGCCTGATTGTAAACTTTATCTCTTCAACCTAGCAATGAGGGGAACTGTTGAAGCTGGAAGCGGCTCTACGTACTTTTGACACAGAAGCATTTATAACAGCAATAATATTTCCATTCTACTGGTTGACGAAGGACTACTTACTGGATTGGGAATTAGATCCAGATTGATCCCATTTCCTGGCTCCTCAAGTGATCCAGGTTTACAGCCCTTTGCAATTAAGCACAAAACATTCAATTACAATCATTGCGCTATGACTTTCTGACCATGAGATCTGATAGCACTGAGCCAACACTAAGTTAAAACATCACCCTCTTTGAGGAATTCTGTCAAAACTTATACTGGGAAAATTCTGAAATCAACTTCTTCAACCTCTCATGTGGTAATTTACTCAGACAGTTGTGGCTGATATATTACAAAACCAGAAACAATACTGATACTTTTAAAACTAGAATACTACCCAGTTGTGTCTTTAGATTGGTTTTATTGTAACCTGCCTGATGTTTTATGAAAAGAGCAGAAATAGTTGCAGAAGAGATTTACAAGGATGTTAGCTGGATTGGGGAGCATGCCTTATGCAAACAGGTTGAGTGAACTCGGCCTTTTCTCCTTGGAGCGACGGAGGACGAGAAGTGACCTGACAGAGGTATAGAAGATGATGAGAAGCATTGATCATGTGGATAGCCAGAGGCTTTTTCCCAGGGCTGAAATGGTTTCCACAAGAGGACACAGGTTTAAGATGCTGGGGAATAGGTACAGAGGAGATGTCAGTGGTAAGTTTTTTACTCAGAGAGTGGTGAGTGCATGGAACGGGCTGCCGGCAACAGTGGTGGAGGCGGATACGATAGGGTCTTTTAAGAGACTTTTGGATAGGTACATGAAGCTTAGAAAAATAGAGGGTTATGGGTAAGCCTAGTAATATCTAAGGTAGGGACATGTTCAGCACAACTTTGTGGGCCGAAGAGTCTGTATTTTGCTGTAGGTTTTCCATGTTTCTATGTCCAACGATATAGGACGCTGTGGTTATCCAACAGAACCATGAGGTGGTTTTCCACAAGATGCGCGAGCTGCCACATTAGAAGTTCCTTTAAGTGGGCTGCTGGAAAAATTCATTATCAGAGGGGGATGATGCTCAATCTGTGCTGCATTTTGGGCAGCTTTTCAACTGCTTTCGAGTACCTTACCAATGCTATTTCATATTTCATATCTGCACAGCATCTCCCAGCAACAATTTTCTAAAGATTTAAACGTCACAACACTGTGGTGTGGCTAATACAGCTGCTGCCTCATACCTTTAGCGACCAGGGCTCAATCCTGACCTATGGTGATGGAGTTTTCATGTCCTCCCTGTGACAGTGTGGGTTTCCTCCATGGACTCTGGTTTCCTCCCACATCCCAAAGATGTGCAGGTGGGCAGGTTAATTAGCCCTAGGTTGAAGGTAAGAGGTAGAATCTGGGTTGATGGGAATGTGGAGAGAATAAAATGGGTTAGCCTAGGATTAACACAAAAGTGGGTGGTAGATGTTCACAGACTGGGTGGGCTGAAGAGCCTGTCTCAGTCCCGCCTCTCTATAACTCTATGATTTTATGAAGACATGAGACTGCAGATGCTGGGTTCTGGAGCAAAAACAAACTGCTGGAGGAACGTAAGTGGCTCAAGCAGCATCTGTGGAGGCAAAGGGATGGTCAACACTTCGGGTTGAGACCCTGCATCAGGACTGAGAGTGTAGAGGGGAGATAGCTGGTATAAAGAGGAGAAGGGAGGGGGAGGCAGGAGGTGACAAGTGATTGGTGGGTGCAGGTGAGGAGGGGTTGATCCAAAGCTTTGTTAATTATTTCAATACCTATAGTTTTCATTAGTTTGTGTCCAATTTAAGCACAAGGAACATTTGACCATCAGATGCAGGGCATCTCACCTCCCATTTCTGCTCCTTTCTGGTGATTTGTAATATTGACCAAATTTGGCGAGGAAAGGCAAGCACAGACAGGGCAATTCGAGGGGAAATGGAAACACTCACAGAGGCTTCCTCCCGCAATTCACAGAAACATTGTGCAGTTAAACAGTGACTGTGTGCATTCTCAGCTGGGCAAAGTATTACAAACCTATGTGGAGGATAAGCTTTAAAGCAAAAACAGTAAGTACAGGGAACATTCATCAGATCAGTTAGCACCAATGGAGAGAGAAACAGAGTTAATGTTTCAGGTCAATGACCTTTCATGTGAGGTTTTAAAACAGCTTTGCATATTTCTGAAGAATAGTCAAGATATATGGGTTGTCGGACCCTATTGCCATGATGTATGTTGTTTTGCATTAGAGATACCAGATTTTCACAGTTTCTATTCTGCAATCAGATTATAGGAACACTGAAATATAAGAACAAGAGCAGGCTTCTGCCTTTGAGGATGTTCTGCCATTCAATGAGATCCTCTGTCCCCTGCATCCTAATTCAAAATACCCTTTCTGTCTACACTTCAGGCTATGGCCTTGGTAAAGCAGACAACGGAATCAAAGACCCCCACCCATCCTGGACATTCTGTCTTCTTCCCCCCTCCCGTTGGGCAGAATACACAAGAGCCTGAAAGCACAGGCTCAAGAACAGGTTCTTGAGCCTGAAAGCACAGGCTCAAGAACAGGTTCTATCCCGCTGTTGTAAGACTATTGAACGGTCCCCTTGTACAATAAGATGGACTCTTGACCTCACGATCTACCTCATTATGGCCTTGCACCTTATTGTCTGCCTGCACTGCACCTTCTCTTATGTAACTACAACACTTTATTCTGCGTTCTGTTATTGTTTTCCCTTGTACTACCTGAATGCACTGTTTAAACTAAATGACCCGTATGGATGGCATGTAAAACAAAGCTTTTTACTGTAACCCAGTAATAAACCAATTTACCAATTTTTGCCATTAGGTTAATTTTCACACCAAGAGCTGCCAACTACTTCATCCTCAGCCCAAATGGTTTTAGAAGTTACTCTTAACATAACTGATAGCATAGAAGTAACATGGTCAGGGTGAGCAGCTAAGTAGAGTAGACCCAATGGTTCATCTCCATCAGGACACAATGGGTTTACTTACTGGTACAGCTACAGCTCCAGGTTCAGAATGACCAGCATCCTGTCCTACTCCAGGGTGGAAGGCGCCATATGGTTTCTGACATGGGGTTTGAGAACCTGAGAAAAGGAAGACATTGAAAATCAGAATAGTATAACAGTAGTGAATCCACAAACTGCTTCATCCCACTTGGCAGATCAAAACTTCCACAGAATATCCTATTGAACAACCCGGCACCTGGCTTTAATGATGTTCCAAGGTATTAGATTCATACAGCAAAGAAACAGGGTCTGCGGTGACCATCACCACCCATTTACATTCATACCATTTTATTTTCCCCACATTCCCATCAACTGATCCTAGATTCTACCACTCACCTACTCATCTACCACCCCGCACAGCATTGGAATGTGGGAGGAAACCAAAGCACCCAGGGGAAACTCACAGAGAGAATGTGCAAACACTACACAGACAACACTAGAGGTCAGGATCGAGCCTGGGTCTCTGAAGCCACCAGGCAGCAGCTCTACTAGCTGCACCACTATGCCGCCCCTACAAGACAATGCATCTGACATATAAAGTTTCTCAAAATACCTCAGTGGCATGAAACTCCTCAAAGTAATATATGATTTCATATTTGTAAAGTTCCATAAAACATCACAACAAATGAGGACCTGATCTCACCTTAAAGCACATTTCCCCTCAGTCTATAAACCTTCTCACTCCATGTTAGTAAAGCTCCATAGATTAACACAACATCCCCACAACACATCACAGAAAAAAATACCCAGGGAAGCATCTCAAACCAGTCAAACTTCTTACATAAAAGAAAACAAAAAAAGTGGTTAAATCACCAATCTGTTTGAAATTAGTTCAGAACTTTTTGTAGACTGTATGTTAACTGTCCCTTGGAGACTTGGGAGTTTATGTTACTTTCACATTCCTAATCTCAGATTAAATGACGAGGTGTATTCTTCAATACACATTGACAAATCTCCTTATATATTGCATTGGCTTCTATGCTTGTCCCCAACTCAACTGATAGTCTGAGCAACACACAAAACGCTGGAGGAACTCAACGGGTCAGGCAGCATCTACGAAGGGAAATGGACAGTGAATGTTTCAGGTCGAGACCCTTCATCAGGACTGGAAAGAAAAAGGGGAGATAACCAATATGGGGAGGGGGGGGCATGGAGCAAGAGCTGGTGGTTAATAGGTGAATCCGGGGGGGGGGGGCGGTGAGTGGGAATGATAATAAGAAGCTGGGAGGTGATAGGTGGAAGTGACAAAACGCTGAAGAAGATGGAATCTGATAAAACAGGACAGTGGACAATGGAATAAAGGGTAGATGAGGAGGGGAACTGGAGGGAGGAACGTGTGGGCGACGGGCAGATCGAGAGGGTGGGGGAGGGGAAAGAAAAGGGGTGATGGGGCCAATGGGATAATGGGGACAAAAGGCAAGACAGAGGGGAGTGGTTACCAGAAGTTAGAGAAATCAATGTGCATGCTGTCAGTTTGGAGACTACCAAAGTGGAAATATGAGGTCTTGTTCCTCTAATCTGCGTCTAGCCTCAATTTGGCAGTAGAGGAGGCCGTGGACAGACATGTCAGTGTGGGAATGGGAAATGGAATTAAAATGGCTGGCCACCGGGAGATCCTGGCTGTTATGGCAGACGGATCGAAGGTGCTCAAAGATGCTGGTAGTCTCAGAACATCTCACCCCCTGCAGACCAAGACTGGTGTTACTGTTCTAGATGTCGTTCCCCTGGAACTAACCCAATTCCATTTTCTGAGGCAGTGGATGACAGAGTTTGTATTTCAGGTTTCAGGTGATCTTACCAGTTGAAACCTGTCAGAATCTCTGTAATTTCAGGACTGTTCACTATTATCGCTAAGTTTACATACATTTTAGGTGACTCGTGACAGGAATGTAACCAATATCGCCCATGTAATATTTCCCTAAACTGAATCTCCATTGTCCTGGCAGTCACCTGGAAAAAGATAGTAGGGAGTAAAGATTCATTTAGGACAAGCTTTTGGTAGGAAGTGGTTTTTGGCCTGAAGTGCCATCCACTCATCCAAGTACATGGATAGGAAGGGTTTATGGGCCAAACACAGGCAAATGGGACTAGCTTGGTGGGCACCATGGTCAGCATGGACTAGTTGGGCTGAAGGGCCTATTTCCATGCTGTCTTACTCTAATATTTCATGTAACCTGCTATAATTTACCTTCTCCATGAAAACCAACAGAGAAAGTTTTTTTTAATTTTTTTTATCTACAGCATGGTAACAGGCCCTTCCGGCCCAACGAGCCCACACCGCCCATTTTGAACCCAATTAACCTACCCGTACTTCTTTGCAATGTGGGAGGAAACCGGAGCACCCGGAGGAAACTCACACAGACATGGGAGAACGTACAAACCCCTTACAGACAGTGACAGGAATCGAACCCCGATCACTGGCACTGTAATAGCATCATGCTAACCGCTACGCTACCGTGCCGCTACCGAAAGTATACAGACATGTAAAGCAGCGCAGATATGGGCAACTGGTAGAGGTACTAAAGGCAGCAAATACTAACAAAACTGTTAGTTAGAGAAAGGGAGCATTAAAAAATACTTGAGAGGTATCAAAATCCGCATAATTTATTTTACCGTTATATTAGAAGACAATAGTGACCTTTGAAAACTGATAATGGTGATATTATTGATAAGATATTAGTAGACAAATTGAATAATTACTTTGCATCAGTGTTTACAGTAAGGAAAGAGGGTTATGTCAACATCCCAAATGAGTTGGGCATGAGAATCACCAAAATTAATGTAAGCAAGTAAAGTAACAGTGAGATGCTAAAGAGTAATACATTCTCAGGACTGGACAGTTTCCATCCCAGAGTTTTAAATCGAACAGGCAAAAATATTGCCGTTGTCATAACTATAATCTTACAAATTTCTCCATATTTGCAACCATTCCTTTACACTTGAAAACTTCACATATTACTAGTGAAGAAAGATGAGGCAGAAAGCAGGGAACTATAGATCAGTTAGCTCAACATCTGTTGTTGGGAAACTACAAGAGCTATTTATTAAGGATGGAGCAACTGAACACCTTGAACACTAGCAACTGATCAGAAAGTCAAGATGATTTGTAAAAGATAGCTCATGCCTGACAAAACTGATCTAATATTTTGAACTAATGACTGACCTAGTGAACAGCACAATGCATATTATTTATGTAGACTTCCTGAAGGCATTTAACAATTCCCTCATAACTCTGTCAGCTAATGTTGAAGTTTAAGGAATTGCAGCCAAATGATTGTCTCGAGTAGGAAATTGGCTGGATAGTGGACTCGAGCATAGGAATAATGTGCAGGTACACAAATTGGCAGGATGTAACAGTGGTGTCCTGCAACAACCTGTGTTGGGGCTTTATTTTGAAGTCGAGTTTATTGTCATATGTACAGGTACATGGATACACAAGTGCAAGGAAAAACTTACTTGCAGCAGCATCACAGGCACATAGCAACATATAAGCAGCATTCACAAGAAAAACATAAATAGAAATTATGCACATTTTTTTTACAAGAAAGAACACAATTAGAACAAAAGAAAAACAAAGCAAAGTCTATTTATTCACCATCTTCAGAAAGAATTTAAATACTGCCACATGAAGTTGTTTAGCCAGCTTTGATGATACCAGCTCATGCAGCATTGCTGTAAGGTCACCCCTCAGCCTCCTATGCTCCTGGGTAAAAAGGTCCAGCCCATCTAGTTTCTCCTTCTAACTCAAGCCCTCCTGTCCTGGTAATATCCTCGTGAATCTTTTCAGTGTAAGCTTGAACAAGGGTGACTACAGGTAAACTATCTGCTTTCCACATTGAAGTGATTGACTGGTTAGATTGATGGACAAGTAACCCCCATGTAGAAAGGATTGCAGAAACTTGATGTGATCTTCCTAGTCTTGTTCTGGTGGCATTTCAGTAAGGGCTCTGCAATTAGCACCAGTTTCCCAGCAACTGTGACCTCCACATTTTGAAAGTCATGTCCTGTGATCCTGAAATGCTTGGCTTGAACATCTTTCTACAGTGTCTAATCAAAGATACAAAATCGATGGCCATTTCTGCTCAAGTTTGGCAATTTATTGTATGTTTAAACGCTGAAAGAATTGACCCAGGATTCCCTACTCTTACTTTACACAAACCTCTAAAAACATTGAGGAAAATTCTGATGGTAATGTTGAGAGCTAGATTGAAGATAACACAATCTGTAACTTAAAAAACTAAATTGTTATTTTTGCACATACAATAGGCTTAAAGGGTCTTGATGCCTGCATTACGCCTGCAGATCTTCATAAACATTTACTTAAATGGCCTAATTTAAAGTTGCCTTCATCTTGTTCTGCAGATCCCTCAAAGACTAAGCTTTCGATTGCGCTAATAAACATCACCTAAAATTTAAGATGATCAAACACTTACTGTCTGGCTGTGGTAAGTAGATCTGGTGAATTGGCCGAAAACTACAGTTCTGATGCTGTCCTTGGTGAGAGATCGTAGATGGTCTTGAATTCAAAGGAGGCATTGTACCGTTCCATAGGCAGACTGGATTTGGAAGAGCTTTGGGATAGTAAAGTGCAGAGGTACTTGTTGCCCAGTTGCCATCAAGGTAAGTAGTATTGACATCAAAGCTCGGAGGTGTGGGAATTGACCAGTTGAATTCATTTGGAAAATTTGGTGGCTGATCCTCTGAAAAATAAAACCAAAATGATTTCAAAGACAGCGTGGAGCTTTTTTCCCCCCTGCAAAGTTGATATCAAGTGAATTTTATCATGGTGAAAATTCTGCCCCTGAAATGGAAGAGCACAACCAGTGAAATACTGGGTTTGACTTCTAAATGTAGCAACAACTGGACTTCAAAGCATGATCATCATGAGGTATATCTAAGTCCAGATGATCAGTCTTACACCTCCAATGATAATGGACGTTCTGAATATGTACATACACACCCAGTAAATGCTGCAGGTTTCTTGGTTTTCTTAATTGTGATCATGAATTTTCCTTTCTGTCTTAAAGTCGAAGCTGCTCAAATCATCGAATGTTGGTGACTGACCCTTTGATTGCTTGCTCCCAAACTCCCTATCCACCTCATGAACTGAATAGAACAGTCCGTATATCTGGATAGAAATAATAGTACGGCTATTGGTGCTTGATGCACAGTGACACCAGGCAAGCAACAGATGTGCAATTAACCTCAGGTAATTAAAACTGCTGTCTGAATTGCCTGGCTCTTTCACTATCTTTGTGAAAACATCTTGTCTTCTAGCTCATCGATTAAATATAATTGATGGAGTAAAGTTGTCCTATTTGTGTGGTGGATACAAACAAAGCTTGCCTCAGAAAATTATGTTTGTTCCAGTCTAGTTATCCTTATGAAGTCTTATTGCTAAACAACCATTCTCATACTGAAACTTAGTTACTCTACTGTAGTCTATCTTTCCAGTAGGTATCAATTGTTGGATATTTTTAAAATATTAAATGTTTTTTTAAACATTTTCCTTTCTGCACCTTTCTTCTCTTTCTTATTCTGATCTTTCTTTCCTTTATATTTCATCCAGCATCTGATTGAATATATTGAATTCACCCACTCTAACTTACCCCTCACATTCCTAAATTTCACCATCCTTTGTTTTGATCAGTTATGGAGTTATTCAGCACACTTGCCCTTCTCACTCAGGACCCAATGTCCTGTTGTTTCTCTCGCTGTGTCAGTATCACTTCACACACTCAAGTAGCCACATGAAAATTTTTCAAACACAAGTCTGCAAAGGTGAATCTATCCAATGCCAGATCCTATTGGATGTCCCACCACAACAAAGTCTAGCTCTCTTAAGCCAGTTATGCTGGAAATGCTTCCACCAACTTCATGTGACCTCTGTTATACATCCACTGTGTACCAGGACATTTTCTTTCTCTTTCAGATGGGCTTTAAGCCTTGGCTAAAACTGATACAAAGAACCAGGAGTAGATTCATCCTGTGAACATGTTGCTGAAGCAGATTGTTAATGAACAGGAGCAGGGTAGCAGAGGCAGCAGTCTGTAATCAGAATCAGATTTATTATCACTGACATGTGACATGAAATGTTGCAGCAGCAGTACAGTGTAAAGACATAAAATTACTATAAATTATAATAAATAAATAGTGCAAAAAAAAGGAATAACATGGTGGTGTTCATGGACCATTCAGAGGTCTGACAGCGGAGCGAAAGAAGCTGTTTCTGAACCATTTAGTGTGGGTCTTCAGGATCCAATGGTAGTAACAAGAAGAGGGCATGTAGTGTGGGTCCTTAGATTGCTAAGCAGAATGCAGTACATGGTGACACTTCAAATAATACTGTGGAGAGTGATATTTATCTGTCGTTTTTAGATGCTGAGAAACGTTGTTCATTGTATTTGTGTTTGATTCAATTTCCCACAATTATCATTTCTAAAAATCCTACTGCTATACTCGATGTCATGCAAAGACAAGATCTCAACTGGCAGTCAAGTTAGCTAGAGCAATATAGAGTCCAGATGAAGGGTCTTAACCTGAAACATCGACTGTCCATTTCCCTCCACAGGTGCTGCCTGACCCGCTGAGCCCATTTTTGCTCCTGGAACTCCTTGTCTAGCTGAACCGCAGAGTACCTTCACCAGAAGAACTGCAGCAATTCAAGACAGTTCTCCGCCACTTTCTCAAGGGCAATTAGGAACCCTCAATTACTGCTGGCCTTGCTGGTGACACCCAGATCTCAACAATGAATAAATATTTTTTAAAAACTCCTGCTTTTCAACTCTATCCCTTTCAAAGTAATTAATTTGCCTTTTTTTTTATTTGGCGTTCCAGTGTAATCCACAATGCCAGGACTCTGATTTTGTGATGCTGCATATATTGACCATATGCTGTAATTTTCTCTTAGACATCTTCCATTGAATTACACTCAAGATAACACACATTGAAATAGAAAGTTTCTGCAGTTACGATATCTGAACACAGGAAATGTCATGCAATTCAGAAACATTGAACACAATCATGTGCTATGGACTTGTTTGAGATTATCAGAATTTTTAACAAACTTTCTGCCGTCTCCTCATTGATGCAGCTGCTGAAGACGGTGAGGCTGATGACATTGCCCTGACGAAATCCGGCTGAGAAGTCCTGGGCTGAGATAATTGACCTCCAACAACTGCCACCATCTTCCCTAAGTTGACGAAGTCTCTGCTGTTCCCTCTGTTCAGCAACGGGAGAGCCAATCTGTTCCCGGTGCAACAGTATTCTACAGGAGAAACTGTCTAAAGTGACTATGTAAAATTAGCAGGCTTGACTTCTTCTGTTTCATTTCAAAATGTCTAGCACTTTAAAAATGTGGAACATAAATCATGAGCTATGGAGTTAGTTGAGTACATCAAAATTTTTATAAAACCTCTCCTGTCTCCTTTTGTTCTGATAGTGTTCACTTTCTTGGGTCTGTGAACATATATGGAGACCCTCCCCCACCCACCCATCAATCCCTCCTCCCCTGTATCCACCTATCACTTGCCAGCTCCTGCCTCACCCCTTCCCCTCACCCCTTTATACTAGCTATCTCCCTTTTACACTCGGCCCTAATGCAGGGTCTCGACCTGAAACGCTGACTATCCCTTTGCCTCCACAGATGTTGCCTGACCCGCTGAGTTCCTCCAGCAGCTGTTTGTTTTTACAACATACATATTGAGGATTGACCAATTACCTCCCCTCAAAAACATTCCTTTTTTTTTGTTGAGTTACACAAGAGGACTTGTATAAGGATTAAAGAGATAAATTCCTGTGATTAAGAGGCAATGTTTAACAGGACCTTGTATAATACCATGACCTGCTTTGAAAACTATGCAAGGTTCAACCAAATATTGCTGAAGGGAAGAAGCACTACTACCATATTGTTGATGGTACAGCTCTGAAGAATACAGCTGACTGGGATGAACCTCCACACCATCCATTTGATGCTTTAATTGATCTGTGATGACTTTAATCTCCTGGTACATTTAGATTTTCAGAGATTGAGTGCTGGCTGCCAACATTCTTCCAGTGCGTCCTTTGGCTTCTGCTCATAGGATCTGTAAAATGCAAGGATCATGTTTTACCACTTAACGACTACTTAAGGATATCTGGTTAACAATGGTATAATTGAGGATACCATTCCCAATCAAAACAAAAGATGCTGGAAACACTCAGCAGGTCGTGCAGCATCTGCAGAAAGAGGAACAAAGTTAACATTTCAGGTCAGAAACCCTTTGAAGAGGCTCAGACCTGAAATATTTTTTTCCATAGATGCTACCTGACCTACTCAGCGCTTCCAACATCTTTTGCTTTTATTTCAGACTTCCAGCATCTGCAGGTTTTTGTTTATTTCACAAGTTTCCAATTTATTATTATCAGGCAGTAAGACTCTCTGGGGGTCATCCGTCCTTATTCAGGACAACACTGCAGCCTCAATTGTTCTAATATCTGCAAATCCTCCTTCACTAAAATTGGATATAGGCTGGGAAAGGGAATAAAAGGAAAGTGGTAATTTATATCATGATTTTTACAAACTCAGGAAGCTCCAAATCATTTTGCAGCCAGTATTGGTATTGGTTTATTATTGTCACTTGTACCGAGATACAGTGAAAAACTTGTCTTGCAGACCGATTGTACAGGTCAGGTGATGTATTTCTGAAGTGTGGTCAGTTGTTCCGTAGAAAATCCAGCAGGCCATTTGAACACAGCACTCTCACAAATACTGGCGATGGAGAATGGAAGGCCCAGGGGTCTCAGTGAGAGAAGGGAGGATGGGGGGTCTTGGTGAGAGGATAGAAGGTGAGGGGTTTCAGTGACGCGGGATGGAAGGTGAGGGGTTTCAGTGACGTGGGACGGAAGGTACGGGAGTCTCGGTGACGTGGGACGGAAGGTAGGGGGGAGGGTCTCGGTGACGTGGGACGGAAGGTGGGGGGGGTCTCGATGACAGAGGATGAGTGGCACAGTGGTGCAACAAGGAGAGCTGCTGCCTCACAGCTCCAGTGACTCGGATTCAATCCTGACCTCATATTTTGTGCATATTTTGTGTAGAGTGTTCTGGGGGCAGCCCGCAAGTGTCGCCACGCTTCCGGCGCCAACATAGCATGCCCACAACTTCCTAACCCGTACGTCTTTGGAATGTGGGAGGAAACCCGAGCACCCGGAGGAAACCCACATAGACACGGGGAGAACATACAAACTCCTTACAGACAGCGGCCGGAAATGAACCCGGGTTGCTGGCACTGTAATAGCATTACGCTAACCGCTACACTACCATGCCTTCACACAGGTGCAGCCTGTGTGGAGTTTCCACAATCTCCGTGTGACCACATGGGTTTCCTCTGGGTGTTCTAGTTTCCTCCCACATCCCAAAGATGTGTGGGTTGGTAGGTTAATTGGTCGCTGTAAATTGCCCCTAGTGTATCAGGTGAGTGGTAGAATCTAGGGGGAGTTGATGGGAATGTGGGCAGGAGAATAAATGGCATTAGCGTGGGATTGATGTAATCATTGGTTTATGGTCAGCGCGGACTCTGGGCAGGAGGTCCTGTTTCCATGCTGTATCTCTGGATGATCATGACGTGGGTGGCCTCAGTGCGTGGGGAATGGGGACTTACGTGGTCTTGATGATTCAGAATTGAGAATGTTGGATTGGGGGGTTCAAGTTCAAACAGTACCAATAACCTGATACTATGTACTAATGATGAAGTCTCTGCTGGGACCTATAATATTGCAACAATGGAAAGCTGTTTGGCTGATAAATTAGACCCGTTAGTTCAAAAATTATGCCCATAGGAAATCATAATGCAGACAGTCGGAGACACAAGAGATACTGCAGATGTTGGAAATCTGGAGCAAAACACGAAACGCAGGAGGGACTCAGAGAGTCAGGCAGCATCTGCAGAGGGAAATGGACAGTCGATGCTTCGGGATGAAACGTCCAAACGTCGACTGCCCATTTCCCTCCACAGATGCTGCCTGGCTCGCTGAGCTCCTGTGTTAATACAGAGAGTTGCATATGTTGATATCCAAACACTACACATCCTTACCTCATTAAATGAGAGGGCCCGAAATTTCCGTCTCTCGCCGCAGCAGCGCACAGAATAGATAATGAGCACGGTTACTTAACGCTATGTGCGGAACTGCACCGTTCAGAATTAACGCTAACATTTAAACCGGGATCTCAAGGCTCAATGTCTGCGATTCAGCAGGGTTGAAAACAAGAACATTACTGAGCTTTTGACCTTCGTACCATCCGTTTCTGAATTATTTCTCCTCTTTAAAAAAAACCCTATTGCAGAAACTAATTCTCAGCTGGTACCCAAGAGAAATCAACACTTCAGTGTAGCTGTGTGCGCACAGCGAAGCCTAGTGGCGTCAGAGATCAGGAGGGGCTGGTTTCTTAAAGTGGAGTATGTATTGTATTTGAAAACTACTCCCATTGTGATAGACATTGGATTCAATGGCGGTAGTAGGGGTTGCCTAAAATGCAAATTAAATGTATTTATTTCAGAAAATATTAGGAATAACTGGAGACATGGTGAATCAGTTCCCAATCCCCTCCATCATTGCGGTGTTCCTTGTCATGTCTGCGTCTGTCTGTAGAATGATTGGCGGAGATTGCTCACAATTAATCGATTCATTGCTGCTCGGTACGACGGGAAATTGAGCCTTGTTTGTTAAGTTAAAAACAGAAAATAGATCTTTTTCCCTAGGGTAGAAAAGTCAAATACTGGAAGATATAGCCTTATGGTGAAAGGGGGAAAGCTTAAAGGAGATGTGCAGGGTAAGTTTTTTTAAAAAAAAGAACACAGAGGGTAGTAGGTCCCTGGAACACACTGCCAGGGGTGGTGGATGCAGTGGTGTTTGAGAGGCATTTAGACCAATACATGGACATGCAGGGAATGGAGGGATATGTTTAATTTAACACCATCATTGGCACATACATGGTGGGCCAAAGAGCCTGTTCCTGTGCTGTATGGTTCTATGTTTCTAAAATGCTGGGAACACGCAACACCAGAAAGAGAAGTACAGTCAACGTTTCAGGTCGAAGACCCTTCATTTCCTTCCGCGGATCCTCCCTGTTCTGAGTATTTGCAGCATCTTGTGTTTTTTTAAATATTTCCAGCATCTGTATTTTTTGTAAAATATTCAACTCTATCAAGAAAAGCAGTAAAATTTGAGGCATACAAGTCCTGTTTGGTCTTACTAGTTACACAGATTCATTTTTATTGATATGTAATTGATGTTGATACACTAATATTGTAACAAAAACATTTAAAAGACATTTGGACAGGTTCATGGATAGTAAAGGTTATGGCCCAAAAGCAGGCAAATGGGACTAGCTCAGGAAGTTACCTTGGTCAGCATGGACAAGTTGGGCCAAAGGGCCTGTTTCCATGCCGTATTACTCTATAATTCAATTATGCTGGAAATCAATGTTTGTAAACCTCTGATGGATCCTTATTCTGATCATTTTCCTTATCCACCCAGCTATAAATTGATCTTGCACCCAGCATCTATTCACTTCAGGAAAACCCAGTGGCTGATCGCCAGAGGACGTGGAAACATGGGCTGCAATATAAACTAGAGATCACGATTCTGAAAGAGGTAGAACAGGGAGATCTGGAAGTTTATATGCACCCTAATTCATTGAAAGTTGCAGGCCGGATTGAAAAAAAACTAGTTTGAAAGTGTATAGGATCCTGTGTTTTATAAATGGAGTCAGAGTTCCAAAGCAAGGAAGTCATGATGAAATTTTTTAAAAAACAATGGTTCAGTCACAACTATTACATGCAGTTCTGGGTACCACATTTTAGGGAAGATTTAAAATCTTTGGAAAGGGGGCAAAGAAACCTGCTAAAATTATTCCAGGGTGAGAACTTTAGCTCTGTAGATAGACTGGAGAAACTGGGAACAGGGGTTGTGAGGAGATCTGATAGAGGTATCTCCTCTTTTGTCCACCTATCACTGCTCTGCTTTTCCCTCTGATACATTGGGCCTCCCCTTTTCCTATCTTCAGTCCTGAGGAAGGGTCCTGACCCGAAACGTTGACCACCTGCTTTTCTCCAACACCATTTTTTTGTTTTTAACTTCAACATGGGAAAGTAAGAAATAAAAGCAGGAGTCACCCAATTATCCTCTTGAGCCACTCCACCATTCAACATGATTATAGCTGATCTTATATTTCAATACCATTTTCCTGCACTATCCTCTTATCTTTTAATATCCAGAAATCCAACAATCTCTGTTTTAATTCAACCAGTGTCTGAGCCTCCACTATAACCCAGCATAGGGAATTTCAAAGGTTCACTATCCTCTGAATGAAGAATTCTCTCCTCATTTTCAGCCCAAAATGCCCCACCCCTTATTCCAAGACTTTGATCCTTGGTTCTAGCCCCCACAGCTAGGGGAAACATCTACCCTTTCCAGCCCCCTAAGAATGTTGTACATTTCAATGAGGTCACATCTCATTTTTTGAAACAGAGGCAAAATATTTGTTTAATTGCTTTTCTGTTTCTTTATTCCCCATTATAAATTCTCCCTTCTCCATAAAGATTTTCCTTTTACATACCCAAAGCAGTTCTTAGTCTGTTTTTCATGTTTCCTGTAATTCTCACATTCTGTGTCCCTTTATCAACCTCTTTATCATCATTTGCTGATTTCTAAAACATTCCCAATCTTAAGGCTTACTGCTTTTACTAGCAACATTATAAGCCTTAGACAGCTAATGGTGAGTATTTAAAGAAAACCTTCTCTTCTCCTTAGATTTA
Source organism: Pristis pectinata (assembly GCF_009764475.1). Lineage (NCBI taxonomy): Eukaryota > Metazoa > Chordata > Chondrichthyes > Rhinopristiformes > Pristidae > Pristis > Pristis pectinata. Next base: position 9,281,501 of record NC_067433.1, read on the forward strand.
ATAGTTTCTAATTTCTCCAGTAATCCATTATTAGACCACTTTTTCTTTTTGTTTTGTGTCTAAAGGAATGAATATTTGTTGCAAATCGTGTGTTCATTTAAATGTTCATCACTGCCTATACGCTGACACCTCCTTTCATGCTGTTTCCCAAAGTACCATTGCCAATTTGTCCTTTCCTTTTGAACTACATCATTTTGAACAATGAAAAATTCCATTCTACATACTATCTGCAGGTTAAGAGCGGGTTCTTTTTTTTTAAAAACAGACATAAGATGATTTTGTCCACAAATTAGAAAGCACACAAAATTACTCAATATGGTAACCATACCTCCACAATATTCTAATGAATGGCATCAAAAACACACAAGACTGATAAGAACAATTACTAAATGTGGAGAGAGAGGAAACTAATTCCGCCATTCATAGGAACAAACATATGTACATACATCAGACTATTTGAAATCATATGTATGGGTGTCCATAAGTTGGACCTTTGTAACCCAGGGACAGCCTATATTGTAGCTACTCCTTCCAAATTGCCTCTTTACAACAAGATTATTAATTAATCCTTTTTCTTTGCCGAGTACTAGATCAACAACAGCCTGTTCTATAGTCAGTTTTTTGACACACTGGTCTAGAAATGATCTCACATACATTCCCGGAATTTATCCTGGCATGTACTACTTTGCTGGTACTACTTTGATCTGCTGTGTCGACAGGTCATTTAAAGTCCCCCATGATTACTTTATTATCCATGAAATGCAGCTCTAATTTCCTATTTACACCTTTCCCTACATCACTTCTACTTTTCAGAGGCCTATAAACAACTTCCAGCATCTCAACCCAAAACTCTGTTTGTCCATTTCCCTCCACGGATGCTGCCTGACCTGCCGAGTTCCACCTGCATTTTGTTTGTCACTCCAGATTCCAGCACCTGCAGTCTCTTGTATCTCCAACTACCAACATTTTTTCTGTCCCCTGCTGCTTCTTGGCTCCTCACAATGCCCAATTAAGTGCACTACCAGACTTCTTTTCCCTTTTTGGCTTTTGTTAACTGTACGTTCTCCCCTTGTCTGTGTGGGCTTCCTCCGGGTGCTCCAGTTTCCTCCCACATTCCAAAGATGTATGGGTTAGGAAGTTGTGAGCGTGCTATGTTGGCACTGGAAACATGGCAACACTTGCGGGCTGACCCCAGAACACCCTACGCAAAAGATGCATTTCACTGTGTGTTTCGATGTACATGTGACTAATAAAGAAATCTTATAAAGTCCTCAACTTTGATCATATTTCTATAAGGACAATGAGATCAAACACATTTATGACAATTTGTGCTTTAATTTGCTCACCTTGTTGTGACTTCAGCATACATTTTGATACCATGTTTTTAAATTTGTCTTTTAAACATTTTGTTTTCATATTCTGCTACTTGCCTTTGCTGCCCCTGTTTTGCAGACTATATAACTCTCCTTGCCACTTGCAGCTTTGTCTCCCTCCTTCCTGACTCTCCACTCCAGCTCCCAAACTGGATCATTACCCAGCACTGGGAACGGCTGCTCTGCACAATTTGCAACAGCAGCTTTTCCAGAGACACTAACTCTGTTTCCTTCTCCACAGATGCTGCCTGACCTGCAGAGCATTTGCAACATTTTCCGTTGTTATTTCCTCAGAAATGCTTCTCGGTTCCTAACTGGCCGACTCCACAGCCACATGTTTGCAACATCTGCTTCTGGACAAGACAAACACAAAAATAATTCCAGCACACAGCCCACTCACCTGCTGAGAAGGGTTTGAAATGAGGCGGTAACCAGGTTTTGATTGACATTTGAATTAGCCAATGACAACCTGCGCTCAGTCTAGGTCACAGACGCGGAAAACGCTATGACGGCGCCGGGAAGCGGAGGGCGGCTTTTTCTTTCCCTGTGTCCCTTGACAACACGGCCTGGGCTGCGCCGGAGCCTTGCTGGGAAATGGTGAGGGGGCAGAGGGAGGGGAGGTAGGGTGGGGGAGAAGGGGATAGGGTGAGGGTGGTAGGGGAGAGGAGGGGGAGGGATGCTGCTGGTGGTGGTGGAGGACGGGATAGGATGGAGGAGGAGGAGGAGGAGGTGGTGGTGGTGGTGGGGGGGAGGAGGAGGAGGAGAGAGGAGAGAGGAGGGAGGGAGGGAGGGGTGGTGGTGGTGAAGGAGGGGATAGGATGGAGGAGGAGGAGGAGGAGGAGGAGGTGGTGGGGGAGGGAGGAGGGGATAGGATGGAGGAGGAGGAGGTGGTGGTGGGGGGGAGGAGGAGGAGAGAGGAGGGAGGGATGGTGGTGAAGGAGGGGATAGGATGGAGGAGGAGGAGGTGGTGGGGGAGGGAGGAGGGGATAGGATGGAGGAGGAGAGAGGAGGGAGGGATGGTGGTGGAGGAGGGGATAGGATGGAGGAGGAGGAGGAGGCAGTGGTGGGGAGGAGGAGAGAGGAGGGAGGGATGGTGGAGGAGGCGGTGGTGGGGAGGAGGAGAGAGGAGGGAGGGATGGTGGAGGAGGAGGGGATAGGATGGAGGAGGTGGTGGTGGTGGGGGGGGGGAGGAGGAGGAGAGAGGAGGGAGGGATGGTGGTGGTGAAGGGGAGAAATGATGGAGGAAGAGGAGGAGGGAGGGATGGGATGGAGGAGGAGGGGGAGGGATGACAGTGGAGGGGGAGGGATGACGGTGGAGGAGGGAGGGGAGAAATGGAGGAACAGGAGGAGGGAGGGGTGGAGGAAGAGGGGAGGGCTGGGGGGGAGGGGTGGAGGAGGAGGAGGGAGGGGTGGAGGAGGAGAAGAGGTGTGGGTGGAAGAGGAGGGTTTTTAAGGTTGGAGGATGGGGGTGGGAGAGGAGAAGTCTCAGACTATTGAGGTAAATTAAATAAAATGTTCTGTATATAATTCTGCTCCAATCTCTTCAAAACACTTCACAATTGAAGAAGTGCCTCTGAAGAGTGGTCACTGTTGAATTTGGAGTCAGGATGGAGTGCGACTTCCTCCCACCCCAGGTCTGAGCTGGCTGATGAGGTCAGTGCAGGATTCACAGATTCTTTTCCCAGTTGTGGCAGGTGGTGCCTGAGGGGAGTGGAGGGGGCTGGCTGCCAGGTGTAAGGTTAGTGAGGTAGTCTGCACCTTCCAACATATCTGGAGGACTTCAGTGTACTTCTAGCTGTGGTTCTCCATACCATCCTGAATGCTCCTTCACCACCTTGAGTAATCATGGGCTAGAGATTTCTATGGATCAGTGAGAATGTTCCATTTCTTCAGTTCTTGAATCTTTTCCTCTGCCCTCCTGTTAATCACTTGCCCTGATAGAGCTTGGAATAGAATGGGCATGTTGGCCTGAGAGATAACACTTGGTTTGCTTATCCTTTGGGAGAATTTGGTGGATTTTGCAGAGACATCATTGGTGGTATCTCAACCATGCTTTGAGGCTTCCGCTGTAGGTAGGTAGTGGTAAACTCAGCTAGTTCCTGCAATGTAACCTCTTTCTGGTTCTTAGACATCCTTCCCTATCACCTCTGTATTTGAGTACAATGATGGGTCACCAATCAAACGGTTCTGAATGGTGTTGAATCTGTTGATTGTTCTCTTCCATCACACACCTGTCTTGGTGAATAAGTGGGAGTTTTTGAGGAGTCAGAAGGTGAACCATCTGTGAAAGAGCCGTCACACTGCATTGGGATTACAATACCTCAAAGGGCTGGTCTAAATTGGTTTATTATTGTTAAATGTACTGAGGTATAGTGAAAAACTTTGTTTTGCATGCCATCCGTAGAGATCACTTCATTCCAAAAGTGCATTGAGGTAGTACAAGGAAAAACAATAATTGAATCCAGAATAAAGTGATACAGTTACAGAGAGTGCAGGCAGACAGCAATAATGAGGTAGATTGTGGGTCAAGAGCCAACCTTCTTATACTAGGGGATTGTTGAATTGTCTAATAACAGTGGGATAGAAGTTGTCCTTGAACCTGATGATATGTGCTTTCAGGCTGTTGTATCTCCTGCCCAATGGGAGGAGGGGAAGAAGAGAGAATGTCCAGGATGGGTGGGGTCTTTGATTACGTTGTCTACTTTACCAAGGCAGGGAGAAATGTAGACCGAGTCCATGGAGGGAAGGCTGGTTTCCATGATGTGCTGAACTATGTCCACAACTCTGCAGTTTCATGCGGTCTTGGGCAGAGCAGTTGCCGTACCAAGCCATGATGCATCTGGATAGGATGCTTTCTATGCTGTTGTGAGTCTCTTTGTATTGGCAGTAGTGAGATTGCTTTTATTTTAATCCAGTTTTTTTTTCTCTCCTAAAGACGCTGATTCATGCTGGCTAATGGTCTGGAGCTGGAATCCTGTGGAAATTTCCCTCCTAGCAGTAAAGGCACCGAGTCCAGTTATAGGGCCAAACTGATGCCAACTGAGATCAGGTAATTCACAACTTGCTTAAAACTTGTTTTGCAGGTAACGGCTTGCTGTGATTTGAGACCCAGCAGCCTTAGCAGCAGAAGAGAGGAGGCTGCAGAGTTTAAAACTTGTTTTGCAGGTATAAAAGGAAGTCAGGCTCTAGCAGAGTGGCCATGTTTGAGTTCTAAGTGCAGTGTTTGAGGTCGGATTGCTAAGGTTTTGGCTGTGAGGCTTCGGCGAGGATGCTGAGCAGAGGAAAAATTCAAGGTAAGCACAGGCAAGGTGTCTCAACTTTAATGTTCACACTTGGTGAGTCAGAATGGCGGTTAGAGCAGCGGTATAATGTGGATGTGGGAGAACAGGGAGACTTCCAGCATCCCTGAGGACTACACCAGTGGGAAGTGTCCAGCTGCAGCTCCTAGCTGACCGTGTTAAGGAGCTGGACACACTTGAGATCATCTAGGAATGCTAAGAGCATCATAAGTAAGAGTTTCAGTGAGGTGGTCACACCTAGGGTGCAGGCTGCAGGTAGTTGGAAAGGTGGAAGGGGTAGACAGAGTGCAGGATTCCCCTTGAAAACAAGTATACTATTTTGGATACTGTTGGAGAGGACGACCCTTCAGGAAAAAGCAGCAGGCAGGTATGTGACATCAGGACTGGCTCTGAGGCTCAGCAGAGAAGGCAGAAAGTACTGTAATGATAAGAAACTTGATAGTTAGGGAGGCAGTCAGGAGATTCTGTGACTGCAAAAGGGACTCCAAGATGGTGTGTAGCTTCCCTGGTGCCAGGGTCAAAGATGTCTTTGAGCGGTTGCAGAACATTCTCACAGGTGAGGGTGAACAGCCAGAAGACTTGTACCAATGTGGACAACATGACATGGGTAGGAAAAGAGATGAATACAGGGAGTTAGGAAAGCAGTTAAAAAGCAAGACCTGAAGGGTAGTAATCTGTGGATTACTCCCTGCACCATGAGCTTAGTGAGGGTAAGAATAGGAGGATATTGCAGATGGATGCATGACTGAAGAGTTGATGCAGGGGGCAGGGATTCAGATTTGTGGACCATTGGAATCTCTTCTGGGACAGGGGTGACCTGTACAAGAAGGACAGGTTGCAGCTGAACTGGAGGGGGAACCAATATCCTAGTGGGCAGATTTGCTAGTACTACTAGGGAGGGTTTAAACTAGATTGGTGGGGGGGTGGGATCCAAGGCAAAAGTGATGCAGATGGAAGGCTGGATTTTGAGAGAGAATTCAAAGACAGTAAAGTCAGTAGACAAGACGGGCAGGGAGCAAGGAAAGGCTGTTGGATTAAATTGCATTTATTTCAATGCAAGAGGCCTGACAGGCAAGGCGGATGAACTCGGGGCATGGATAGCTACGTTGGACTGGGATATTTATAGCCATTACAGTATCATGGCTAAGGGAGGGACAGGACTGGCAGCTGTCTGTTGCACGGTGGAGGAAATGGAGGAGGGAGAGTTGCATTTCTAATTAAGGGGAACATCATGGCAGTAGTCTGAGATGAAATTACTGAGGGATCATCAGGCTTTATGGGTGGAGCTGAGAAATAAGAGGATGATTACCTTGTTGGGATTGTACTGCAGGCCTCCCAATAGTCAACGGGAATTAGAGGAGATTGCAGAAAGTTGCAAGAATAATAGGGTTGTCATAGGGGATTTTAACAGACCTAATATAAACTGGGATGTGGTGTTAAGGGCTTAGATGGGGTGGAATTTGTTAAGTGTGTTCTGGAAAATTTCCTCATGCAATATATTGAAGGCCCTACCAGGGAGAGGGCAAAGTTTGACCTACTCTTAGGAAGTGAGGCAGGACAAGTGACTGAGGTTGTCAATGGGGGAGCACTTTGGGACCAGCGACCATAGTTCATAGTTATGGAAAGAGACAGATCTGGTCTGCAAGTTAAAGTTCTAAATTAGGGGAAGGCAAATTTTGACGGTATTAGACAGGATCTTGTTTGCGGGCAAAGAGACATCTGACAAGTGAGAGGCTTTTAAAAGTGAGATATTGAGAGTTCAAGATCCGCATGTTCCTGTTAGCGTGAAGGGCAAGACTGGCAGGAGCAGGGAACCCTGGATAACAAAGGATATTGAGGCTCTTTTCAGGAAGGAGGAAGAGGAGGCATGGGTCAGGTACAGGCAGCTGGGATCTTGTGAATCCGGGAGGAGTATGGGGGTTGCAGGAGTATTCTCAAGAAGGAAATCAGAAGGGCAAAAGGGGGACATGAGATACCTCTGGCAGAGAAGATTAAGGAGAATCCAAAGAGATTTTGTAAGTATGTTAAGGGAAAAAGAGTAACTAGGGAGAAAATAGGACCCCCCAAAGACCAAAGGGGACATCTTTGTGAGGAGCCACAGGAGATGGGTGAGGTCCTCAATGAGTATTTCTCCTCTGTCTTTACCATGGAGAAAGACATGAAGACTTCGGACCTTGGGATAGTTAATGGGAAGGTCCTGGGATCGTCTGCATTACAGCAGAGGAGGTATTAGATGTCTTAAAACGTATGAAAGTAGATAAATCTCCAGGGCCTGATTAAGTATAAGCAAGAACACTGTGGGAAGCTAGAGAAGAAATTGCAGGAGTCCTAGCTGACAGGTGAAGTACTGGAAGGTGGCTAATGCTGTGCCTTTATTTAAGAAGGGCTACAAAGAAAATCCTGGAAATTTTAGACTAGTAACCCTAACATCTATGGTAGGTAAGTTATTAGAGGGGATTCTGAGGGATAAGATGTACAAGCATTTGGAAAGTCAGGGGTTGATTACGATCAGTACGGTTTTGTGCATGGGAGATCGTCTCTCTCTCAAATTTGAGTGAGTTTTTTGAAGAAGCAACCAAGAAGGTCGATGGGGACGGGGCAGTAGACATGGTCTATATGGACTTCAATAAGGCCTTTGATGAAGTTCTGCATAGTAGGCTACTATGGAAAGTTGGATTTCATGGGATCCAGGGAGAGCTGGCTGATTGGATACAGAATTGGCTTGATGGCAGGAAGCAGAGGGTGATGGGGGAAGGTTGTTTTTCAGACTGGAGGCCTGTGACTAGTGGTGATCCCCAGGGCTCGGTGCTGGGCCCATTGCTATTTGTCGTCTATATCAATGATATGGATGAGAATGTACAAGGCATGGTTAGTAAGTTTGCAAATGACACTAAAATAAAAAGGTGGTGTCATTGATAGTGAAGATGGTTATCAGGATTTACAGAGGGATCATGATCAGCTGGGTAAGTGGGCCGAGGGGTGGCAAATGGAGTTTAATTTGGATAAGTGTGAGATGTTGCATTTTGGGAAAACAAATGAGGGTAGGACTTTCACAGTGAAGGGTAGGTCCCTGGGGAGAGTGGTAGAGAAAAGGAACCTAGGAGTACAAGTACATGGTTCCCTGAAAGTGGTGTTGCAGGTAGACAGGGTGGTGAAGAAGGCTTTTGGCATGCTGGCCTTCATCAGTCAGGGCATTAAGTACAGAAGTTGGGATGTAATGTTGAAGTTGTACAAGATGTTGGTGAGGTTGCATTTGGAATGTTGTGTTCAATTTTGGTCACCCTGCTATAGGAAAGATGCCATTAAGCTGGAAAGAGTGCAGAGGAGATTGGAGGATGTTGCCAGGACTCGAGGGACTGAGTTATGGAGAGAGGTTGAGCTGGTTGGGACTTTTTTCATTGGCGCGTAGGAGAATGAGGGGTGAATTTAGAGGTGTATAATATCATTGGGGGGGGGGCGGGGAAAACCAGATAGGGTGAATGCACACAGTTTTTTTTCCCAGGGTTGGGGAATCAAAAACTAGAGGGAATAGGTTTAAAGTGAGAGGGGAGAGATTTAATAGGAAACTGAGGGGCAACTTTTTCACCCAGAGGGTGGTCAGTATATGCAATGAGCTGCCAGAGGAAATGGTTGAGGCAGGTACATTAACAATATTTAAAAGATACTTGAACAGGTACATGGATAGGAAAGGTTTAGAGTGATATGGGCTAAACACGGGCAAATAGGACTTGCTTAGATGGGAATCTTGGTTGGCATGGACAAGTCGGGACAATCGGCCCGTTTCTGTGCTATATGACTGACAACTGTTACCTAACCTCGTTCTGTAGGATTTTGTATAATGCAAGAAAGTTCCTTCAATTACCAATTGATTTCAAGAACCAGGGTTGTTTCTTAGTGCATAAATGCTATACTGTATATATTTAATTTCCCTACTTTTTGGTTCTTTCAAGTTAGTATTTTTACTTTGACATAGGTAATTTTTTTTATTAAGAGATATGGATTTGATTGAAAATCAACTGGAGCTCCTTTTGAAAGGAGGAGGCATGGAGGTACAGAACTACGACTCCCCCCTGGATGAAGTGGTACCAGTAATTGTGCGGAAGACCGTTTGTTACATCGTGGCTGCGATAATACTAAATGAGCAGGTAAGGCTGTTGTCTCATCTACTCCCTGGGAGCCAAATGTGTTGGAATTTGGCTAGGTCCAGAACTATGTACTGTTGCTGTGCAGTTAGAAGATGTAAGGAGCTTTGTGCCGCTTTGCTTTTCCTGCTAGCAGATCTTCTGCCACTATTATCTTTCTAAAAACTTCCTCAAACCTAATCGTTAGGCCTATACTTAGCTCATCCTTTCAGTTAACTTCCTTCTTAACTCTGCTTCAGTCTTCCTTTAGCTTATTGAGAGATTTTGTTTTTGAATTCAAGATACAAATTGTGTAAAGGGGTGGGCAATGGAAGAACCACAAAGATGATTTTAAAAACATTGGTTTTGCGCTTCCTTCCATCCAACCTTGTTGGACCCGTGACCTGACCTGTAGCTCAGTAAGTAGGCTGGGATCTCCTTTCAGATTTTCACATTTGTGAAGTCTAGCATAACTGTATAGAGAAGAGCGCAGGTGGCATTGTTGCTATTTTGTTTTTTCTGTGAAATTGTCCAGTGCATGGTCCTGACCGTTTTGTACAGGAATATTTGTTTCTCTGACTGCCTTTTGTTATATTTTGAGAACAGGTTATAGATGAGGTGTATTATGAATTAGTGAATAGGTGATAGAACTCTTGATTTCCCAGAACTGCTTGTTGGCAAAAGAAAGACAGCAGAAGGCAAGGTGTTTCTTATCTGAAGTCCTGACCAAATCTTGGACTAGAAAACTATCCAGAAGCTCGATTTCCAAAGTTGGAAGAACATTTGGTAAGTTTCGCAGTTGTAAGAAAAGTGAAGACTGAAGGGAATCACTGACACTGATATTTTTAAGATAAAGAGACTAGAAATGACTACAACAGCAAGAAAGAATAGGGGTGAAGGTTCACTGATCAATTTGTAAACAATTCTTGATGCCAGTATTGTGACCCATATATCAGAGACACTGCCCACAGAGAAGCAGAGTTAAAGGTTTGGACATTCTTTCTGCATTAAGTGTGCAACTGGCGCTCATTTACTTTAGTTTTCAGTGCATTGGTCCTGGAGTTGGCTCCTCATGTGTTCACACTGTCACCTTCACATTCATTATGTTGTCACAATAAAGGATTTGGATTGTACATTGTAATATTAGACAATGTTTTGCTGATGTGCGTCAACTAAATGTCATAACATAAATGTAGATGAGATAAGAACAGGTGTTTGGACTTGTGTCAGAAAGAGACGGTCTTTTAAAAAGGTACATAAGTAATGTGAGCAGGAGTAAGCCAATTGGATTTCAACCCTATTCTGCCATTCGATGAGATCATAACTGATCTCAACCTCTTGACCTCAAAATTACTTTCCTGTTCTCTCCCCATATCCCAGAGAAATTTAAGAAACAAGAAATAAAAATGTAGCAAGACTGAAAGTGATTTTGCAATATTATAAAAAGGCATTTTAAAAACAAAACAATGCAATTCCTGTCAGCTTTGGGAAAATTTTACAATTATAAATTGGGAACTGTAAGTGGGAAATAGTGTTTTTGCCTCTTACCTGTACCCTGTATGCCAACAGCTTTCCTAAAGCTGGTTAAGAAACAACTAAAAATTGCAGATGCTGGAAATCTGAAAAAATAAATGCTAGGGGAAAACTCAGCAGGTCAAGCAGAGTGTGCAGAGAGAGAAATAGTTAATGTTTCAGATCAATAACCTTGACCTTTGGTTAGTCACGTACAATACCACACGATTTAAAATAAGTGCTATGACAGAGGCAAAAAGACATCGTAAACAATCAGTTTAAAAGAGTAAAGTGAGGCAAACGTTTGGATAGAGGGGCCAGCCCAAAGTACTGAGAATCCAAGGAATGTGACAAACTGGCTTGGTTGTAGTTTTGCTAATTTTTAATTCGAAGAACATTACCAGGGTGCTTAATTAATGATATGATGCAGTTATAAGGGCGCTGCTACTCCACTGACGTGAACATATCTGCACTTTGGATAGCAATGATGGTGGTCTGTTTGAACCTTAATGGGGTTTCAGTTGCAGAAATCTTGTCTCCTTAATACAGTTGGTGTACTGGTATTTAACAGTGCTGTTAAGTGTATGGGCATGCATGCATTTGTTCCATTTTCATGGTTAGCTTGCTGACTGGTGTTGTTGCTGGGATTCAAGACCCAGATTTGATGGTGGTTATTCTAATGACGACTCTGCCCTGCCGGGTTGTATGTTGGATTTGGGAAAGTCCACTTGTACGCTAATGACGGCAAAGTTGTAGTTTTTGTTGAAGATGACATGGACCACTTTTTCTCCCAAAGGCTAAGTTTACAATCCTCGCAACTTTTACTTTATCTAAACGTGCAGAAAGAAGTGGTGATGATGCAGGAGGCAAAGCAGGAATGTTACGGCAAGTGGTACCTGCCAGCCGGGAGGATGGAACAAAATGAAACCATTGTCGAGGCTGTGAAGAGAGAAGTTCAAGAAGAAACCGGTTTGGAGTGCGAGCCCTACACCCTGCTGAGCGTGGAGGAAAGAGGTCCACGGTGGATCCGTTTCGTTTTCCTGGCAAGAGTTACAGGTTTGCATTTCCCTTTGCGGTGGGAGTGGTGGTAATTAAAGTGGTTGCTACACTGTAGGAAAAGTAGTGACTACAGTCCTAAATTGTTTCTTTTGGAATGTATACATTGGGTATGATGCTTTGATGTGAAAATTTTTAGGGAGATGAGATTGGTATTTAGTGACATTTTAGGACACAAATAGAGTCTTGAAGTCATTAGACTTGTACAGCATGAAAACAGGCCCTTTGGCCCACTGCATCTATGCTGACCATCATGCTATCTATTACTAATCCTACATGCCTACATATCCCTCTATGCCCTGGTCATTCAAGTACCTGTCCAAATGCCCCTTAAATGTTGTAACTGTTCCTGCCTCCACCATCACCTCTGGCAGCTCTTTCCAGATACCAACTACCTTCTGTGTGAGGAATTTACCCTTCAGATCCCCTTTAAACCTCCTCCCTCTCTCCTTAAACCGGTTGGGCAGTTTCTTCCCTTCTGGACTCAATACTGTCTACATTTCAGGCTGCCTCAGGGAAGCAGCCAATGTAATCAATGACCCCTTCCCACCCCGTACATTGTCTTATCTCCCCCCTTCCATTGGGCAGAAGATACAAAAGCTTGAAAGCGCACACCACCAGGCTCAAGGACAGCTTCTATCCTGCTGTCGTAAGACTACTGAACCTTAAGGCACGTGTTGTTGCATGACTATCTTTTTTTCTTTACATCATGCCTAGTGTTGATGGGCTGTCTGATATAGGAAGCTGAATTATTCTTTCAAAAACCTAAGTATGATGGACTTAGCTTTTGAGATCTTTGTGCAATGGATTTCCGTAAGTAAAAATGATGAATTAATGGCAAATGGTAAATTGAGTGGACAACTTCTGTAAATGTTTCCTGTAACTCATGGAAATAATTTTATGCACCATTTTTGTAAGTGTTGTGTTCATGGAGCTAAAGAAGCATTAACATTAAGCTTCACAGAGGTAATTTTTACCTGGAATTTTATTATTTACAGAGTTTTCATAATCACAGATTGTCAATTTACTCTTCTAGTGACTTAAAAACTGTGTATCGGATGGTTGTTTAGTTGGCGTGTCCAATGCTGACATTAAATGATGATGTTTATTTCTAGGAGGGAACTTGAAGACTACATCAGAGAGCGATGCAGAATCCTTGCAGGCGAGATGGTGGGACAGAGTGTCGCCACTTCCACTGAGAGCCAGAGACATCTTAAATTTGATCTCATTTGCTGTCAAACACAAAGAGAAAGCTTCTCATCCAGTGACTATGCCTGTTGAGTTGCCCTGCTCAGTTGTGTGTCACCGAGTAGTATCAGCCTTTCTCAACAAGAACAATGAACTGTGGCTGCTGAGCAACAATCAGGGCTACCCTCATTTCCCCGTGACAGTTTGTGGCTCCTCCTCGGCTGACCTATCTTGCAGCGTAGAAGTGGCCATCTACAGACTGATCAAGGAGTGCTTGAGGGATTCGCAGGTCAAGGTGAAAACTCATGGTATCTTGGGGTTGCAGCACAGCAGTGGAATCACTGGGAAGACAGATGGTGTTTGTTTCAATGTGCTAGTTACTGTCGCCCAGATGGAAACTACATTCGGCCAGTTCCCTCCAGATATTAACAACGTGAAGTACGCTTGGCACAAAGTGGATAATGATGATTTAAAAATTCAGTTGTTAGAGAGATTGTCATTTTCTTCTGTTGTGCCATTTTTGAATTAAAGTGACAAGGGAACCGGAGTAAGAGGATTGAATTTTTTATACTCATTATCTGCGTAGGGCTTCTAACGCACATAACGTTGAACTATTGTTATTTCTGTTCATAATATGGACATAGAAATGCAAAGAATGATGACTGTAACTTGGAATTGCATCACTTAAGCAACTACTTCCCTCTTCAATCTTTTAAATCAGATTTCACAATCAAATTAAGCAGAAAAAACCTGTATTAACAGTTGGGCTTCAACATGTGGGAAAGGTAAAGACTTGATGGTATTACATTAACAGAAAATGCCAGAAATTCTTGGGATCAGATAGCATCTGTGGAGAGAGAGAAACAGAGTTAACTTTGCAGGGTATTGACCCTTTCAGAATTGAGAAAAAAAGATTTTTTTTTGAAGTTTTAAATCTCAGAACTGAATCTTGAAGATGCTATCATTTTCTTCCCCCACTGGTTTGATCCCTTATTCAACCTTTGTTTCCTTACTCCAAAGTTAATGATACAGGCCTTAATTTAGCTAACTAATCTATTATGTGGTAAGTGCCTGTTGAAAGTCTTGTACACCACAATGCACCAACCCTTACTATTTTATTAAAGAGCTCAATCAAATTAGTCAACTATATTTTCCCTTTAAGGGTGTTGAATTTCATTTATTAGTCCATCCTTTTCTAAAAGCTGATTAAAATCAATTTAGAATTAAATTAAACATTTCCCCACTACAGAATAAATACACCGGCTATTTTGTCTCAATCCTCCTGACTAACTGCACTAAACACTCTCACAATGGAATGGGAATACAGGGGGAAGGGACCATTTAGCCCCCTGAAACTGTTCTGCCATTCCGCAAGATTATGGCTCATCTGAAATAGGATTGATCTGGAGGATCTTTATTTTAAAATAGGCATTTTTTTTTCTCATTAGTTCTGGAATAAAATGGGAAACTTTCCCCTCAATCATACATGCAGATAGTACAATGAATCCTTTGATTTTGGGAGTACTGACACAGATACTGTTAAACAATCTGTAGTAAACCCGTTCTTGTTGGCAGGTCTGATCAGTGGGAATCTTCTGCTCACTGTGCTAGACACCAATATTGTGATATTCTCACAGTTCCACTGTCCTGGCTGATTGTGTTCAGTCTGTAACTAATAGTTGTATTTGGGTAAAGTTGGTGCTTACCCAATTATGATTTCAAATGGAAAATACAGACCTGAGCCCTAGGCTGGAGGGGGATCTTTGTCAGGTGAAGTAGTTTGAATCTCTTCATATATTGCTGTGTCGAAATCAGCATGTCAATACTTGTGACCAATGAAAAATGGCTGTTGGAGGGAGGGTGGGGAGAGAACAGTGAATCATACGAATCAGGTCATGGAGATGGTGACAGCCAAGAACAGAGAGTGAAATGTGGAGGTGGTTTGTTACACCTTTCCTTGTGCGCACAGACACATGTTCACCTCTCAAAGGCTAGGGAAACATTGATATTGGGGATTTCACGAGAAACTAATTGTGACTGTTCAGTTACAGAGCTGCAGCTCCAGTGATACCTACACACTGTCAGTTTGGAAGTACCAGTGAAGGGCTATAGTTCTTTGGTGTGGCCCGTTAGAAGGCTGAAAAATAGATGCTATTTGCATGTTGGAATGTGGAATAATAAATACTGAAGTGAGAAAAATGTCAGCTTTGCGAATGAAACACCGGTGACCTGGATTCTGAAACTGAAGGAAGAGATCCCCAACAGGTAAGGGCAGAATGTCAGAGACACATGCTGCATGTGGTTCAATCAAATTCTGCTTCATTATTGCTAAAATTAAACTGCTACAATTGTATGTACTGGCTGACATATTGGACCATTAACCGGGACACTTTAGATGATCAATTTGAAAGCACAACTGAATGGGAAATGCCAAATAAACATCTATTTCCTACAAGATTACATGACACTCAATAGGAAAGAGGAACGAACAGGAGTGTAGCTAGTGAGACTACATCCGAGACCCAACATTAGTTCAGTTTAAAGATTTGTGCCCCACCTCTTGTTGATTTTCTGTATTACCATCAGCATTGTGAAAAGACCAGTCAGAAGGACCCCAAGGATGATGTTGATGTAAACAAAGGGAGAGGTAGATTCATCCAACTATTCTTAATCAAGAATTACAAAGATTTAACACAGGCACCAGCCACCTCCCCATAGTCATAGAACACGGAAACAGGCCCTTCAGCCCAACTTGTCCATGCTGACCAAGATGTCCATACAAGCTAGTGCCATTTGCCTGCATTTGGCCCATTTACCTCTAAACCTTCCTATGAACCCATGAACACTACCTTGTTATTTTTTGCACTATTTTTGTAATTTATGGTAATTTTGTCTTTGCACTGTACTGTTGCCACAAAGCAACAACTTTCATGTCATCCAAGTCAGTGATGATAAATCTGATTCTTACCCCCAACAAACTCCCTGCAGAAGTGGAGCTAATCTTCAGAACTGTTGTGAAGATGTTCAACCTATGGTGATTACAGTCTGGATCCGTCACTCAAACCTCCATGGCTGAGTTGTAGTATGCAGACTGCTCGCGTTTGCACGTGTTCAGAGGTGGAGCTCCAAGCCACTGTCGACCCTTTCACTGAAGCATACGAAGGGACGGGCATATACTCAACAGCAGGTCCTCCACCAACCTGCCCCTGCTGTACCACACTGCCCTCCAATGACAAAGGTTCACGGCAAAACCTTGGGAAAATGCAGACCATTTCCTGTAGCTGGGAGCCACCTCTTGCCGAAAGCAGACATCAGTGAAGAAATTCACTATCACCTTCAGTGTCCCAGCACAGCCTTTAGCCGATTGAGAAAAGGAGTGTTTGAAGATCAAGACTTCAAACCAAGCACAAAAATTCTGATCTACTGAGCAGCAGTGATCCCTGCCCACCTATATGCCTCTGCAGTCCAGATGAAGGGTCTTGACCCGAACCGTTGACTGTCCATTTCCCTCCATAGATGCTGCCTGACCTGCTGAGTTCCTCCAGCACTTTGTGTATTGCTCCAGATTCCAACATCTGCAGTCTCTCCTGTATGTCTCTGCTACTTGCACTACCTACAGCAGGCATCTGAAGACACTGGAAGAATCCCACCAGTCCTGTCGCTGTTAAGATCTTGGAAGGATGAGCAAAACAACATCAAGCTTTCCCAGGCCAACATCCCCAGCACTGAGGCCATAGTTACACTACATTGGGCAGGCCACTTCATTCACATGCCCAATACCAGACACCCAAAACAGACACTCTATTCCAAGCTCTGTTATAGGATGACTAGGTGGGCAGAGAAAAAAGATTCTACAATGCACTGGAAGCTTCCTTGTAGAAATTCACCAGCTCCTGGGAAACTCTGCCCCATAACTGGGGAGGAGCATTCGGGCTGGGATTGAAAATGTGGAAGTCACGGGGCAGGAATAACATGGCAGCCCTGTGCCCCTCACAACCTACCCACCCCATCGGGCACCCATTTCCCATCTGTGGCAGAGCCAATGGATCCCACCGGTCACCTGCGAACCCACAAAACTTAACTCATCCTCTATCCCCGGGGACTGCTTTGGTCGAATTGGCTTTGTAATAGGTGGTGAATCTACTTGGGCTGGTTAGTTTGAAATCGGCCTTCGGAAATTAACAAGAGAAATTACACAAACAAGAACCCCAATATTAATACTTACTGTCTGGTGTGTTCAGAGAAACCAAAAAAGGCAAAGCAATATCCATGGAAATTATGGTAAAAACATTTCATGAATATTATAAAGATATAAATCTTGATGAGTTAGTGACTTCAGTGAGTTAGTAGGACAGAGCTCCCCCTGCATCATTTAGCAGAACAAATCACAGCCGCATCTTCCTTATGATCACAGTCGTGATGACTGGTGGCGAGGGACCACAGTCAGAGAGAAAGGATTCACTTCCCGTGCATCTCACCTCGTCCAGCCAGATCACACCGGCGCGCTGAGCAAAGGCCGCCGCTCCCGCAGCCAATAAAGCGGAGCCACAGCCCAGTTGCCTGCAGACAACGTTAGTATCGGCCAGGTCCCGGGAGTCATCGCACACTGTGCCCCAGCTGTTGTTGGGCAGTATCTCCACCCTCCCTGAGCAGTTGGTGCCACCGCCAACCAGCCGCAACGATGGTCCTGCTTCTAGGAAAGAGAGAATCACTTGTTTAGTCCGCCTTGAATACCCATAGACTCGTACAGCACAGAAACAGGCCTACCGTGTTCATCAAAGTAATGCAGAAAAAAAGTACCTGTTCTGTTCATGTCCCAAATAGATTTCTGGAACACAGTCCTTCAGACGGTGGGATCTCTCCGTCATGTTGGCTTCTGTTCAAAAGAGGAACATGCTGAGTACAATGGAGACACAGGAGACTGCAGATGCTGGAATCTGGAGGAAGAAACAAACTGCTGGAGGAACTCAGTGGGTCAGGCAGCGTCTGTGGAGGGAAATGGACAGTGGACGTTTTGGGAATGAAAAGCCCAGTTGAAGAAGGGTCTCGACCTGACATGTCCCGTTGGACGTTCATCTCCCTTCATAGATGCTGCCTGACCCACTGAGTTCCTCCAGTGCTTTGTGCGTTAATAGAGTGTCTCGGGTAGAAAGGCAGAGGTGAAAAGCCAGTGTAACAAAACGGTGAGAGAATGGGAGAAGCAAGAAGTAGCAAGCCATAGGTGGATCCGGGGGAGGGAGGAGGAGGAGGAGGAGAAGGGGAGGGGGGAGGGGGGTGGGGAGGGTGGAAGCAGTGACAGGGGCTGGGAGGTGATAAATTACCTACACCTGGTCCACGTCTCTCTAGATCCACAGCCATGCACTTACCTGCACTCTGAAATGACCTAGCAAATCATTCAGTTGTAATAAAACACTAAAGAAAAGCTGTGTGTCTGTGTGAACGTATTGGACCTCTGTTACCAAGTCAGTGGGTAGGAAACAGACTGAGAGCTGCCTCACCTGAGCATGTCACGCCCACATCTTCCTTATACCCGCAGTCGTGTTCTCCCCACGGTGCCGAGCGACATTCCCAGAGGGACGACTTGTCGCCTACATCAGGACATGATGGATGAAAGGAATGTACTGGGACCTCTGTTGTTTGTGATGTACATAAATGACCTGGATGAGTATGTTGATGGGTGGGTTAGTAAGTTTGCAGATGATACCAAGATTGGTGGAGCTGTGAATAGTGTAAAAGACTGGTGACGGATACAGCGTGATGTAGATCAGTTGCAGATGTGGGCAGAGAAATGGCAGATGGGGTTTAACCCTGATAAATGTGAGGTGTTGCACCTTGGTGGGACCAATGTCAAGAGGCAGCACACTCTTAAAGGCAAGACCCTTATCAGTGTTGAAGAGCAGAAGGACCTTGGGGTGCAGGTCCATGGCTCTTTGAAAGTTGCTGCACAAGTAGTTAGGGTGGTTAAGAAGGCTTATGGAATGCTTGCTTTCATTAATCGAGGTATTGAGTATAGGAGTCAAGAAGTTATGATGCATTCTATAGAACATTGGTTAGGCTGCATTTAGAGTATTGCATGCAATTCTGGTCACCTCACTACAGGAAGGATATCAAGGCTTTAGCGAGGGTGCAGAGGAGGATTTACGAGGATGCTGCCTGGATTAGAGGGCATGTGCTATCGGGAGAGGCTGGACAAACTCGGGCTCTTTTCTCTGGAGCGGTGGAGGCTGAGGGGTGATCTGTTGGAAGTGTATAAAATAATGAGGGGCATAGATAGGATGGACAAGCAATATCTTTTTCCCATTATTGAGTGATCCAATACCAGAGGGCATGCATTTAAGGTGAAACTCCTCACAGGAGACGGCAGATGCTGGAACCTGCAGTAATGCGCAATCTGCTGGAGGAACTCAGCAGATGGGAGTTCCTGGCGCAGGGTTTGGACCCAAAGTATCGACAATTCCTCCCCCCAACCCCACAGATGCTGTTCGTCCGCTGTCCTGGAAGAACTCAGCAGGACAGGCAGCACTTCTTGTGTGTTGCTCCAGATTCCAGCATATGCAAATGTTTTTGTGTGTCTTTTTTTTGTGTGTGATTCATCCAGCAGATCGTTTGTTGCTGCTCACAGATTAACCAGCACTTTTAGGGCAGATTTAAACAAACACAATAGAAGCAAGTAACATAGAGGATTTGGAATTGCATTTTGAAACAAAGGATGGTGGTATTCCTGCAACAGCTCTGTGTTTCATTCCACTGGTTCTGCCTGTCCTGTTGAGTATCTCCAGCAGTTTGAGTTTTCATTTCAGATTTCCACATGTGCAAGCTATTTTTGTTTTGGTTTTTGCATTAATATTGAAGAGGGTAGTTTACAGCAGAGAATGTAAATATAATGTGGTGATTACCTGATTTATCAGCCTGACAGTTCCCAGGTCTGCCTACAATGAATGACATGGAATTAAGATGTTTATTTATTAGTCACATGTGCATCGAAACACGCAGTGAAATGCGTTTTTTTTGCGTTACTGAGAATGTGCTGGGGGCAGCCTGCAAGTGTTGCCACTTTTCCGGCGCCAACATAGCATGTCTACAACTCCTAACCCGTACGTCTTTGGAATGTGGGAGGCAACCGGAGCATCCGGAGGAAACCCACGCAGACATGGGGAGAACGTACAAACTCCTTATTGAATTGAACCCGGGTCTCAGGCACTGCAATAGCATCAAACTAACCGCTACACTACCGTGCCGCCCAATTAGAGTTAACTTGGGGCAGAAACATAATACGAGGAAGTCACAAAGGCAGCAGACTTAAATAGGGATTGTCACCTACTTGGAACAACATTTCTGGTGACTATAATCTCTTCTGTTCTCATTTCTCATGGTCTTCACTGTCTCTACAGCTAGCTAACATTTACAATGTACTTTAAAGGGTAGCAAGAATCACTCCGATGCACTGACCATTGCCGGACACCCGATTTTGGTGACGTTGGTCCTATTATTACCGGTGTGCTGGCGCTGTGAGAAGGCTGTGGGGATGAATCTGTTCCTTGTAGAATCACAGAAAGATACTGCACAAGCAATGACCCAATCACCCCCATCTGGCCGGCGTCAGCCCCTGAAGAAAACAGTTCCATTCCCTTGCCATTTCCCCAAAGGTATCGTCACCTGTGGCGACCCCACTCAGACCCATGCCTAGATTCCCTGGGAACAAACATTTTGGAGACGGGTTTGCTCTTTGGGATAATAATCTTCGGGCCATTTATCGCGCCTGTGTAGGGGTTCTGAGAAGGGGTCGAGAGTGGGCGCAGTCCCTTGTAATAATGACCTTCAGACCACTTACTGTCCGTGCGTTGGTACCCTGATAGAGGCAGAGGTGAGCCTAATCCTTCAACCGCTGTAGTGTCAGTGTCCGTCTCACAGTGAGAGCACAGCAAGACCCATTCAATGTACTTGGAACGGAAAGTGAAATTAAAAACTTTTCTTATCGTGTCGGAAGTTTTGATAGTTTTTAGTTTAAACTTGTCTTCCCCGTGGAATAGCAAAAGGTTCGACAAAATTCTAACAGTTATTTACACTAATTATATTCAAAAATCTTCCCGCCAAAATGAGCCCGTTTGTAAGACTGGATAACACGTCCCAACCTCGAACTGATTTCCCACTCCGGACTCTCACCAGCTGCTCTCTGCCAGTTATCCCACCATTGTTCAGGTCAGTGCTACTCGGTGAATAGTCGTCTTAATGACTAGTCATAATCATAGAGTCATACAGCAGGGAAACAGGCCCTTCGGCCCAACTCGTCCACGCCGGCTGTGTTGCCCAGCGAGCTAGTCCCACCTGCCCGTGTTTGGCCCATAGCCCTCTAAACCTCTCCTGTCCATGTACTTACCTAGATGGCTTTTAAATGTTGCTGATGTGCCAGTCTCAACCACTATTTCTGGCAGCTCATTCCAAATACGCACAACCCTTTGTGTGAAGAAGCTGCCCCTGATGTCCCTTTTAAATCCCTCGCCTCTGATCTTAAACCTATGCCTTGTTTTTAGCACCCACTCCCTGGCAAAAAAAAAGGACTATGTGCTTTCACCCTGTCTCTGCCCCTCATGATCTCCTCCGATCCAGGGAATAAAGTCCTAGTCTAAGCGACCTCTCCTTGTAATTTAGACCCCCAAGGTCCACCCAACATCCTGGTAAATCTTTCTGGTTAAGCGTTGTTGCTTTTAAAATGAAGGCAGAGTATTTATCTGTTCCCAATCCCCTGTTAATGTAGTGGTCCACAGGTCCCGATATCTCTTTCTATATCACACGCTATAGCCCTTGTTCGGGTTAGGCCTGAATAAGACTCAAAAACACGAAGCAAAGGAAATCGCATCCGACAATTTAAATTGAGCGAAATATAATTTCCAGTGAAATTCCGATGATAGCGAGGACTGCAGATGATGCGGATGGTGTAGAAAACGGACAAATGGAATTTAATCCAGAGAAGTGTGAGGTCTGCATCTGGGGCAGCGCAGCAAGGTTTGGAAATACACAATAAACAAGAGGGAGGTGTTTTGGAGTGAATGCCCGCAGCTCCGGAACAGTAACAGGGCAGGTGTTTCAAAAGACAAAGTTAGGCCACAGTTTTGAGTACTCAGTACCATTCTGGTCAACCATTACAGGAAAATGGGATTGCATTGCAAGGTGCAGGGGAGGAGATTGCCAGGGTAGGGACATTCTAGCTGTAAGGAAATAACGTATGGGCTGGGCTTGTTTAATTTGGAACAAAGGCGACCTCGGGGTCTGTAAAACTATGAGGCACATAAGAGTAAATAAGAACGACCCAATTCCCTTAGCAGAGAGTCAAAGTCCAGGGGCATTAATTTAAAGTAACTGGTGGAAGGATTGTGGGGGGGGGGGGGGTGGTGAGATGGGGGATGAGGGGCTCAGTCAGAGGATGACGGGGTTCTGGAACTACAGCCTGAAGAGCGGGAGAGGTAGAAAGCCGCTTTGCAGTCGAGCAGTGTTCCGATGCGGTGACCTGAGGATCCAAAGCCTGAAGTGGGATTAGGCCGGTATCACTTTCACAGCCGGCAAGAAAACGATAAGGCGAATGGCTCCTTTCTGTGTCATAATATTTCTATGATTTTTATGAAATGTCTCCCGAACCTCAGCTTTAATAGATGTAACTACAGTTGGAAACTGACTAAACGGGAGACAAATATCTTGAAGACTTGGGAAAAGAATCACCTGGTCGTTATTTGTCGCGACCCTACACTGGTCTCTCTCTACCACAATTCCGAGAATAGTGTAGTATATTTGATAAATAATTTAGGATTTGTCAGATAAAGCGACCAGCGAGCATCCGATATCGCACTGAACAGGGCACCGGCTGAAAATATGTAGCGTGAAGAAACAAAGGTCTGTAGCCTGTGAAAGGGGATAAATCTGGAAACTGAGAGTTTAATTTAGTATAACGTTTTGAAGATCGTCACATCATATAAAAATGCAAATTCTGAAAATCGAATAAAAACCACAGAAGCTGGAAATCTGAAATAAAAACTCAAAATGCTGGGGGAAAAACGCAGCAAGTCAAGCAGCATTTGTGGAAAGAGAAACAGTTTACGCTAACAGTTGCATACACATTAAATTCCCTTGGAGAAGCGGAAGATTCGGTGGCATCAGATTTTGAAACGCGTGCTTCATAATCATTATACCAAGAAGATGAAAAAACAGAAAATATTGGAAATTTTTAGCAGGTCAGGCAGCTTCTGCGGTGAGAGAAACAGAGTTAATATTTCATATTGAAGACTTTTCATCATAACTGCAGATACAGGGCAGACCAAGGATTAATTAATCATCATAAACAGTGAAGTAAATATACTTGAAACGGAGCTATACGCTGTTCTTACTCCCAGTCCAACAATCTAAAAGTGGGCAAACTATTTAAAACCTTGTTAGTTCAGAGTTCCATCACACGCGGTCAGTTAACACTAGAAAATGTCACGAATGGCAATATTTGTGGGATCAAAAGACAGCGGGTGTAACTTTGACCGGTCCCACACGACTTAATCCGCACATTTACAATCTGTTCTGACAATGACCGAGCTCCAGACAGTCAGAATCTGATGAAGGGTAATCGATCTAAAAGGTTAACTGTGTTTCTCTCTCCGCAGATGCCGCCCGACCCGCTGAATATCTCCAGC
The DNA here is from genome assembly GCF_009764475.1 of Pristis pectinata. Taxonomy (NCBI): domain Eukaryota; kingdom Metazoa; phylum Chordata; class Chondrichthyes; order Rhinopristiformes; family Pristidae; genus Pristis; species Pristis pectinata. The sequence continues at coordinate 9,304,720 of NC_067433.1, forward strand.
ACCTTCTATTTTTATTTTAGAATTTCAGATCGAGATTGCTCCGTTCAATAACCGGCGGGTGGGGGAACAAACTAAAACTGCCGTGATATTTGAGTCCGGTTTAAATATATGTTTGCCTCAAACATCACCCGAAAATTAGTATGGAACACACACAAAAAAGCCTTTCCTTATTTCATGAGAATTAAAACAGGCGAAACTCCCAAACTGGAAATGTGACTCAATAAAGCACTTTGTCGTTCGCTTTTTCCGACTCCTTTAATGACACACTTTAATGAAATGTCCCTGTTGTCTGTAATTTGATTTCGATCAGCACATTGTATATAAAAGTGCGTTTTCCTCTGAACCATAACGTGCAGCTAACCTTCAATGAAACAAGTACTGTGTTTTAGTATCACATCCGTTCCAGAACATTAATAATTTATACACAAAAACATACAAAGAAGAAATATAGAATACGCCTAATAACTATCAGTAAACGAACTTTTCTCATTGAGGGGCATCTCAATTAAAGATCGCTCTCTGCTGTGGGAGAAGATTAACCTTGTAAGATTAATCTTATTTTCTACCACAGTCTCTCTTTTCTGTCTCTCTGGAACACACTGCTTTTATTTCCGTCTGTCCCCCAGTCTCTCTGCATCTGCCATTCCCTTTTCCCTCTGTATCCCTTAATCACATTTCCCAAACCCTTTGTCTCCTGCCTGTTTAACTGTCTCGGCCTCAGTCTCTGTTTTACTGTTTCACTACCCTGATTTCTCTGCTTTTCCCTCTCTGTAATCCTCTATCCGTCTCTCTCTCGGGTGTCGGTTCCCATGTGTCTGCCGTGTCCCCTCTCTTTCTCAGTGTTTTGTGCTTACAGCTGTCTGCTTATCTTCCTTTGATCTCCTCCCCGTATCCTTCTGTTTGTGTCCACACTCTATTACCACTTCCTGCTCTTTGTCTCTCATACGTTGGACACCTCACATGATCGCTCTATCTGGAGTGTAATAACAGTGAATGATACACCAAAGAATTAATTAATTAATCTTTGGTGCCGCTTTCTATAAGGATTTTCCTGCTCTCAGGCACCTTTTTCTGAAGTCCCCTGGGAATCGAGGGTAACTTACTTGCTCTCTGGTTCTGTGGGTTCTGAGGTGGCTGCTGAGGCCAATATGGGGCCTGAAGACTCTTCCACAGATGGGGAGGAGGAACCTGATGGGGGGACTGGGGGAAGGTGGGGGGGGGGGTTTAGATTGTGAGGGGGTCTGCTTGCTTATGAGGGGTTCTGTGTGTTCCCAATACATGGCCTTGAGGTTCTCAATTCTAATCCAAATACTCCTTCTCCACTTCAAGTGGTTCTCTGGCCAGAGATTCCCAGGATATGTTGCATTTTTTCAAGGAGGCTTTGAGTACATCCTTGAATCTTCTCCTCCATCTGCCTGGTAATTTCTTCCCACGAGAGCGCTCAGGATTGTGCAATTACGAAGGAGGCAATGCAGCGACTCTACTTTGTTAGGAGTTTGAGGTGATATGGTGTGTCACCAAAGGCTCTTACAAATTTCTATAGAGGTACAGTGGAGAGCATCCTGACTGGTTGCATCTCCGCCTGGTATGGACCCTGCAATGCACAAGATCACAAGAGGCTGCAGAGGGTTGTAGACTCAGCCAGCTCCATCATGGGCACAACCCTCCCCATCTTCAAGACGTGGTGCTTCAAGAAGGTGGCATCTATCGTTAACGACCCTCACCGTCTGGGACATGCCCTCTTCTCGGTACTACCATCAGGGAGAAGGTACAGGAGCCTGAAGACCCAAACTCAACGACTCAGGAACAGCTGATTAGAACAGAGGCAGGTCCCAAGATATGGGAAGTAGTTCACATCTTCCAGAGTCTTGAATCTTAATTGCTGGAGGGCAGATTGGTGAAAGACCTTTGTCATGTGAGCCCATCCTCTCACACTCTCCCAAACGTCATTGCATATCTGCATAAGGTACTGAGCATCTTAGGAATGCAGCCTCCGCTGCTTTTCTAATATATTCTTCTATTTCCAAAGCCTAATATTTGTAATGAAAGTGATGAAGATGTTCCAAACAATTTCCCTCTTTATCCAGTTTCAACCGTACATTGAGCTTTGTACATGAGTCTCCAAAATGGCAGTCCTGGATTTGTTTATAATTGTCTCAGAGAGGGAAACAAAAAAACCAAATTGTGATTAGTTTGATCATCTACAGAGAATCATTCTGTAATTGGATCAAAGACTATATTTATGAAAATCCAATAGACGTCATAAAAGGGAGAAAAAATATTGGATTCTTGAACAATCACCATCAAATGTTGGGTTCATAAACTTGTATTTGTTTCTTTTATGACCCCAGCAGAAACATTCCTTCAGTTTCCAGTCTAATCACGTGCTATCACACATCAGTAACTTTTAAATCCTAAATCAAAATAGAAATATACAAAGTACTGAACTTGTTAGTTTTTCATCAGATAGACCACTCCCTTTTTGAATGATCTTCATCATTTGTTAACATATTAACCTTCCTGTGATGTGATCTGCATCAGCTTCTCCTACCAGTGGATTAACTGAGAGTGACAATGAGGATCAGCATTTACTGGAGGGAAATCTGGAACTTGATTCCAGTGAAGCCAGAACACACAGAGGAGACAAACGCTATAGAGTTCTTTTCTATGTTGGAAAGTCAAAATTGCAGCAATCAGGAGTAAAGTGAAGACACAAGAGTTGCAGATGCTGATGGTCTCTACCCGAAATGTCTACTGTCCATTTCCCTCCATGGATGCTGCCTGACCCGCTGAGTTCCTTCAGCACTTTGTGTGTTGCAATCAGGAGTAACTTTAGTTGATCCTTTTCTCCTGCTCCATATGAGCAACATTAGGATCCGGGTTTAACCGCCATGCCAGAAATTTGACAATTGGCTTTTCAGTGATGTCAAAAGTACATTTTTCTTAATAGGAGGAATTAAATTTGAGGCAACATCTGATCTTTCAGATGGACATAGATGACTCTGTGGACACTATTTCAAGGAAGTGCCAGGGAGTTATCCCTGCCTGGTCACTATCCTTCAATGAACATCACCAAGGCAGAACATCTAGTCATTATGACATTGCTGTCTGTTGGAGCTTGAGCACAACTTGCCTACTGTGTTTCCTATAGCCTAACAGCCACACTTCATTAGTAAAAAGGGCAATGGAATATTCTGAAAGTGCTTGAAGGTGTGCCATAGAAATAGTCTTTTTCTTTTTAACATTACCAAACTTTGAAGTTAATTAGCTGCAATTTATCTAACCAATGCATTTATAATATCATGGATTTGTGCTGAGATCAGTGTATTTTCAATCCCCGTGCAGCTGGGGGCCTCTGATAACCTGCACAATTTCCTGCTTTAGTGAGCTGACAGGAAGTGCAGAAAAGATAGCATACATCTGTACTTCACTGAAATATTTTTGCAGAGAGGGCCTTCACACTAATTGTCTCACAAAAACATATTTTGCTTCCTCCTCAAGGGCTTCCTTCCAGTGGCCATGAAGCTGGGGTGACGTCACATGAAGGATTCCATCCATCTCGGGGTACGAGGGACACGATCTTCTCTGCTTGACAACTCCAAGAGAAAAATGGGAAGTAGCATCAACCACAAAACATCAACATTAGACTTCATTAGATCAAGAGAGACTGTGGAGCTTCCTCCTTAAATTTGGCTGTAGAAATTTATCTTCATCTTACTCTTGTTTCATGAAGGCGCATAAGCCATGACCCTAACTAATGGATCTCCAGCACAGCCAATCACAATGCAGACTGGTGTCAAGCAAAGGCCATGTCATCAACCCCAACATTTTTCTCACCGTAATGCCGCATCTCATTTCCAAGCTCTTCAACCACAATCCAAAAACATTCATTCAGTTTTTTAAACTGCGTTTTCAAAGGAATTGAAGATAAAAGGAACAAATTTATATATTTTTCAAGTTATTTTATAGAATGAAATGTTTGTTCCACTTTAAAAATTGGGCAATTGTGATAGAAAGAGAAACCACTAGAAATCACCAGAACAAACTGAAATTTGGTTCATTGAAATCTTGGTTTGTTTAATGAAGCATTATAATAATGAACCACCGGCCATTTCTATATCTTTTTCAGGAACGTGACATTCCTGATACAGGCTAAAATAGAAACTAGAAAACTTGAATGTTGAGAGATGGACTCGATATCACCCCAATGTACAACCTAATTGTTTTGGAGACACAAGAGAGTGCAGATGTTGGAATCTGAAGCAACACACAAAACATTGGAGGAACTCAACAGGTCAGGCAGCATCTACGGAGGGAAATGGACAGTCAATGTTTCAGATCAAGACCCTTCACCTGGACTGAGACAGAGGGGAGATAGCCGGTATAAAAAAATGGAAGGAATGGGTAGGGCAAAAGCTGGCAGGCGATAGGTGGATCCAGATGAGGAGGGGTGATAGGCAGTTGGCGGAGAATGGACAGAAGTTAGGAGATGATAGGACTTCATTGTCTTATTTGTTTCACTGGGAAGAACTAGTGTATCAGTAGATGATCGAGAGGTGGTGAAGGCAGTGGACTGGTGGAGGGGAGAAGATTGGTGGTGAGGAGTGAATTGGGGGCAGGGTGAATTGGTGCTGGCAAGTGGATTGCAGATGGGGAGTGGGACTGACGATGGGCAGGGAGAGAGGATGCAGCTTGGCGAAGAGTGGATTGGTGGTTTTTGGTATTGGCATAGATTTATTATTGGCACATGTACTAAGATACTGTGAAAAACTTGCAAGACATCTGTATAGATCATTTCAAAACCTAAGTACTTTGAGGTAATAAAAGGGAAAAGCAATAACAGAATGCAGCATATAGTGTTATGGCTACAATTACAGAGAATGTGCAGCGCGGGTGGACAATAAGGTGGAAGGGCTATAATGAAGTAGATTGTGAGGTCATGAGTTCATCTTTATCGTACCAGGGGTCCGTTCAAGAGTCTTATAACAATGGGATAGAAGCTGTCCTTGAGCCTGGTGGTGTGTGTTTTCAAGCTTCTGTATCTTCTGCCCAGTGGAAGGGGGGAGAAGAGAGAATGTCCAGGTGGGAAGTGTCTTTGATTATGCTGGCTGCTTTTCCAAGGCAGTGAGAAGTGTAGACAGAGTCCATGGAGTGGAGACTGGTTTACGTGATGGACTAAGCTGTGTCCACAACTCTCTGCAATTTCTTGTGGTCCTGGGCAGAGCAGCTGTGAATGGATTGGTGGTACAAATTAGATTGTTGGTGGTGGGGAGAGGATTGGTGATGTGAGTGTATTGGTGATCGGGAATGGATTGGGGGTGGGAAATTGATTGCTGGTGGGGAGTGGACTGGTGATGCAGAGTGAACTGTTTCTCTTTAATTTATTCATTTTTTTTGGACAGTGGATGTCACTGGCAAGGCCCATCCCCTATGTCCTTGAGAAGGTTGTGGTGAGCTGCTTCTGGAGTCTCTGGTGAAAGTACTGCTATTGGGCAGGTAGTTCTACTGAGACCCAGCAATAATGTAGGTCTGGCAATATATTGCAAGTAAAGTTGGTGTGTGACTTGGAGAGACATCTGGGTAGTGTTCCCATGCACTTGCTGACCTTAATTTTGGCGATAAAAGTCATGAGTTTGGAGTAGCCAAGGCAAGTAACTGTTGTGCATTTTGCCACTGCACACTTGGTGGCATAGGGAGCGAATGTTTACATGGAGGATGTGGTGCTGACAAGCAGTTTGCTTTGTCCTGGATGATACCAAGTTTCTTGAGAGTTGTCAAAGCTGCACTCATCCAGGCAGATAGAGAGTATTCCATCATACTTCCGACTTGTGCCTTGCAGATGACGGGAAAGTTTTAGGGTGTCAGAAGGTGAGTCACTTCACATAGGATACCCAGCTGCTGACCTGCGCTCGCAGCCACAGGATTTGTGTGGCTGGTCCAGTTGAGTTGGAGTTGCTGGTCAATGATGACCTTCAGAACATTAATGTTGGATGACTCAGCCAAGGTAAGCCATTGAATGTAAGGAGTAGATGGTTAGAGTCTCTCCTGTTGGTGGTGGGCACTGTCTGCTATTTTTGTGCCAAAAATATTACTTGTCACTTATCAGCCCACTTCTGAATGTTGTCTCAGTCATGGTGCACACTGAAGTGGACTGCCTCCACATCACCAGACCACTCCACATCCCACTTCTGGTCCAGTTCACAACACCAATCTACCTTAACACCAATCCACTCCAACTAGCAATCCATTCCCCACCACCAGTCTCCTCCCACCACTGATGACTTCCATTACTAACCATTTCCCACAAGCAGTGCACACTGTACTGTCCAGATAAAAAACTGCAGATGCTGTAAATCTGAAATAAAAACAGAAAATGCTGAAAATACTCAGGTCAGAACTGATGAAGGATCTTTGTCCCGAAATGTTAGCCCCATTTCTCTTCCTGCAGATGCAGCCTGACCCAGTGATCATTTCCAGCATTTTCTGTTTTTATTTCACACTGTACAATTGCCTGCCTTAAACAGACCCAGTTTACAAATATATCTGATCTTTCCCTGATACACACTGTGAGGGTCAGGTTTTTCTGCTATGTCAGTTCCAAACGTCCAGTTAAAGGGCCCTCACCCTGATGAAACCCTGGTCAGGAGACATCTTGAGCTTTATTTGTATTATGGTATTAATGCTGTATAAAAATGAGATAACTCACTTCCATTCCATTCCAACCCAGAGAACTCAGTGGTGAGTCGTTAGTTGGCATTAATGGGAATTTCTACCTTCTCTATGTGTCTTTTATTGGATGGAGAATGATTCCAATGTTCTAGTATCCCAATGAGATTGCATCTGTGTTTCTGTGGTTTGGAATGTTATTGAGCCAGCACTCCAGGTTGTCAGCAGTGCCTGATACCATTGATCAGGACCCAATGATGTCAGATTGTCCTGCTGAAGTGGCACTTGTGCTGGTGGGGTTTAGCATACTGGAGACCTGGCAATCCATGTCCTTAGTTGGCCTGATACCACTGACCAGGATCCACCAATGCTGAGCCACTAATCCCCCTTCACCTCCCTTCTTCCCTCCCCTCCATTCTCTCTTCCCTCCCTCCGCTCTCCTCTCCTCTGTTTCCTTCGAGGACGGCCACAGCCAGGCGGATATTCCATCGGCGGCCAACCTGCGTTTCTAACCTGAGAGGAAAGCCCTCAGTTCCCCCCGTGAGACACTCCGCCATCTTGCGAGGACAGTGGAGGGGCTGGTTGTTGCTGGTGTTATGTGGGCCTAAGACTAACTCCTTCAGGGCTTTACATATTGTTGGAGCCAAGGCTTTTCTACAATCCTTGCCTGTTTGAAAGACCATAGGCAATGAAATAGTTCTGTACGTGCAGCTAGTAGGGGGCTTATACTTATCTGGGCATTTTGACTGGAACATAATAAACACATCAATATCACCCAACCTCAGGTCTAATGAATAATGTTGTGGAAGAAGAGCTAATGATAATTAGCCGTTTATATTTATAGCGCATGGAGTGTACATTAAGCTGAGGAACTGGGGCAGCTGGTCAATGAGTGGTCTGAGAGTGGGTCATGTATCCAACAGTAAACAGCCACAGATTATCTGTGTATGAACTGTAGCTGAGAAGGTAGTGATGCTATATTCTACTCCAGAAACCTTAAAACAAAATTATCAGTTGACACTGCATTGCTCTGCTGAGCAACTGCTTCAAGTTATCATCTTCAAGATGCAATGTTAAACCTAGGGCCAGTCTATCCTTCCAGATCCCACAGAATTATTTCTAGGGGGACTTATTCCTATAATGGTCAGTTAATTGCTTTGGAATAGGCAATCATATTAAAAGTTGACAAATAAATGCAAATTATGCACCCAGATTTTCAGGGAGTAACAACAGTTCACTGATATTACACATTGTACATTTAGTGATTTTTTTTGCATGCAGTTTAAAAATGAAATTTAAAAGTTGCTGTTAGTGATGAAGATAGTTGTTAAAAGTACTTGTTAAAATATTTCAGCTTCTACCTTAATTATTTGTGTTTGTTCCAGTCTTTATTCAACACTTCATATAATGTTTTATACGACCAGCAGGACCTTTCTTTACCCTGTTATTCTATCCAATTCCCCCTTCCTCCTTTACTCCCCACCTCGTACTCTCCATCCCTCCCCTACTCCACACCCCTCCCCCTTCCTCCCCTACTCAACTTCACCCTCCCCTTATCCATTCTTCCCCTCACCACCCTATCCCCACCTGCCTACCCTTTCCAGCCCACCTTCCCCTCCACCCTAACCTGCCCTCCTCCCCACCCTTCCAACCCCCTCTCCAACCTCCTACCTTCCTCTACCCTGCAACTCTCTTACCCTCCCCTACACCCTCTGCTGTCCCACACCTCCTCTCCCAAGCCCCGCTCCCTCCCCCCTCCACCCTCCCCCGCTCCACCTTCCCCTCCCACTGCCCCATTCTCCCTCACCCCCCTTACTCTCCCCTCCCCTCACTCACACTCCCTCCCTTCCCTCCCCCCACTCCCCCTCCTCCCTCCCCCCACTGTCCCTCCTCACAACAGTCCCTCCCCTACCCACTGTCCCTCCTTCGGCCCTCTCCCCTTCCCCTCCTACCCCCTCTCCCCCCTTCTCTTCCTCCTCTCCCTGTTTCCTTCGAGGACGGCCACAGCCAGGCGGACCTCCCACCTGCCTTTCCCCCCCTCCCCCCCGAGAGGAAAGCCCTCAGTCCCGCCTGTCAGACGCTCCGCCATCTTGCGAGGCCAATTTTACTGCGGGCGCACATCGGGCCGGCGTGGGCGGGGCGACGGTCGCCCTCTCCTCTCCCATTGGCTGCGGTCGCCCTGACAGACCGGCCGCTCTGGATAGCCATTGGCCGGCGGGGCCCGGTGACGGACTGGCCGGGCCGGAGGGAGGGAGAAGGGAGTTTCCGGCGGCCGCCCTCCCCCCCCCCCCCCCCCCACCCCTTCAACCGGCGCCCGGGCTTCGGCTTCAGCTTTCCGCCCGGCGATGTCCGAGCCTCGGACGCCGCGCTTCAGTGACAGAGCAGTGCAGGTCCTGCTGGAGCAGGTGAGGGCTCGGAGGGAGATCTTTTTCCCCTCGGAGGGCAGGAGTGTGCCCAGGGAGAAGGTGGCACCAGGCCTGGATGGAGGTGGCACACAATGTCAATGCCAAGAGTGAGGTGCCCAAGACTTGGCTGCAGTGCCGCAAGAAGTTCAATGGGCTGACCTGGACTGCCAAGGTAAGCGTGGTGACAGCAGCTGCCCACCCCAGCCACCCTGGAATTGGAATTGGGAGCAGTCTTGGAGGGTGGTGGACTGGGTGCAGGTCAATGGGACCAGTGGAATAACGTTTCAGCACAGACTAGAAGGGCGAATGGCCTGTTTTCTGTGCTGTAGTGTTCTGTGGTTTATTATTGTCATATGCACCGAGGTACAGTGGAAGAACTTTGAGACCCAAGAGGGACTCAGAGAAGATTTTGTTGGAGAGGGTTCGGAGAAGATTTACGAGGATGATCCCCGGAACGAAATGGGCTTACATACGATGAGTGACTGTCGGCTCTTGGACTGTACACACTGGAGTTCAGAAGAATGAGAGGGGACCTCATAGAAACATTTCGATGTTGAAAGGACTGGACAGGGTAGATGTGGCCAAGCTGTTTCCCTTGGTGGGTGCAAGAAATTTCTTTAGCCAGAGGGTCCGTGGATTTTATGGAATTCGTTGCCACATACAGCTGTGGAAGACCTGATCATTGGGGGTGTTTAAGGAGGAGATTGATTAAGTATCTAATAAGTCAAGGGATATGGGGGAAAGGCCGGGAATTGGGGCTAGATGGGAATAGTTCACCTCATGGTAGCGGAGCAGACTCGATGGGCCGAATGGCCTACTTCTGCTCCTTTGTTTTGCGATCTTGTGACTTCAGATGCTGGAAATCTGGAAAAATTTCCAAAAAAATCTACAGTGAACAACTGGTTCAGGCAGATCATACAGAGGGTAGTACAAGGTAGAAGAATTTTATGACAATTTCCTTCTATTCTGGCTTCTGCCCTCCTCCTTTCCAGTCCTGATGAAGGGGTCTGACCTGAACGTCGACTGTTTTATTCCCTCCATAGATGCTGCCCTGACCTGCTGAGTTCCCTCCAAGCATTTTGTGTGGTGTGTTGTTATGTAATAATAAATTTGACTTTGACTTTTATCTCTTGCACTACCATGGACGTATCTATGATTGTGTTGGAATTGGTTTATTATTGTCACTTGTACCAAGGTGCAGTGAAAAATTTGTCTTGCATACCAATCATACAGTATCAATTCATTACAAGTTGCATTGAGGTAGAACAAGTATAATAAAAGTAATGAGTGGATCTGCAGAGAGCAGCTTGCAATGAGTCGCCACTCTGCTCCTCACAAGTCCTTGTGTTGGCAGGTTTCAAAACTGATTTCCACTTCCCCCCCCTCCCCCCCCCCCCCCCCCATATCCCTAACAGAGTCACACACCCACATCAGAAACGGCTGCGGGCCACATGTCCCCCCATCAAAAGACCCATCGTTTCAGCCTTCTCTCGCCCTATCGAACTTATTTCTTCCTGCCGTTCTCGTCTGGGGGAGGACAAACGACCTGCTGGAGGACCAACAAATAATCTGCCGGAGTAACTCAGTGGGTCGAGCAGCATCTGTTGGGGGGGCGGTGGGGGAAGAATTGTCCACATTTCGGGTTGAAACCCTGCTTCGGGGCCAGTTCTGATTTTGGCATCTGTGGCTTCATGTGCCTCCAACCTGCAGGACAAACTCAGCGGGTCGAGCAGAATCTGTGGGAGGAAAGGAATTGTTGATGTTTTTGGTTGAAACCCTGCATCCAGTCCTGCTGAGTTCCTCCAGCAGATTGTTTGTTGCTCCAGATTCCAGCATCTGCAGTTTCTTGTGTCTTTCATCTGGGGAAAAGTACTTCTCTCCAATATGGAAAGGAACTATTCATGTTAATCAACACTTCTGATTCTTTGGCTAATTTTTTGCATTCACACCATCACTGTTGCATTGGCTTTGCTTTGCTCATAAGTCTGTTCTGGGGCACCACATTAAATGCCTTTTGAAATGCTATATAGTAGCCTGCATTTGTATGGAATCAGAACAATTACAGCACCTTAGGAGGTGATTCAGGTGAGCATCTCCGCACTAGTTTTCCACCAGAGCAGCTCACTAATTCCAACCTACCCCATTCCCTTCCTTTCTCTGTAGCCTTGCAAATTTTTCATCACCATATTTATCTAAGTCCCTCTTGAAGGTCACGATAGAACCCATCTCCACCACATCTGCAGACAGTGCATTCCAAATTGCAACCATGTGCTGAGTAGAAGAAGTGTCTTTGTGTCACTCTTAATTCTCTTTCCCTTAATGCTTTACCTCTAGTCCTCATCACTCCCCAGTATTAGCAGTCACTCACTATCCACTCTGTCCAAACTCCTCATCGTTTTATACACCTCTGTCAGGTCTTCCTTCTCTAAAGAAAAATGTTCCAGCTTCTCAAATCTATCCTTGAACAGCTTTGATGTAGTAAAACATCTCAGAGTGACTCACAGGAACGATATCAAACAAAATGTGACTTTGAGCCACTGACAGAGCAACTAGAAGGGTCCTTTCCTTTCTTCAGTCCTGAAGAAGGGTCCTGACCCAAAATGTTGACCGCCTGCTTTTCTCCACGGATGCTGTCTGGCCTGCTGAGTTCCTCCAGCATCATTGCGTTTTTCAATTACATCAGTTGACCAATAGGTAGGGTTTAAAGAGCTTCTTAAAGGAGGAAAGAGAAGTAAAAAGCTGGAGATGTTTGGAACAGAAGTCACAATGGTATCTGAAATAGGTGGAATGATTAAATTAAATAATTCTGAAGTGATGGGAATCTTGGTTAGTATGGATGAATAGGGCCGAAGGACCTGTTTCCAGGCTGTATGACTCTAAGAGGACGGAATTAGGTGAATGCAAGTTATTTTAGGGGTTGTAGGACGGGAGGTGGGGTGAGGCCAAGGAAAGGTATGAAATAAAGATGAGAATTTTAAAATTGAGATTTTGCAAAGCCAGCAGTCACTGTGAATCACTGATCAAAATGTGTGAACTGGATTTGATGCAGCATGGGTTAAGAAGCAGTGTGTGCGGAAAGGGTGGCACAAGAGTGTACAGGTAATGCTGTTGACTGATTACCTGCTGCAAAATGGGTTCAGTCGTGATCTCCAGTGCTCTCTGTGTTGAGCTTTCATGTTCTCCTTGTGATCAGTTTCTCCTGGGTGCTCTGGTTTCCTCCCACATCCCAAGCCTGTGGATCGGTAGTTGAATTGGCCACTGTAAAGTACCCTGATGTAGATAGGAGGTGTGAAAATCGGGGGTGGGAGTTGATGGTCATGTGAGAGAGTATAGGTTACAAGGGAATTTGGGGGAATGGGATTGCACTGAGAGCTAGCAGAGGCTCAATGGACCAAATGGCTTCAGTGTTGTAAGGAAAATATGGAAAATGCCAGAAACACTCAGCAAGTCAGGGAGCATTTGTGGAACGAGAAACCGATTTAATGTTTCAGATCAAGATCCATCATGAGAACTGGGAAAGAGAGAAACCAAGGGAGTTTGGATGATCTCAAATTTATGAAGTTTAAAAAAAATGGCTGTTGGCTAGGTATCTGTTTATACAGTTGAGCCTAAAGGTGATGAGGCCTGGGTGAAGCCCTCTGAACAGACATGAGCAGTGAGTAAAACCTGGAAAGCTTTTTCACTTTACTGTTATGGTCAATGTCACTTAGAACAAAAGAAATCTAGTCATTATCTATTGTTGTTACAGAGTATGTTGTTTGCAAATTGGCCACCACATTTCCTACATTACAGCAGTGACTCCACTTCAGAAATAGTTAATTGGCTGCAAAGTTTGTCCTGTCCACAGCAAATAAATGGAGGCCCTTTATCTGATGTGAAACCCAATGGACGTGGCTGTAAACTGGCTACAACCCCCTGCATGCAGCTGGTTCGCACATCTCGATAATGCATTACAACAATGAAACACTAACTCACTCCCACTATTTCTGCAGGAGAAGTTGGCACACAAAACACGGAAAAGAACCAGTTGCGGGGAACGGCCAACCTCCATTCTAGATCTCACCCAGATGGAGCAGGAAGCCCTGGACATCATTGGGCCAAACAGCAGGAGACACCTCGAGAATGGCAAGGCTGGAGGCCAAGTACCACAGGGTGCTTTCCTATTTCTCTTATCTGCTCTTTTAAGTCATCACACAGGCAGAATAATCACCCTAGAGATGTTCATGTGCTGTTATTACTTAACCATCTCAGGACTCACCAACTCTTGTCCTTCTCTCTTTTTTCAGATCTGACTCATTACCTAGGCTTTATTGGGCAGGAGATGGAGGGGGGGGCACTTTACAGAAGATGCACAGTCACCAGCGCCATCTTTCCAGTACATCAGCACTGACATGAACATCTCCAGCGGGATGGATGGTCAGCTAAATGGATCTGCACACAATGAATTATTTGGCAGTAATGAACAGGAGCTGGCCATAGTGGAAAGGACTGTCCAGGAGACAGATGACCCAAGGGCATCCTCTGGTCCCAGCTACATCGAAGAGGACAAAGACGCAGATCTCACAGGCCCTGCCTTTAAAAGAAAGATTTTCCATGAGCATCATCAGTTGCTCCAAGCTTTGGACAATCTGCCTAAGAGCTGCCTCACCCTGTCTGAGAGTGTAGAAGAGTCTGCTTCCATATTTTGTGGGGTTGTGGCACAAGGTATCACCACTCTCCAGTCCACCATGGACCGTGTTGCCAACTCTATGGATGCAGCAGTGAAGCCCTCTGTCCAGGAGCCTGTGGCACCTACATTGGCATCATTGATTGAGGCTCAAACTGGTGCTATTCAGGCTCTGGCTTGCACCATTTCCACTAGTTTGGAAAGGCTGGGTGGACGTATCGATCGGGGGTTTCGGTCACGTCTCAGACCTCCTACAGTCTGCTCTGCCACAGGTCAATGGGGGTATTGAGTCACAGCCCCATGAGAGAGGACCTGCTGGGTGGCTCTTGCTGGTCTCTCTCAGGGTAACAGCACGTCTGATCCCTTGCCATCTTCTGAAGCCCCATCTGCTCCAGCAGCACCACTGAATCTGCAGTCAGCGGTCAGATCCCCTCGAGCTCGAGCTCTTCGGGGACCGGCGCCCTTGAGCTTCTTTCATGCCCTGACTGAGCTGCAGTAACTGTCAGTTCTCTGGAGTGAAGCCACAAGGGAGTCTCAATGGAGCAACTAGAATAGCAAAAGATGACTTGATAAAGGTAATAGGAGGTGGCATCTGGGTGACTGCTGCTATTGCATAAGCAATAAAATATTACCGTGTTCGCAGGTCTAACGTTCTTGGTCGGCTGGTTTGTAACCAAGGTGACTACAATCTCAGGTGTCAGGGACATCTGTGTTGGCGAGCGGTTGGAAGTATTATTGGATGATTGAACATGCTGTAATGCGCAGGAGTGTAGTAGTTCATAATTCAGGTATGAAAGGCCAGGAAACATGGTACACTGTAGTTTGTTTTCCTCTAATAATCTGTTTGACATTCAGGTAACAGTTTTATCAGAAGTTGTCGCAAAGAAAAATAGGTGAAGGGATAGGTCATTTTGTCCTTTGAGCCTGTTCCACCATTCAACATCATATTCTTGCTCTGTCCCACGCCTCCTTGATGCTTTAGTGTCTAGAAATCTGTAGATCGCACTTTAAGTATCTTCAATGACTTGGCTTCCACAGTCTCCAGTGTTAGCGGGTTCCATAGTGAAAACTTTCTCCTCATCTCAGTCCTGAATGGTTTGGCCCATGTCCTGAACTGTGACCTCTGGTTCTAGACCACCGCACCAACCACCAACATCCCCCACCCACCCCCACCCACCATCCTGCATCTGGTCTGTTGAGCCCTGTCAGAATTTTGTAAGTTTCAATGAAATCTTCTCTCATTTTTCTGAAATCTATTAGTAGTGGAGTGGTTGACCCATCCTCTTTAAGACAGTACTGCCACCCTATGAATCAGTCTAGTGAGACTTTGTTGCACTCATTCTATGACGAGTATTTCCTTTGGGTAAGGAAACCACAACTCCACCCAGTGCTCCAGGTTGGCATCACTAATGCCCTGGTTAATTGTAGTAATTCATCCTAACTTTTGTATTCAAAACTCTTACAATGAAAGTTAATGTACCATTTGCTGCCTTAATTGCATGTTTGCTTTGATGTCTTTGTACATCAACAATTTCCCAATCTGTCACCATTTATGTAACACCCTAACCTGGCAAGGACAACTAGAGAACAAAAGGGCAATCAGGTCCCTTTGTTTTTGAAAATCAGGCTCCTCTGTCTCTTTGTACAGGTGAGCATTGTGATTCCGAGAAATTTCTAGGAACTTCTTTCTGAACTTTACTGTTGGGTAGTTGAACGTAAATGATCCACTTCTACTCTCAGTTCCCATGGTCCCACACATAGCCACCTTAACTTTGACATTTATCTCTAGTTGTTAGCATCTCTTTGAAATGACATGGTCTTTCACAGGCTTCGAGGAGTATATTCACTTTTTGACCTTCATCACATTATCCTTTACCAATATGTTCTCTGATTTTGGTCAAGTCTAAATCTACTTCTCAATAGCCAATTTGTAATTTTGCTTTGATTGCATTGTATGTATATAAGTTATTCTACACTTGCATTTCAATCCTTAAACCAACTTTCCATTCTTTCCAAACCTGGTTAATGTAGGGTTTCAGTTCCATTCCTTTTATCCATGTTATGATACAGGAATGGATGTGCTCGATGGTCAGTGTGGACTTAGTGTCCCGAACAGAATGTCTCCGTCCTATATGACTCTGTGATTCCTGGGTTAATGTGGTCCTAAACGGGAGTTTTTCTTCGCCTTCCTAAGATCAGGCATTAAGCATTCTATATCAAAAGGTTTAAATCCTTTGCTAGGAATTTGGCAGGGCTGTGGGGAAGATGAAACACTTTGGGTGAAGAGCTGTTTTATTAGTTTTTCAGGAGTATCTGACACTGAGGATAGTTTGGTTGCTGTTCCATCTCTACTTTTTTTTCAATTCATTGGTGTCTCCTTCATTAGGTGATGGAAGATGGGTGGTTTTACAAGCAGTAGAAGTGTACAAAATTATAAATATTTTAATGATTTAAATACCTTTTCACAGTTCTGCCCATTTGTTTAATGTAGGTCATTCACTATACAGGTAGAAGATCCATGATAATTCAAAGAATCAGAATCAAATTTATTATCACTGAAATATGATGTAAATTTGTTGTTTTGAAGCAGCAGTACAGTGCAAGACATTATTATAAATTACAAAAATAAATAAATAGTGCAATACTGCAAAAAAAAGAATAATGAGGTAGTATTCATGGATTCATAGACCATTCAGAAATCAGATGGCGGAGGGGAAGAAGCTATTTCTGAGTCATTGAGTGTGGGTACCCACAAAGAGACTTAGCAGGCAGTGTAGGTGGCTTACTTTAATGTCATGGACAGGTTTAAAGTAAAAAATAAAGAGGATCATTGCATTAGATATTTGGAAATTATGCTATAAAGTATTGATTGTACTACCCCTGAAGTATTTTGAGTAGTTCTGAGCACCACACTGTAGGAGTGCTATATCGGCCTTGCTCTTGCTCCTCCCCTCCCTCTGTCACCCACCCCCCCCCCCTCTCCTCTCCCTCTCCCCTCCTGCTCTGAAACATTACCTCAGCATTCCAGTAGTCTTAATTGTAAGAATTTAAGAAATAGAAGCAGAAGTAGGCTACATGGTCCCTCAAGCTTGTTTGGTAAGATCATCGATGATTCTGTATCTTATCCACTTCCCTGCCCGATCAAATTACCCTGAGTGTACTCAATGATTCGCAATCTTCAGAGTAAAAAAAAATTGCCTTGCATCTCTGACCTCGATCTCACTCTCTGGTCTCAAGCTTCTCTCCTCGGGCTAATGTCCCACCTAATTTTCGACTCATTGAAACCTCAGCTTCTCAGCACCTATGCTGTCAATCCCTCTCAAAATATTAAGTTCCATGAAATCGCCCTTTCATTCTTTCAAATTTTGGTGAATCTGAGTCCTTTGTAGGATTGTAAAAAAAACACTAGATTAATATATCAGGAAGTCCTAATTATTATATTTTCCCTGCCTCTGCTACAATAGGATCTGGGTTCACTAGGATTAATCTTTTTACATATGTGTTTTTACAGTCTCATTCTATATTTCATGCTGATACTTTAAAGGAAGAAGATAAATTAACTTTTTAGATCTCCTTTACTAATTACTTTTATATAACTCTCGGAAATTTCAAGGTTACTTGTTTGTCAACGTTGAACAATGCTTCATTTGATCTGATACAATTCTTGATATCTTTGATAAACTACGGTCAGATCTTTTGTCCTAAAAACATTTATTTCTGAATAGAATTGATATTCACTTTGCCTCTGATTGGAAGCACATTCAGCTGATGACCGTTTTTTCTCTTGCTAGAAAAAACGTGGGTTCAGGAGGTAAGAAAATAGACCTGATTCTGAAATATCCAGTCTCTCTCTTACTATTCACTGAAGACTTGATGAGGGAAGGGACCTTGGATGGAAGACTGGTATATCAATATAGTTTACAGTAAATTTTCCAAGACACTCTTGAGGTAATGGTTCTGATGAGCAGAGTGAGAAATGCTTCCTGTTCAGATGCCCTGGGTGCATTCTGTCACCCCACTCCAAGAGAAATAATTATATCAAATCTTACCAGACACATTAGGCACACGGAACAATACTGTTAATGTAGTAGTTTAGAAAGCGCAGATAATGTATAAAATGAGGGCTGTGTTACTCAATGGTGGAGGCAATGAATGCCTAAGTGCTTGAGTGTGCTGTGGGACTACTGAAGGGTGTTACAGAACTCTGACAATTTCAGAAACACCACTAAACCTAACGATATGTTCCATAATAAGCTGAAAGTCACTGACTCTGGGTTTACAGACCTTGTTGACAAGGTATGAATCTCTCTCTCCACCTGCCCCCCCACAACCTTAAACCACTGTCATGCAGGAGCTAGAGGTGAGATGACTAGATGACCCTGTTGCATTGAACTGTCTTAAATAGTTTTTTTTAACTTGTATAGTGTTTAATACACCTCAAGTGGCTGTACAAGGAATGGTGGCTAACTAGGTTATTGGTTCGTCCATCAGGTGAATATGTGTTTTCTCATTGGTTGGTTTTTGCCACAAGTATCTAATAGGTTTTCTGATTGGACTATTGTTAGCTAAGGCGTACCTCTTATCACAGGTATAAAAGGTGTCATTTTTTGTTAATCAGCTTTTGCTCTCTTCCCCCAACGCGCCCCCCCCCCCCCCCGCCCCGCCACCGGCCCTAGCTCATTTTTAGTTCCTTTGTCTCAGCTCATCTCCTAGTAGTAAAGCTAATGCCATGTGCTCTCTGACTGTTTCTTGTTTTAAACTTTTCCAATAAAACTTTGTGAAGCACCAAGTTGTTCTCAACTCATTCTTGGACTCCTGAAAGAACCTGCGGATTCGAAAATAACCGGATCCGACAACCCTGTCAATTTCTCCTACTTTGACTCCCTGTCTACCCTGCTGCCCCTCTTTCTCTAAATGGAATGGATTGACCACGCTCACTCCACTTTCTTCAGAACAGCACTTAGAACGGTCCTGAAGGTTTTGAAGACTCGAGCAGTAAGAACCACGTCCATGTCAAGAGACGGCTTTCTCCTATAAGATAGCACTGAAGTTTCAGGGTAGCATTACTTCAAAGAGAGTGGGAAATGATATTTCCTGTCTCTAGGTTGGATTCTGTAGCTTGCACGGTAAGTGAGCACAACAGGATAATTATTAGAGAGTAGGAAATTATCAACAATGCATTTTAAAGATATTTAAGCACACTAATTCATGTAATGTCAAACTATTGCAATTTATTCACAACAGATTCCCCCGAAAACATTGTTTCACGACTTCCCAAAGGTGACAAATGAAGTTATTATTATTTCAGTGCTAGCACTAAACATGACTTAGTGAAGATTGTTCTTCCCATATAATAAGGCAGCAAGACATATTCAGTGAAATAGGTGTCCGTGCAGCATTCAATGTGGTTAAGGATGTGTGTTTTTTTTAAAAAAAAGTATATATCATGGTATTTTGGATGTTCTACCAATACTTTGTGGAATTTTATCTGAAGCCGTTGTATTTGGTTACTGCCTTTCTCCCTTGCGATGCAGTATGCTGGGCCAATCCCCCAGGTATCAGTGCGTACGCAGCAGTGTGGATCTCCTAGCTGTGTTGCTTGTTAGAATGGGCAATGACTTGAAAAATCATCTGCAGAGTGTGGTGAAGCAGGTTCAGCCCGAACCCCAGCATCTTCTCAAAGCCATGCCAGTGCTGTGAAGTTAGATTGTATCTTTCAACTAATAATGTGTGCATGTTTTAGATGGATGTGAGGAAATATAATGTGAGGAGGTTGTGGAGCGTAAACCCTGCAGTAGACCCAATTGGGCTATAGATTTCAGTGTAGTATATATGACTTCCATTTGGTTTGTGTATCTGAAACTGCAGCTGAGAATAATACTGGTATATGTTCTCATGCTGTTTTCAATTATTAACCCTCTCAACTTGATACTCTGTGTATGCAATTTGAACTAGTATTTTTGAATTTGTTAACCTGTCTATATTTTCCACAATCTATAGGCACAAAATGAGATTGACTTTTTAATGTCACTGTTCAAAGGTTTTGGATTAATGGTTTAGTGTATGTGCCCTATAAGACTGTAATTAATTTCCATCATTAGGAACACTAAGATGTATTAAAGCTTTAAAATTGAACTCTGTCAATTTTGTCTTGCTATAATCATTATTGCAGTTAATACTATAATCTCTTAAACTGATGTGGAATGTAAGATTTGGATTGTTTAATTGAATTTCAGTGCATATTATGGAGATCATGGGATATACTTCCACCTCAAAGTGTGCAGGTTGTGTCAATATTTGAGTGGTACCACAATGTACATTATGGAGATTGTTATATTGTATCATTCAGCTGATATGAAACATGAATTTTATATCTTTGTACACTATAGGGATCTATACTGTATCTTCCATTCTACGTATAGGGAGCTTTGTGATATTTAATTAGTGTTTCAACTTACTATTGGGATGGATACTGTATTATTCAACTGTAAATTAAACTTTCAGTGTAAATTTTGAAGATTGAAACTATCAACTTTTGGCGTGATGTTTAATTTATGTTGGGATTATCTTTCATTCTGATAAAGAGTAAATTATATGAAACTATTTAATGCTACCATAGTAGCAATGCCAAAAGTGCACAGAGGGTTAGACTTGTCAGTCAACCAAGAACTCAATTTAAAAATAAGACCCGTGAAAGAGATTAACTTCAATCCTGAGGGATCACTAACAGTGACTGCATTGACATTGCTGTTCTTTCAGGTTTATGGATTGAAAATTTATTGATGACAATTCATTTGGTATTGGGTGATTTTTGTGATTTTTTTTTCATTTGCACCTACATAGAATAGGACAGCACAATACAGGCCCTTCGGCCCACAATGTTGTGCCGACCTTTAAACCTCACCTAAGACTATCTGACCCTTTCGTCCCACATATCCCTCTATTTTAAAATTCTCCATAGGCCTATCTAGTAATCTCTTGAATTTTACCAATGTACCTGTCTCCACCACTGCCCCAGGCAGTGCATTCCATGCCCCAACCACTCTCTGGGTAAAAAACCTTCCTTTGATATCTGCCTTGAACTTCCCGGCCATTACTTTAAAGCCATGCCCCCTTGTATTAAGCATTGGTGCCCTGGGAAAGAGGCGCTGGCTGTCCACTCTATCTATTCCTCTTAATATTTTGTACACCTCTATCATGTCTCCTCTCATCCTCCTCTCCAAAGAGTAAAGCCCTAGATCCCTTAGTCTCTCCTCATAATGCATACTCTCTAAACCAGGCAGCATCCTAGTAAATCTCCTCTGCACCCTTTCCAATGCTTCCACATCCTTCCTATAATGAAGTGACCAGAACTGGACACAGTACTCTAAGTGTGGTCTAACCAGAGTTTTATAGAACTGCACCATTACCTAACTCGATCCCTCAATTTATGAAAGCTAACACCCCATAAGCTTTCTTAACTACCCTATCCACCTGTGAGGCAACTTTCAGGGATCTGTGGATATAGACCCCCAGATCCCTCTGCTCCTCCCACACTACCAAGAATCCTGCCATTAACTTGTCAACCACATGGCTAATTTTTTGTCAAGATAAGGCAATCAGGAAGAAAAGTGTTTTTGGTCACTTGGACAGAAAAGTGACAAAAGGAGTTTTAATCCAGAGTATTGTGAGATATTGATTTTGGGAATTGTAACAAGGGAAAGGAATACACAATATTCAAGAGGATATTGGAATGTTTGAAGGAACAGAAAGATCTTGGTATGCACACAGATCCTTAAAAGTTAGCAAACCAGGTCAGTAAGTGCCAGTAAGGTAGTTCAAAAGGTAGAAGGGATGATTTCCTTTATTAGCTGGGATGTAGGATATCAGAACAGGGAGGAAGAAATTTAATAAAGAAAGATTAAATAAGCTAGTTTGTTTCTGTGGAACAGAGTTCACTGAGTGGAGACTCAATTGAGGGAGATAAAATTCTAAGGGGCCTAGAGAAAATGGAACCTAGAACAGTAGAGCATAGGAACAATCCCTTTGGCCCATAATGTTGTGCTGAACTAATTAAACCAGTAATTAAATGCCTAACTAAATTATGTCCAAAACCCTGTGTTCTCTGCACATTTATGTGCCTATCTTAAAGGCCTCTATCATATTAGCCTCCACTACCACCCCTGGCAGTGCGTGTGTGTGTTGGGGGGGGAGGTGGAGGAGGAAGCAGGGGAAAAACTTGCCCTGCACATCTCCTTTGAACTTGCCCCCTCTCACCTTAAATGCATGCCTCTAGTATTAGACATTTTGACCCTGGGAATAAAACACCAGCTGTCTGTCTATGCCTCTCATAATCTTATAAAATAGAACAAACCTATTTCCCTCGGCAGTGAGGTCAAAAACCACATGGCATAGATTTAAAGTAATTGGTGCAAGGGTGAGAGGGGAGAAGAGGAAACTATCTTTTCATCCAGAGGATAGCAGGGGTCGGGAGCTCGCTGCCAGAAAGGTTAGTCGTGCCAGAAAAGCTCACTGCATTTCAAAAATATTTGGTTGTGTACTGGAAAGAGCAGAAATCTGCGGGGCTGAGAACCTACTGCTGGAGACAGAATTAGGTTAGGTAGCTCTTTTTCAACTAGCACAGACATAATGGGTGGAATGACCTTCTCTGTCATAAATTTTCTGTGGTTCTGATTTTGTTGGTTGTGGTAGAGATCATCATGAGTTTGATCAGAGCTGTCGAACAAGCCTTGATGAGTTACTGCAGTCTGTCTTGCAGATGGTGTACACTGCAGCCATGATGGGCTATGTCGACAGGAGTGAGTGGTGTTCAGTGCAGTGCCAATCGAGCTGCTGGTGTTGAACTTTGACTGTTGCTGGAGCTGCACTCATCCAGGCAGCCTGTCGCATTCAAAACTTGAGCCTTGTAAATGGGAAGATTTCTGAGAGTCAGGAGGTGGGTCATTTGTCCAATGGTACCAGGAAAATACTGCCATAAATTGGCACAGAAGGAGAGCATTTGTCTGTTTGTGGACAGAAAGTTGGTGAACAAAATATTAAAAAAATAATAGGCTCTCCCATTAGTTGTATCCATCTTGTGGATAATCCAATCAATTCCCCTACCCCCATAAGTACCACTTTCTTCGTTTACTCAAAGGAATCCAGCACTAAATTTTGAAAATCCAATTTCCATAACCCTCTGGCAGCTATCAGAGAGATTGAAGTAGAAATCTAATATAGTTGTTTCATAAAGTTAGTTTTGTTTTGATTAATGGTTTTCTCAGTCCTCCTGATTCACATTAACAATTTCATATTGTGCTATGTCAGTTATCTGAGCAAGGCTGAGATATGTTCTTCACTGAATCTTTGTGACTGCTAATGCCTCCAACCTAAAATGTATTTGCATGGGAAGGCATTCCGGTATCTTGCTACACAGGAAATCTGTGCTTGTCGTTTTGACTTACTAAAATAAAAGATCTCCATCCTCCCTTACATTGCCCCAATACCTTGGATAGAGGCTAGACTAACAAATGCAGGGTTGTTTGGCTGAGCTTGGACAAAGTTGGAAACATTTTCCAATAAGTAGAAATTAACAAGCAACATCAAAAGAAATCATAATTTATTGCACTATTAATATGTACTGTAATCAAGTTGATCACACTTAAGCAATAATAGAGTACCAATACTGTTGATCGTTTGTCTGTATTTGCAAAATTGATTTCAATTGCGACACAATGCAAAGTGGATAGTCTTGTTTTATATATTAATTTTGATTTCAAATATTGATATAGAAAGTGATAATTTTTTAAGGTTGTCAATTAATCACCTTGAACGTGATGCAATGTGACACATCATTCTTTTAATTTATAAATCTCACATTAGAGGTTTATTTAATAAAAAGTTGGACAACACAGCTTTAAATATATGCACTACCATTTTGCCCATGGGCCATATCTGCCTTATGTCTTAAACACCCCTTGCCCCTCCCCATACTACCGCTATAGTGATCAAAGCATGGAGCAAACTCCTCACCTTGTGGAGAGAGAAATAGCGTTAAAATTTCATGGCAGAAATCGTTCATCAATTTACAAAACTCTTTCTAATTTAGTTTAATACAGCAGGAGAATTTTTTTCCTGCCAATTTTGTTTTCCCTTCTTTCCTCTAGTATAGAAGCACTTGCCCTTCAAATGCCATTCATTTCTGACTGCTATGACTGACACAAAAAGATTACTATGAATAATAAAAAACAGGTGAGGCATTTACAAGATGTAACTCAATGACATTCAATGGGATGAGAGTGGAAATGGCCCAAGTAAACCAGAATGAAAAACTGACAGGCAAAACTAGCATAACAATGGACTGCCTTTAAGGAAGAGATGGTTTAGGGAACAGTTGAGGCACATTCCCTTGAGGGACAAAGGAAGAACAAGTAAATGCAGAACTCCCGTGATCTCAAAAGGAGAGAAGGCAATAAAAGCCTGATTATGACAAATGTTGGGTTGTAAATACCACAGAGAACCAGGCTGATTCCAAAATGAATCAGAGGGGAAATGAAAACCTGAAATAAGAGAAGCAAAGAGAGTGCCTGTGAAAAGATTCACTGCCAAGGTAAACAGAACACCTCTGGATTTCCATTAACATATAAATCGTAAAGGGGTAGCAGGGCGTATTAAGAACAAAAATAAGAACTTGCATATGGATGTTGAGGGCACTGTTAAGGAACTCAATGAGTACTTTGCATTTGTTTTTACCAGGAAAGTTGGGGCTTCCTAAATAATAGTGAAGAAGGTAGTTGAGACACTAAATATGTTTTAAAAATTGGTGGCATGGAAGTATTAAAGAGGTTGGCTGCACTTAGTCTTGCAGGACTAGATGGAATGCATCCCAGGATTCAGAGAGAATTATGCCAGGATGTTATGGGGCACTGACCATAACCTTCCAATGTTCTTTGGATGCTGAAGTGATGCCTGAAGACTGGAGAGCGGTGAATGTTACTCTTTGTTCAACAAGAGGGAGTAAGGGTAAGCCCAGCAACTATACGTCAGTCAGTTTAACCTCAGTGGTGGAAAAGCTTTTGGAAACATTGATCTGGGATAGGATTAAGAGTCACCCGGAGGAAAGTTGATTAATTGGTGAAGCCAGCATGGTTTTGTAAAGGGCAAATTATGTTTAATCAAATTAATAGAGTATTTTGATGAGGTAATGTGGACAATTGCAATGTTTTGCATTTTGGTAAGTTAAACCAGGGCAGGACTTGCACAGTAAATGGCAGGGCCCTGGAGAGTGTTGTGGAACAGAGACCAAGGAGTACAAGTACATAGTTGAGACATGAGAGACTTGATAAGTATATAGTTTCTGAAAGTGGTGACACAGTAGACAGGTGATGGAGAAGGCCTTTGGCACACTTGCCTTCGTTGGTCAAGGCATTGAGTACAACAGTTGGGACATCATGTTACAAATGTACAGGACATTGATGAGACCACCCTTGAAGTGTTATGGGTAGTTCAGGTCACCTAGCCATAGGAAGGATGTCATTAAGCTGAAAAGGGTGCAGAAAAGATTCACAAGGATGTTACTGGGACTGGAGCGTTTCAATTATGAGAGGCTGGATAGGCTTTTTTTCCTTGCAGCGTAGGAGACTGAGATGATGACCTTATTGAGGCATCTAAATCATGAGAGATGTAGATAAGGTGAATGATCACAGTCTTTTTCCGAGGGTAGGGGAGTCTAAAACTAGAGGGCATAGATTTAAGGTGAAAGGGAAAAAATTTAAAGGGGGCCTGAGGGGTAACTTTTTCACAGAGGGGATTGTGGAACAAGCTGCCAGAGGAAGTGGTACATGTGGACAGGTACATGGATAGAAAAGGTTTAGAGGGATATGGGCCAAATGTAGGCAAATGAGATTAACTCAGATATGCAACTTGGTCAGCATGCAGTGTTGGGCCAAAGGGCCTGTTTCCATGCTGTATAACTCTATGACACTAATGCGTAGAATTGATAAATGAAATGCAAATGATGGAGTGTATTTGGACTTGCAGAAGGCTTTTGACTTATCAAAAGCATGTGATTTGAAAGGGTTAGGGATACAAATTTGGCTAATAGATAACAGGGTCATAGTGAATGGATGTTTTCAGACTGGAGGAAGGTGAATAATGGTGTTCCCCAGGGACTGAAGTTAGAGCCATTGTTTTTTTTAAATCTATATTAATGACCTCTGCTTGGCGCAAGCCACAATTTCTAAGTTTGTAGATGCCACAAGACCTGGCAGCATTGTAAACTCTGAAGAGGAAGGCGATAGATTGCAGCAAAATATAAACGGGTCAGTGTGTGGGCATGATGCCTGGCAGATGAAGTTTAATGCAGAGAAACGTGAAGTAATGTAATTTGGTAGGAAATATTTGGTAAGCAATATAGAAGAAAGGACACCATTCTAAAAGGGGTGCAGGAGCTGAAGAACCTGGGTGCACAAGTCTCAGAGTTTGGCAGGGCAGGTTAAGTAAGCGATTAGTGAGGCATTCACCATTCTGGACTTTATCAGTAGAGGCATAGAGAATAAGAGCAGGGAAGTCCTGCTGAACCTTTAAGAAACACTGGCCTGGCTCAACTGGAATATTGTGTTCAGTTTTAGTCACTGCATTATAGGAAGGATGTGAAGGCATTGGTGAGGGTCCAGAAAAAAATTACAACACTGGTTCCTGGGACGAGGGACCACAGTTACAAGGATAAATCAGGCTGGGACTGTTAAGAGAAGGATAAGGGGAGATTTGAAAGAAGTATATAAAATGATGAGGGGTCAGGACAAGAATAGTGGGGAGCTGTTCCTGTCAGTGCAGGGGTCGAGGATTGGTAAGTCACAGGTATATTTAAAATAAAAAGGGAAGAGGATTATAAGTGATGTGAGGAAAATAATGTGTGGTTGGAATCTAGAGGGTACTGCCTGAAGATGTGGAAGAGGCAGATTCCTTTGTGGCCTCTAGAGGGAATTGGATCAAACAATGGGGGGGATGAAATTTGCCGGGCTACAGAGGAGGAACCAGGGGAGGGGTTTGGGGTTGAACAAGTGAGTTGCTCTGGTAGAGCACCAATGTGGAGTTTTACTGGCATTTTCTGTTCTTGTTTCTAATAGCTCAGTTGCCAAACCCTGAATGAGATGCTGGTGATTCAGCCCTAACACCACATGCAAGGCAGAGATCCTGTGTTCAGCATCTTGGTGTAAGTGATCACATTCCTGATCATGTTCGCGAAGAAAGTCTCTGTGTGCAAACTACACACACACACACACGGGTCAGGATTGAACCCAGGTCTCTCAAGCTGTGTGGCAGCAGCACTAACTGCTGCATTACTGCGTAATCCTGCAGCAAAGTCAACGGGACTAGACAACATCCCATCTCCAGCACTGAAGACCTGTGTCCCAGAACTAGTGATGCCTTGGGTCAAGCTGTTCCAGTACAGTTACAGCAGCTGCAGACTCACCAGTGTCATGTAAGGTTGCACTGAAGTTTCCCTACTCCATACTTCTTGCAATAAAGGCCTATGTGCTATCATTGTATTTCACGTGCTAGGGCCCCCAGATCCCTTTGCACTGCAACACTTTGCAGTATCATTCCACTTAAGTCTGATTTTTCATTCTTACTTCCAAAATGGTTTTCCAAACCTCTGGGATCTCTCCAGAGTCAAAGGAATCTTGGTCAATAACAACCAACACATCCACTATCTTGCAGTCTTAGAACAGGCCTCTTGGCTTACCTGCCCACATTGACCATCGGGTACCTATCTACACTAATCCCATTTAGGAACACTTTGTCCATAGCTTTCCATGCTTTGGTGATTCAAGTACTTGTTTTAAGTTCTTGGGTGTCAACATCTTGGAGGATTTGTCCTGGGCCCAACACATTGATGCAATCATGAAGAAGGCATGCCAGCAGCTCTACTTCGTTATGAGGTTGAGGAAATTTGGTATGTCTCCAATGACTCTTGTAAATTTCTATAGATGACTTGTTGCATCACAGCCTGGTATGGAGGCTCCAATGCACAAGAGGCTACAGAGGGTTGTAGACTCAGCCAGCTCCATCACAGGCCAACCTTCACCACCACTGATGACTTCTTCAAGAGGCGGTACCTCAAGAAGGTGGTATTCATCACTAAGGACCCTCACCATCTGGGACATGCTCTCTTTTAGTTACTACCATCAGGGAAGAGGTACAGGAGCCTGAAGACAAACACTCAACTATTCAGAAACACCTTCTTCCCCTCCACCATCAGATTTCTGAACAGTCCATGAACCCATAAACACTGCCTCGTTACTCCTTTTTGCACTATTTATTTTGTAATTTACAGTATTTTATGTCTTGCACTGTACTGCTGCCGCAACACAACACATTTCACATCATGAGGCAGTGATAATAAATCTGATTCTGTTTAGGTACTTAAATGTTGGGAGACTCTGTACCCCCACAACTCCCTTGGGCAATGCGTTCCAGGTTCCAACCACCCACTGGGTGTAAAAAGTCCTTCCTTGGATCCCCTCCAAACCTCCCACCTTGAACCTAGGCCTTCTAGTTTTTAGACACCTTTGCTATTGGAAAAGTTTGTTACTATTTGCCTTATTTATGCACCTCACAACTTTATAAACCTCTGTCAGATCCCTCCTTAGTTTCAAGGAAAATGTACCCAGCTTATTTGGTCTCTCATGAATGGAAGCCCTCTATCTAGTGAATGAAAATCAAAACAACTTTAGATGCTGGTAATCTGAAACAAAAAATGAAAATGCTGGGAACACTCAGTAGGACAGGCAGCATCCGTGGAGAGAGAAACAAGAGTTAACGGTTCAGGTGAAGGGTCCAGCCTGGTTTTCGATTGCTGTGTCTGAATTTGTTCTGATTTGGTGCTCCTGGTTTGCCAGACCCGGGGTGCACTGTGATCCAGGATAGTGAGACAGTTAATAAGGACTCTGCCCTCAGCCTGAATCAGGTTTAACTACAAATCTGATCAAAGGAATGACAGATCAGAAACCTCTGGTGCCAGTTAGCTGAAAAAGCCCCAATTTCAGCACAAAGAATAAAACCTATCAGATGAGATTCTGCATAAAGTGTTCATTGCCAGAAACATTGTATGCTTTAAAAGTATCTCACTTCGCTGCTGCTTTAAATTCCTTTGTATTGCCTGCACTCTGGGTTGTCGCTGCTACTGAAGGGAAGAGACCTGAGAAAATCTCTTGCCGTTTCATTCTGTTCCTTTTCATCTTGGACCCGTCTTGAGGAAAAAGTCTTGACGAGCATGTTAATTGCCAAGGCAAAAAAGGCAATGGACCACATGGGTAAATTAGATTACTGTAGATGGGTACTTGATAGCATAGACATGGTGGGCCAAAGGGCCTGTTCCTGTGCTGTATGACTATGATTTATGTCTCAAGAATATTTTCATCCATAGGGTGGTTGAAGTCCAGAAGATGTGGGATGGATGTCATTAAACTGGAGAGGATGCAAAAAAAGATTTACCAGCTGTGACACTTTACTCTGTTATTGTTTTTACCTGTACTACCTCAATGCACTCTACTAATTCAATGTAACTGCACTGTGTAATGAATTGACCTGTACGATGGGTCTGCAAGACAAGTTTTTCCATTGTACCTTGGTACAAGTGATAATAATAAACCAATACTGGAGGGCTTGGGTTATAAGGAGAGGCTGGATAGGCTAGGATTTATTTCCCTGGAGCACAGGAGGCTAAGAGGTGACCTTATGGAGGTTTATAAAATCATGAGCAGCATAGATAGGCTTTGGCACCCTCTCTTCTCCTCTCCCCCCCCCCCCCAGGAGTAGGGGAGCCCAAAACTAGAGGGCATAGGTTTAAATTGAGAGGGGAAAAAAGGACCCAAGGGGCAACTTTTTCCACACAGTGAGTGGAGAGTATATGTGACCGGCTGCCGGAGGAGGTGGTAGAGGTGGGGACAATTACAACACTTAAAAAGACATTTAGACAATTACACGGATAGGGAAGGTTTAGGACGATTATGGGCCAAATGCAGGCAAGTGGTCGGCACGGACGAATTGGGCCGAAGGGCCTGTTTCTGTGCTCTATGACTCCATGATGCGGTTGGTGGAGGCAGGTACTCCCACAATATGTAGGTATTTAGTTAAGTACCATCTCATCGGAAGGCAAAGGGCTGACTGCTGGATAATGGGGTCGGGACGGATGTGGACTCTCATTGTGGGCATGACGAGGTGGGGCCGAAGTGTCGCTCCGAGAACGTGGTAATCACACTATTACACGATAGGACATTCAAACTCAACCTTTGCGGGGGGGGGGGGGGGGGGGAAGAAAGAGAACCACTGGTCCTTCCGTCGCTCCTGAGAAGGTAGTAGGGATGGTACCGTGAGTGGGGACAGTTAGGATGGACAACAAATGCTAGCACTGCCCGAGACATCCACATCCCACGGAACACCTCGGGTGGAGTTCACACGATCATCCTGTGTCTGGGTTCCCTTCCACATCCTAGATAGGTGTTGGTTGGCAGGTTAATTGTCTGCCGTGACTTGCCCCTGAACGTACGGGTGGGTGGTCGGAGAATGAGAAAGGGAAGAGGCTGTCAAGTCGATGGGATTGCAATGAAGAATATAAAGGATTCGCGTAGATGGGTGCTTGAAGGTCGGTGCGAACGTTTCCCTGCTTTGTAACCAAAACAATACATTTACGCATAACTAATTGCTACTATGAGCAAGGATTGGAGACAAGGTCTGCTTTATTACGTACGAAAAACAACACAACAATGCTACAGATCAATGAAGCCGCCTTTTCGGGAGAGTGGTGTTACTTGAGGCCGAAACAGGAATCAGTAGCGAGCTGATTGCTTCATCAAGAACCTTAATTTCATACAAAAAGTATACGTACAGCAACGCTGGCATAGCTGTTTCAGAGATGTGGGTGGCTCTTAGAAGAGCCTTTGTTTTGAGAGATTTTTTTGCAGTCCGTTGTGGAGCTTCACTTAGAGCTGGTGTACTTGGTCACCGCCTTTGTCCCTTCCGACACGGCGTGCTTGGCCAGTTCCCCAGGCAGCAGCAGGCGCACGGCCGTCTGGATCTCCCGGGAACTAATGGTCAGCCTCTTGTTGTAATGGGCCAGGCGGGAAGCCTCGCCAGCGATGCGCTCGAAAATATCGTTCACAAACGAGTTCATGATGCTCATGGCCTTGGAGGAGATGCCGGTGTCGGGGTGAACCTGCTTCATCACTTTGTAGATGTAGATGGAGTAACTCTCCTTCCTCAACTTCCTCCGCTTCTTGGTGCCCTTGGCTGGCGCTTTATTTAATGTCTTTTTAGCGCCTTTCTTCGAAACCACTTTCTTCTCTTCAGGCATTTTAATTGCAGACGGTCTGAAACACAATGCAGTACGTCGCCGCTCCCCACTTATATAGGCAGCGTCCACCGTCTTATGCTAATAAAGGATTGGTGCAGATCGTGATTGTGATTGGGTTGTGGTGACATAATTCGTGTCGTTTCCCTCTGATTGGTGAAGCAATTGCAAAGCCGAAGGAACCAATGGCAAGTTTCCACACCACAATCCTTGAGAGCCTTCACTAAGTCCTCTGTAGGTTGAAGCAGCGCGTCGTTGTCCTGCCGCCGCTCCGCGCTGGGGGGCTGAATCCAGTGTAACAGCTTCTCAACAACAATATGGTGTGTTGTTCACAGAGCCCATCGGTGCCTTGTGTACAGAATGGATTCACTTGATGGCGCATTAGATGCAAAGTAAACAAATAATCTGCTGGAAGAGGCTGCAGATGCTGGAATCTGGAGCAATGCTGGAGGAACTCTGCGGGTTAGGCAGCATCCGTAGGAGGAAAGGAGTTGTCAAAACCCTGCATTTCTTCCCACAGCTGCTGCTCCCATAAATGAGAACTATGAAAATGTTGCCCTCCTGTCCATTATGTACTCCTTGCTTGGGGATTCATCGTCTTCAATGTAAATATGTCGCTGGATAATATTTCACCGGGGACTGGGGTCTGCCTATTTTGTTGGGAAAGAACTCCTTTCTCTGGATATCTGCACTCTATTTGATTACCCTGATATACCTTAGTTTTGTTTTATTGTTTTATTTTGATCAGTGCATTGGAAGAGCGTCTCAAGTACCAAGACCCACCAAAGCTGATTGATTTCCTGATGTTGGTAGAATTTAGAGTACTTTTTGCCTTTCGGTCCTCTAAAACTTCAATAATCTACCAAAAGGCTGCATTAAACACTCTCGAAACAGGAAACATCTTTCAATATAAACTGCTCCTAGCAGGAATACTAACTCCCTGGTTCAGGCCAGACCAAATAGCTTTTCATCTATCAGATAATTTGTAACTTGTGCTATTTCATGCTGTTGGTTTTAATTGGTAACCGTGCAACTTGTGAACAAGTACCATGCTTTCACCCAATAATTAAAGTGGTGTTAAGCTGAGGTTTCAGTGCATAAGTTTGATGCATTTTCTAATGAATAGCTCTCGCTACACTATTGTAACATTGACACAGTGTCTTCCAATCTGATTGTGCTTATGACATTGGATCAAGCTTACCCTTCTAAATCAATGTCCAGGCAAAGAAGGAACAATCTTACTTCTCCTGTTTTACAGATTGATTGATTGATTATGTGCATCACTTGGGATCAGTGTGAGACTGATTCCTGCTGTAAACGGCTGTGAAACAGTGAATGAGAATCTGTGTGAGAAAGTGGTGTCTGCACTGCTAATTCATAGAATCAGCACAGAAAGAGGCCATTCAGCCCCTAAAGTCTATGTCAGATGTCAGACACTGTCGAGCAAAATTTCATTCCCCTGCTCTTTGCCATAGCACTGCACATATTTCCTCCTCTATCCGGTTCCCCTTTGAAAGCCTTGATTGGCTTTTTCTAGCATATACAGGCACTGAGTTCCAGAACAAAACCGCACTTAATATCAAAAGGATTCTTTCCCCCCTTACAACCACCTGTGTCTTTGCTCATCAACTTAGATCTGAGTCCCTGGTCTCACCTTATCTGCGAACGGGAACAGTTTCTGCTGTTTGTTTTATGCTGTAGTTAAATCCATCAGTACCTTAGGCAGCCTAGGTGTTTTGTTCCAAAGATAAACCATTCATGATTTATATAGAAAATAAAATTGGGAAATGTAATTTTCTTTATTCACTGTACCAAGCAATCCAACACATCTCCTTACAATTTATCAATGTCACTGATGTTTCAGCCTTAAACACTGTGTCAGTGCAGTGTTTGTGAGGCTATTACGTAGGACCCAACCTCTCAGTGTCCAGTGGCAGCAGGTTGCAAGACCATGATCCTTTCTCGTGAAGATTTTGTGGCGACTGCACTGAGCTTCGGTGTGTCTCTCAATACCTTGGAAGGTGCCAGTCAGTTGCAGGTGTCTCCTGAACCAGATTGACTAACAAATTTCATGCAGATCAAAATGCATCTTTCACCGATTTATTGATCTTCCAGCAGCAATCAATGTTTGTATCAGTCCATGTCCCTGGGATCAACCTATGGAGCACAGAGTCCTGTGTTATGCAGCTGCTCAGAACCTCAACAAAGACCACTGTAGGCTTTTCTGGACCTTCCGGGCAAACACACCATCCACAAGAAGATGGATGACTGTCTCATCTGCACTGCAGCCACCTATTGTGCGGTGGGATTGAGAGTCCAGCTGTATGTGAAGGATGTGGCGGAGAGGGCCCTTCTCACCAGCAGTCGGGCTGGGGCTTCCTGTCTGTTATAAATTCAAGCAATGAGGCATCAGGAAGATGACATTTTATTCCAAAAAAGGACTCTATTCAGAATAACAAGATAAGTACAAGTGCAAAAAAAGAACAGTGCATGGCTCTTTACATTCGTAGTGTTGTTCGGTCCACAGTGTTATTGATTCTGTACATTAGTAGCGTTAACATATTTTTCCTACTCCCTTTCCTCTCCCTACCTCAATCTGAGGTTCCCACCTGCTTTAAGAAGACCACTATCATCTCAGTACCAAAGAAAAATAAGGTAACTTGCCCTAATGACTATCAGCTGGTGGCTCTGACATCTACCATCATGAAGTGTTTCGAGAGGCTGGTCATTGCTCACGTCAAATCCAGCCTCCCAATGCAATTCGCCTACCACTGAAACAGGTCCATGGCAGACACCATCTCCCTGGCACTACACTCATCACTGGAGCATCTGGATAATAAAGTCACCTACACAAGAATAAAGACACCTACACAAGAATAAAGACACCTACACAAGAATACAGCTCCACCTTCAATACCATAATTCAAAGCAAACTCATCTCCAGGCTCCTAGACCTGGGACTCTCTTTGCAACTGGATCCTCGACTTCCTGACCAACTGAATGTAATCAGTAGGGATAGGCAGCAATGCCTCCGGCAGGATTATCCTCAACACTGGTGTCCCACAAGGCTGCATCCTCAGTTGCTTACTCTACTCCCTATACACTCACGATTGTGTGGTCAGATTCTGCTCTAACTCCATCTACAAGTTTGCAGATGACACCACCATAGAGGGCTGAATCTCGAATAATGATGAGTTGGAGTACAGGAAGAAGATAGAGTGCCTAGTGGCATGGTGTCATGACAACAACCTTTCCCTCAATGTCAGCAAAACAAAAGAGCTAGTCATTTACTGCAGGAAGCAGGGCAGTGCACACACTCCTGTTTACATGAATGGTGCTGAGGTGGAGATACTTCCCAGGTGTAAACATCACCAACAGCTTGTCAAAGTCAAAGTTGAGTTTATTGTCATAATGACAAGTACATGTGTGCACAGGTGCAATGAAAAACTTACTTGCAGCAGCATCACAGGCACATAGCATCAGATAAGCAGCATTCACAAGAAAAACATAAATTATACACAATTTTTACAAGAAAGAACACAATTAGAACAAAAAGTCCATTTTAGTGCAAAGTGATCAAAATGGTCATTGTGTTGCTAAACTCCAGTGATTAGGGTTGTGCTGGTTGATTCAAGAATCAAATAGTTGAAGGGAAGTAACTGTTCTTGAACCTGGTGGTGTGGGGCTTCAGCCTTCTGTACTTCCTGCTCGATGGCAGCCATGAGAAGATGGCACGGCCCAGATAGTGGGGATCTTTGGTGGTGGATGTTGCCTTCTTGAGGCAGTGCCTCCTGTAGATACTACCGATGGTGGGGATAGATGTGCCCGTGATGTATTGGGCAGACTCCACTACTCTCTGCAGCCTTCTATGTTCCTGTGCATTCGAATTGCTGTACCAGATCATGATGCAGCCAGTCCAAGCACATAGACACCATGGACAAGGGAGCGCACCAGCGCCTGTACTTCCTCATGAAGCTAAAGAAATTTGGCATGTCCCTGTTGATCCTCACCAATTTTTATAGATGCACCAAAGAAAGCATCCTATCTGGCTTGATGTGGCAACTGCTGTGCCCAAGACCGCAAGAAATTGTAGAGCGTTGTGGATTCATCTCAGCACATCACAAAAACCAGCCTCTCCTCCATGGACTCCGTCTACACTTCTCAGTGTCTCATTAAAACAGCCAGCATAATCAAACCCACCCCCCACCCTGGACATTCTCTCTTCTCTCCCCCCTCCAATCGAGCAGAAGACACTAAAGCCTGAAAGCATGTACCACCAGACAGTTTCTATCCTGCTGTTATAAGACTATTCAACGGACATCTTGTATGGTAAGATGGATTCTTAACCTGCCTGCACTGCACTTTCTCTGTAATTGTAACACTATATTCTGCATTCTGTTATTGTTTTTCCCTTGTACTACCTCGATGTGCTGATATGATGAATTGATCTGTATGGATGGGGACAGCCCACAGATCAGAGAGTCCTCTCTTACACAGCTGTTTTGGATGAACCACAAGAAGTCATGTGCAATCTCCTCCAGGCCTCCTTTGCAGATACACAGTCCCCAAAGATGTGGGCGACCGTCTCCCTCTCATCGCACCATCAGGAAGATGACTGCCACGGTGCAGTGGGAGTGTCACATACAGTAACATCGAGTGCACCTTGCATCTGATGACCAGCTTCACCTGATGACCACTTATAATATTTCCAGCAACAGCCCCTTTAATACATGCAGAATAACATCTTAGCAATTTCTTGCTCAGAAATTGGTGGGTTTTTCCAAAGGGACAATTTCTCCCAGCTCCAAAGTGTCAGTTCCCCAACCAGATTTGACCTAAACCTGATTGGCAAGAGCCCGAGGCCCAATCAGCATTGAGGGTGGGCCTTCATAGTGTATAAAAGGCTGATTGGCCAGTGCCCCGGGAGAAGTGGCAGGTGAGTGGTCCTGACTGAGCAGACAGTGCATGTCGGGTGGAGGGAATGCTCCCCACAAACAGCTGGTGACCACAGTGGGCAGCCAGGGCGGAGTGAGGGAGACGTCACTACTGACCCAGCCCTATGGCTCTGAGGGAGATCTGGCACTACCAGAAATCTACTGAGCTGTTTCCCCCACTAACCGTTCTTCCAGGGTCTGGTGTGGGAGAGCGCTCAGGACTTCAACGCAGGTCCACAGAGAGCGCGCCTGTAACCCTCCCTCAGTCTCAGTACAACAAAGGCTCTTTTAAGAACTGCTGTAAAGAGCTGCCATCTCCTTTATTCCACCCAAGTGCTCTGTGTTTTCTTTGTCTCTTTGTGCTTATTAATTAGCAACATTTAATTACCAGATAATGTGTACCAGCTGCACCCGTGGTAGAATTCTAGTAACCTTAAACAAGGGTTTGCTGTCAAACCTGGAGTCATTTAAGAGTAAAACATGATGATGCTGGAGGAACTCAGCAGGCCAGGCAGCATCCGTGGAGAAAAGCAGGTGGTCAACGTTTCGGGTCAGGACCCTTCCTCAGGTCTGAAGATAGGAAAAGAGGAAGCCCGATATATAGGAGGTGGTTATGGACAAAGCGATCTGCATCTCCCCGTTGTCAGTCACTTCAACTCCCCCTCCCACACTATCACAGATATGTCAGTCCTCAGCCTCCTCCACTGCCAGGAGAATTCCAAGCGCAAACTGGAGGAACAGCACCTCATTTTCCGTCTTGGAATCTTGCAGCCTAACGGCATGAACATTGAATTCTCCCACTTTAAGTAAACCTCACGCCCCTTCCCCACAAACCCCCCCCACCATGCTTCTTCCCTTTCCTAGCCTATCTTTTTTTCTACCTTTTTTTCCCCTCTCTCTCCTTACCTTTGACCCATCCCCCGGTGGATCTGCTCTCCCCTCCTCCCCCACACCTGCCTATCACTATCTCTTACCTGCATCTACCCATCACTACCTTGTGCCCACCCCGCCTCCCCTCTTTTGTCCACCTATCACTGCTCTGCTTTTCCCTCCTATACATTGGGAGGGAACTCCCCAGAAGCAACTGGTGACTAAATCAACCAGTCACAGATGCAGTGAAGAAGCCTCAACGCTACTGACCCAGCACCGTGGCTCTGAAGGAGATCCAGGGCCAGCAGAAATCTGAGTTGCTCCTCCGCAAACTGTCCTTCCAAGGTCTGGTGTGGGAGATCGTTTAGGACTTCAAGACAGACCGTCGGACCCAGAGCTTGGCCACCATGGACCTGCAGAAGGCCAGCAAGACTTAACTGGCTGGGCATCTATCATTAAGAACCCTCACCACCCGGGACATGTCCTCTTCACGTTCACATTGGGGAGGAGGTACAGGAGTCTGAAGACTCACACCCAACATTTCAGGAACAGCTTCTTCCCCTCCGCCATCAGATTTCTGGACGGTTCATGAACCCATGAACACTCATGGATTGCACTATTTATTTATTTTTGTAACTGATAGTAATTTTTATGTCTTGCTGCCACAAAACAACAAATTTCTCAATGTATGTCAGTGATAACAAACCTGATGCTGATTCTAGGCACTGGTGAGTCACCAGCCCAGAGACATCCAACTGGCCTGCTGCAGCCACAGTTGTAGAATTCTGGTGACTTTAAACAAGGATTTGATCTTAAGGCTGAATGCAACCTGGAGTCATTTACTAGGAATTGTAAGGACATGAAATAGAAGTGAGGGCAGATCGCGCGGTGTGTAAAAAGGCAGATTGGCCATTGTCCCCACCAATCTCATCATGGTGGTGAGTCAGAGGGGAAAAGCTGGTCAGGACCATGCAGAGGTCGAGCAAGTTGACTGGAGGGAAAGGTCCCCAGGAGCAACTGATGAATAAAGTGGCCAGTGACCGACAGAGTGAAAGAACTTCACCTCTACAGGTTCTCCCTGGGTAACCCAATTTGCAAGTTGGAAATGTGACTGCAAACTGAGCTCCCACATGGCAGAAGATGCTGGCAAAACCATCCCACTGCTCTATCCCAATCCCAATAACATCCCAAATGCTCGCTTATATGGACAGGCGGTACATAAGCTGGGGAGGACCTTTACCTACCGCCACTGTGGCTCTGAGGGTGATCTGGCACTCGCAGGAAGCTGAGCTGCTCCACGTACTGTCCTTCCAGGGAACGGTGGGGGACATCGCTCAGAACTTCAGGACAGACCATGGCTCCCAGAGCTTGGCCACCTGCAGGAGGCTCTGTGATGATACCAGCCTGTGCACTGTCCCTACCAAGTGGGACACCGGCCCACAGGCATCCAGCTGACCCAATGCAACTGCAGGGATTGTGCCTGAAATTCTCCGTCTCAGCCCTTCAAAGGCTCTTAAGAGCCACTGTAAAAAGCTGCTGTTCCCTTTATTCCACCCGCACGTTCTATATTTTCTTTGTCTCTGTGTTTATTGATTCTTAACACTTAATTGCAAGTTAGTGTGTATGAGATGCACGTGTGGTACAACACTGGTGATTTTAAACAAGGATTTAGTGTTGAGACTGAACAGAACCTGAAGTCATTTAGCAGTGATGTACTGTGAGATTCGAACCTGCTCCACCATTCATCGTTCGTGACTTGTGTCTACCTCATGCCCCTTGACTTCCTGGAAACAACTGGCAACTAAAGCGACCAGCCGTGGATGGAGTGAAGAAGCCTCACTGCTACCGACCTGGGACTGTGCCTCTGAGTGCTACCAGAACTCTTGAGTTGCTCTTCCACAAACTATCCTTCCAAGGCCTGGTGTGGGAGATTGCTCAGGACAGACCATAACACTGCAGGAGGCCAGAGAGGTTTACCTGCTGGGGCTCCGTGAGGACACGAACCTGCCGCATCCACAGGGAGCATGCCTGAAACCTTCCCTCTCAGTTCACCAAAGGCTCTTTCAAGAGCCACTGTAAAGAGTTGCCATCTGCTTTATCCTACCTGAGTGCTCTATATTTTCTTTGTCTCTTCTGTGTTTATTGATTCTCAATATCTAATTATCAGATATGAGGTGCGCACGTGGTAGGATCCTTGTGACTTTAACAAGGATTTGGTCTGAAGGCTGGATAGAACCTGGAGTCATTTATCAGTATTTGTAAGAACACCTGAAACAGAAGGGAGAGTGAGCCTTTACACCGTTCAAACCTGCCCTACCGCCGATCTCCCAAACACTCATTTATATGGACAGGCTGTACACATGTTGGGTGTTCATAAGCCAGGGAGGACCTGTACCAACCAGAGCTGTGGGTCTGAGGGTGATCCAGAACTAGCAGAAATCTGAGCTGCTCCTCCACAAACTGTCCTTCCAGAGTCTGGTGTGGGAGATCACTCAGGGCTTCAAGACAGACCTTGGCTCCCAGAGCTCGGCCATGAGGTGTGTGCATGATAGAATCCCGGTGACTTTAAGCAAGGATTTGGACCCAGGATTGAATAGAACCTAGAGTCATTTACCGTAACTCATAGAGTCATACAGCATGGAAACAGTCCCTTCGGTCCAACTCGTCCATGCCGACTGTGTTGCCCAGCGAGCTGGTCCCACCTGCCTGCGTTCACCCATAACCCTCTAAACCTCTCCTGCCTGTGTGCTGTCTGCTATCCAGAGCTATCTAGGTGGCTTTTAAATGTTGCTAATGTGCCCGCCTCAACCACTATTTCTGGCAGCTCATTCCAAATACACACCACCCTTTGCGTGAAGAAGCTGCCCGATGTCCCTTTTAAATCCCTCACTTCTGATCTTAAATCTATGCCCTCTTGTTTTTAGCACATCCTCCCTGGGAAAAAGACTATGTGGTTTCATCCTGTCTATGATCTTATACACCTCTATCAGGTCAACCCTCAATCTCCTACGTTCCAGGCAATAAAATCCTAGTCTACACAACCTCTCCTTGTAACTCAGGCCCGAAGTCCAGGTAAATCTTTTCTGCACTCTTTCTAGTTTAATAACATCTTTCCTATAACAGGGTGACCAAAACTGTGCTCAATACTCCAAGTGCGGCCTCACCAATGGCAGGCATGGTAGTGTAGCAGTTAGTGTAATGCTTTACAGCACCAGCAACCAGGGTTCAATTCCGGCCACCGTCTGTAAGGAGTTTGTACGTTCTCCCCATGTCTGTGTGGGTTTCCTCCTGGTGCACCGGTTTCCTCCCACATTCCAAAGCCGTACGGGTTAGGAAGTTGTGGGCGTGCTACATTGGCACGGGAAGCGTGGCGACACTTGCGGGTGGACCCCAGAACACTCTACACAAAAGATGCATTTCACTGTGTGTTTCGATGTACATGTGACTAATAAAGAAATCTTATCTTATATAACTGCAACCTAACTTCCCAACTCCTATACTTAATGCCCTGTAGGAACATAAGAAATAGAAGTGAGAGTAAGTCTTTACACCATTGAAGTCCCCTCCATCATTCTGGTTCATATGTACCTCGGTACCATTTTATCCCACTATCCCTATACCCCGTGATGCCCTTAATATCGACATACTACAGATCTCTGTTTTGATAAAATGTTATAGACACTTGTAAAGGTTTGCCACCCTTTGACAAAATTCAGTTCCAAATGGCCTACCTCCAGTTGGGACTGTGGCCCTTCGCTCTAGTTTCCTTAGCTAAAAGTACATTTGTCCTGCATTTAGTCTGTAAGAACAGCTCTCATGTCTTCACAGTGCCAGGCTAGAATCAAACTCAATAAGGTTGTCTTTCCCTGCTGATTCTCCTAAGTCTGTTCCCTTGACTGTGGTTTCGTTAGACAGCAGGCATGGGCAATGGAATCTCATTCATTCATTCAGTTCTGTCATTAATTGGATGTTAATGCATTTGACTACTTAAGCGTAACAGTAGACTGTGACCTATGTCAAGTTTTAATGGAGCTTGTCCACATTGACTATCCGCAAGAGGTTAAATGGGAGCGATAAAATAAATTAAAAATAAACAGGCAGACACCCATATGGAGCTCTACTCTCCCTAAGTAGAGCTAGGGTCTAGACTTTTTGATTAGTTTTGTGTTGAAAAGTTTAAAATAGTTAACTTTTATAATAAAAGTTATAATAAATTTTAATTTTATAATAAATTTTAATTTAAGACAATATGAAGTAACCAGAATCACAACAATATTAGATAGATCTTCACCATAAAAGCCAAAACCACAAAAATATAACACCAGCACCTATGTCAAGAATTCATAAATGATCTAAAAACAGTAATTGTTTCTAGAAAGCTCAGTCTAGAGACTCGTTCCATGAATGTCTTAAATTTGGTGATCCTGAGAAAGCTCATTATAGAATCAGTTACTGGGACTCATTTCCCTATAGCTCTGATGATAAACCCAAAGAAGTTCACTGTTTCAATGTTACATTTGTCCTTAATGGCTTCATCAAGATGGTGGTACTTAGCCAAGTCTTCAATATTGGCCACACTCAAAGACTCCAAATTATCTTTGAATCTAATCAAAATATCCACAACTGCAACCCTATTTTCTTGGATGAAAATGATGTCTGGTATCCGTAACCTGCTGCAGCATCTAACGACTTTGATTTCTTAAAATAGATGCCTTCTTGTGTAAAATCTTTAAGATTTTGTGATGCTTAATCCTGGTCATTTTCGTAAAATAGTATCAGCCAGACACGTACCCCAAAGACTTGTTCATTAGTAGGGAGATGTGAAAAGCCTTTGACATTATTTCTAATAACCTTGTCCATTCTAAGATTAGAATGGAAATGATTATTAGAATCACACAGCACACACAGATACAGGGAGAACAAGCACAGACAGCAGCAGAGGTCAGGATTCTATGCTGTACCAGCTATGCCACTGTGCTGCAATGAGATCTCCCATTCTTTTAACCTTCTCAGCTTCTTCCTGACATCCACACCATCAGAAACTGGTTTCCATCCAATTCAATTTGTTTAATGTGGTATCAGGAAACAGCTGAGAGTAGCAAAGGCTTCGGTACCAGACAACATCCCGGCTGTAGCACTGATCAACCAACTTCAGTCTAGCTGTTCCAGTATGGTTACAACACTGGCATCTACCCAAGAACGTAAAATTTCCCAGGGATGTCCCATTTACAGAAAAGCAGGACAAAAACTACCCAATCA
The DNA here is from genome assembly GCF_009764475.1 of Pristis pectinata. Classification (NCBI taxonomy): domain Eukaryota; kingdom Metazoa; phylum Chordata; class Chondrichthyes; order Rhinopristiformes; family Pristidae; genus Pristis; species Pristis pectinata. The sequence goes on from NC_067433.1 coordinate 9,346,852, forward strand.
GTCTACTCACAATCAAACAAGCCATATTTACTCACCAATAACCCACTAATTCCCAGTTTGTGTTTTGCCAGGAGATCTTATCACAGTCTTGGTCCAAACATGGACCAACCAGCTGAGGTGACAATGATTGCCCCTGATATCAAGGCAGCATTTGACCCAGCGGGGTATCAAGGTGCTCTGGTAAAACTGAGGTCAATGGGCATCAAATGGAAAATACTCTGGTGGTTGTTGCTTTCAGGGTTCAATCATGAGACTGAGGGGTGACCTTACAGAGATGTATAATATCATGAGGGGCATAGATAAGGTGAATACACGCAGTCTTTTTCCCAGGGAAAGGGAATCAAAAACTAGAGGGCATAGGTTTAAGGTGAGAAGGGGGAGATTTAAAAAGGACCTGAGGGGCAACTTCTTCACACAGAGGGTGCAGCCAGAGGAAGTGGTTGAGGCAGGTACATTAGCAACGTTTAAAAGACACTTGGACAGGTACATGGATAGGAAAGGTTTAGAGGGATATGGGCCAAATGCAGGCAAATGGGACTTGCTTAGATGGGCATTTTGGTTGGCATGGATCAGTTGGGCTGAAGGGCCTGTTTCCACACTATATTACTCTATGACTTTGACTATTTCATCTGCAGTGCGTGGTGGCGTTGACAGTCCAGCTGTATATAAAGGATCTAGCAGGGATGGTCCTCTTCATTAACAGCCAAGCAAGGACTTGGTGCCTTTTAAAAACTCTAGTGACGAGGCATTCTGCCAAATGAATCTCACAGTCTGCTCGGGGAACCACAGGATCCATCATCTCCTCTCTCAGGGCATTCCGTGCAGACCACAGACTGGTGGACTTGAGGTCAAAGGTATTTTTCCACAGAAACTTTTCTAGGAGGGACAAGAGATACGGCAAACTCCAACTGAGTGGAATGTACTGCAGTAATGAGGCCAGACCCATCCATCACGAAACTGGGGATGGTTATTACCTCAGCACTTTGTGGCACTTTGTGCCTGTTCTTAGGCTCGAGGCACAGCTTGATGCAGTCACACATAAAGGTGGGCAGCAGGATGACAGCTACCTTGGGAATGTTTTCTCCCCTTTCTCTGCAGACCTGTACATCGTGTCCCGATGGATGTGATCCATTTTGGATCTCCAGATGAAATGGAAGATGGCTTGGGTGACGGACACAGTGCTTGAGTGGGACAAGGGCCACTTCTGTGCCACTTAGAGCAATCGAGAGCATCTTACACCTGATGACCAGATTCTTGCCGCCATCGAGAAGGGTCTATGATTCCACATTCCCAACTTCTGCTTTACCTTGGCTATTCATCTTGCTGCACACCTTGGCTCCTCCAAACCAGATTCCCAGCATCCGCAGGAACCAGACTTGATGTTGAAAGGAAGAGAGGATTGGTTTGGCCAGTTGCCAAAGAACATGGCCTTGCTTTTGCTGCATTCACTCTCGGCCCTAGGGCTGGTTCAGACTAATCGCAGATGCTGATCAATCTGCGGACCAACAGTGGATTCGAGTAGAAGACAGCAACATTAGCCCTGTACAGAGATGCTTTAACCCTGCCTCACCTCTCTTTCCAGATGAATTCAATAAAAGGTTCAATACAAATAAGACAGAAAAGGCAGTCTTGCCTGACTCCAGATTTGATGGGGAAGCTTTCTGTTCCCCATCAGTTAATTTGGACCGTGTTACTGATGTCTGTGCAGAGCGGTTATATTCAATTTCAGATTCCCTCCTCAAAGTCTATATTGGAGAGCACGTCCATCATGTCAGTGTGTGATATTCTGTCAAAGTCCTTCTCCTGGTCCAAGCTGAGCAGGCAACAGTCTGCCACCCTGTCCCACACGTAGGGGATGGTATTCCAGAGCAGCAGAAGGCTGCCAGAGATCTCAGTGATCTTCCTGCTGGGTTCATCCCAAGTCTGTTCCAGGTGGATCGCCTGCCCCAGAGCAAACTAGAATCGATTGGCAAAGGCCTTGGACAGAATCTTGTAATCCATGATCAATGATGAGATGGGTCACCAATTTCTGACCTCCTTCTGCTTGTAGATAAGGGCCATGTTCCTCATGATTCTGTCAGCATGGTGGTGTATGTGTGCTTCCAGCCGTTCTGACCTCATCCAGTTCAAACTCAATGTGTAAGCTCACTCTTTTGGGTGTTTTATTCATCCCAAAGAACAGATAGAGCTTGTCAACTCCTCCAGGGTCAATGTCTGGTCCGGGCTTAAGGGTGCAGATCACAGAGCTCCATCTGGAAGAAGTGTGAGTAATCTCATCCTGCCCCACGGACTCTGGATCAGAAGATGATCTCGGAGGACTCTGAGGGCAGGCCAGCATTGCTCTATCTGTTACAATGAACTTTGTTTGAACAGCAGAATGCTATCTGCACTTATATAGTTCCTAATCTTAAATTGACTGATACAATGATAACCTTTGATGGAATTTAGCCAGAACTGGACTTTAAGAGAATTGACAAAACTGTACAGCTGATGTATAATTTTATTTTCGGATGCTGAGGCTGCATTTTAAACATTTTCTTTAGCTCTGGGATTGTTTTATGAGGAGAGAACCAGGTCCAGTGCTGGTGAAATAACGACAGGATCCAGAGTGTTTCTGCAGGTTCACCTCCCCACCACTGCGGGGCAGTGCGCAGCGCCCGGCGGGAGGCAGGGTGAGAGGTGAGGGGGCGCGTGACGTCAGTGAACGCGAAGATGGCGGCGGAGAGCCTGGGGTTCCACGAGATGGGGCTGGACGAGAGGCTGATCCAGGTACCGGGGGGGGGGGGGAGGGGGAGAGGAGAGGAGAGGGGAGGGGGGAGAGGAGAGGGGGGAGGGGGGGGAGAGGAGAGGAGAGGGGAGGGGGGAGAGGAGAGGGGGGAGGGGGGGAGAGGAGAGGGGGGAGGGGGGGGGAGAGGAGAGGGGGGAGGGGGGGAGAGGAGAGGGGGGGGGAGGGGGGAGAGGGGGGGGAGGGGGAGAGGGGGGGGAGGGGGGAGAGAGAGAGGGGGGGAGGGGGAGAGGGGGGGAAGGGGGGGGAGGGGGAGGGGGGGGAGGGGGGGGAGGGGGAGGGGGGGGGGGAGGGGGAGGGGAGGGGGGGGGGAGGGGGGGGGGAGAGGGGAGAGGAGGGGGGAGCGAGGGGGAGCGAGGGGAGGGAGGGGGAGAGAGTGTGAGGGGGGAGGGAGAGGGGGGAGCGAGGGGAGGGAGGGGGAGAGAGTGTGAGGGGGGAGGGAGAGGGGGGAGAGAGGGGAGGGGGGGGGAGGAGGGGAGGGGGAGAGAGAGGGGGGAGAGAGGGAGGGCGGGAGGGAGCGGAGGGAGGGTGGAGGGAGAGGAGGGACTGGGGGAGAGAGGGGAGGGGGAGGGAGAGAGGGGAGGGGGAGGGAGAGGGGGGAGAGAGGGGAGGGGGAGTGGAGAGGGAGGGGGAGAGTGTGAGGGAGGAGGGGGAGAGTGTGAGGGAGGAGGGGGAGAGTGTGAGGGGGAGGGAGAGAGGGGAGGGGGAGTGGGGAGGGAGGGGGAGTGGGGGGGAGAGGGGAGTGGGGAGAGAGGAGAGGAGAGGAGGGGGGAGGGAGGGGGAGCGAGTGTGAGGGGGGAGGGAGAGGGGGGAGGGAGAGAGGGCAGGGGGAGTGGAGAGGGCAGGGGGAGTGGGGAGGGAGGGGGAGTGGGGAGGGAGGGGGGAGTGGGGAGGGAGGGGGGAGAGGGGGAGTGGGGAGGGAGGGGGGAGGTGGGGAGTGGGGAGGGAGGTGGGGAGTGAGGGGGGAGAGGGGGAGGGAGTGGGGAGTGGGAAGGGAGGGGGGAGAGAGGGAGGGGGGAGGGGGGAGAGAGGGAGGGGGGAGTGGGAAAGTGGGGAGGGAGGGAGGAAGGAAGAAGGAAAGAGGAGGAGGGAGGGAAGGAGGGAGTGGGTTGGGTGGGGGAGGGAGGGAAGGTTGTGGGCGGGAGGGAGAAGGAGAAGGAGGAGAGGAGGGAGGGAATGAAGCAGAGGAAGGGACGAGAGGAGAAAAGAGTTTTCAGAGGAGTGAGAGAGCAGGCCACGGTGAGGATTGGCCTTGTGGGGTTGCAGTTCTTTTTTTCCCTTGACTTTTGTTTTTTTCTCAGAAACATTCCTGTCACAGCTCTTGCTGGGGAAATAAACAATTCTTCTGTGGGGCCGTGAGGTTAGGAATAATGCCGGGTCTGGGGTTAGGTTTGTGGGGGAGGAAAGGAAGTAAGCCCTGGACTTCAGAAAGAAGTGGGAGGGGCGCTTGGAGAAGGAGGTAGAGTGAGCAGGAGTCCGGGGAGGGTGAAGGTTGTTGAAGCGGTGCTGGGGCATTTGGTGAGGAGAGAACAGTGCCAAACGGTAGGAATTGGTTGAAGAGGGTGAGGGTGATGGTGATGTTGGGGAAGGAATGGGTGAAGCTGTGGGTGTGATATCCAGAGACGGGGTTGTTGGAAGGGGGCGGTAGGATGCCTGATGGTGAGTTCGGAAGGTGGATCCAGAGAGATGGTGCTGGGGGTGAAGGGGAGTTGAGGAGAGGCAAAGAAACGAGGGGGAGAGCTGAGAACGTTGTATTTATTTGTATTTATGACCAGATTTTGTGAAACTTTGTGTTTTTCCCACCCTCAAAACAAAAATAATTAGGCCATTGCCAAACTGAACTGGGCCCAGCCTACTCTAATCCAGGAAAAAGCCATTCCTCTGGCACTGGAGGGAAAAGATCTATTGGCCAGGGCACGGACTGGGTCGGGAAAAACTGCAGCATATGCTATTCCCATCATTGAGCATCTTCTCAACACAAAAAAGGTAACCTCCTGCACCTGTCCTATTTCCTTTTAAATAATCTCCATCTTTCAAGTTTAAGGGTCTGAATTTCTTAGTGTATGCAGCCCACTGTGATGAATTTAATGTGTGTTTCCTAGACTTGATCCTTTGAAGCATTGGGTCAAAATGCAAACATGTACGCAGACAATGAGTTGGACTTTGGATGCAAGGGGATTGCAGCCGCATGCGGCTGTTTGATGATTTCCACTCTCCTGTCCTGGAGATCACTGGGTCTTCCCTCAGCAGCCGTGCAGCTCATCTGCATCCTCCTCCATGTCATGTTTGCACAAAGAACTGTGAAGTTTGCACATGTATGAATTCCTCACTGCAGGCCGGTGAGGCAACGCTGAATCTATGTGCTGCCGTAGGGAAGTCTGTTAATAACTCAGGGTGGATGCACAGGAACCAAGTTTGTAGTTGACTGGAGTATCAGAGGTGCCTGTGGTGGAGCTGGAATTTCTTACACCCCTGTGTCTCTCCTCAGTCCACTTGTGAACAGGCAGTGCGAGCCGTGGTGTTGGTTCCCACAAAGGAGCTGGGTCAGCAAGTACAGCAGATGATCCGACAACTCACATCATATTGTACGTGGGATGTTCGAGTAGCTGATGTCTCGGGACAGGTGGATGTATCAGCACAGAGGTAGAAGAAAATAAGTCTGACTGTCAGGACTTTCTGTTTGTACCTTGTTGTATGCACCTTCTCAATACTGATTCTCTCTTTCAGGCCCATATTAATGGAGAAGCCCGATATTGTAATAGGGACACCTTCCCGTGTTCTGCTGCACTTGGAACAGCATACGCTGAGTCTTTGTACCTCCCTGGAAATGCTTGTGATTGATGAGGCAGATTTAGTCTTCTCATTTGGGTTTGAAAATGACTTGAAGAACCTTTTGGGGTAAGAACATAATTTTGGGATTCTTCTTGACTGGATTTCCATGTGTCTTCAGTATTGTGTTGGAGTCATTTGCACGAAAATAGATTTGTCTTTCAGTTTGCCCTTTTACCTTCTGTGAACTATTGGTATTGGTTTATTGTTGTCACATGTTTCGAAATACAGTGAAAAGCTTACATTTGCGTGCCGTGCCGTGTCATCCCATGAGACACAGGAGCAGAAGTCGGCCGTTCGGCCCATCGAGTCTGCTCCACCATTCTATCATGAGCTGATCCATTCTCCCATTTAGCCCCACTCTCCCGCCTTCTCACCATAACCTTTGATGCCCCGGCTACTCAGATACCTATCAATCTCTGCCTTAAGTACACCCAATGACTTTGCCTCCACAGCTGCCCGTGGCAACAAATTCCACAGATTCACCACTCTCTGGCTAAAGAAACTTCTCTGCATCTCTGTTCTGAATGGGCACCCTTCAATTCTGAAGTCGTGCCCTCTTGTACTGGACTCCCCTACCATGGAAACAACTTCGCCACATCTACTCTGTGCAGGCCTTTTAACATTCGAAATGTTTCTATGAGGTTCCCCCCTCATTCTTCTGAACTCCAAGGAGTACAGCCCAAGAGCTGTCAAACGTTCCTCATATGTTAACCCTCTCATTCCTGGAATCATTCTACTGAATCTCCTCTGAACCCTTTCCAACGTCAGTACATCGTGACAGTGTCAATGTACGTTAGTACATTGAGGTAGTAAGAAGGAAAGCAGAATGTAAAATATAGTGTTGCAGCTACAGAGAAATTGCAGTGCATGTAGGCAAATAAAATGCAAGGGCCAGGTAGACTGGGAGATCAAGAGTTCATATTTAGTGTACAAGAGGTCCATTAAAGAGTCTAATAACGGCCGGATAGAAGCTGTTCTTGAGTCTGGTGGTGTAGAGATTCTCCCACAGATGGTCTCCTGGTGGATTATTCAAGTGAAGTCAAGTCAAGTTACTTTATTGTCATTCACCCATATGCTTTAAAAACACCTGGAGGAATGAAATGTCGTTTCCCCCAGACTCTCACAACAGAGGACATACATGAAACAGAAGACGTACAATAAACACAGACAAAAAAATTGTGCAAGTACAAATAATGCAAAAAACGGTATGTACAGAATGCAAATTTAGTGCCGAGTTAGTGCAAAACCGAGTTGGACGAAGAAAATACAGAACTCAGTGTGTTGCACTAAGTGTATAAAATGTTCAGCAGCAGCCAAAGTTCTTTATGCCGTTGTGCAAACCATGGCTTTTGACATGGCATTTGTCTGAAACTGTCTCCAGGGTATTCAGAAGCCTGACAGTCTGGGGAAAAAACTGTTGTACAGTCTAGTAGTTCTGGCCCGGATGCTCCGGTACCACTTGCCAGATGGCAGTGGGACAAATAGGTCGTGGGAGGGAAATTATGACAGTAGCAAAGTTAAGACTTTCAGCCCATCTAAAATGGGATTAATATAGGATTAGTGTGAGTGAGTGCTTGATGGTCAGCATGGACCTGATGGGCTGAAGGGCTTGTTTCTGTGCTGTGTGACTGGTTCCATACGTGGACTGTCTGGAGAGAACGTACTGAGATATCTCAACAGCTGGTTGTAGGTCTGATACAGATGGAACAATTTGAGGTACTGATTTGAGAGCAATACACAAGAAGTAATAAATGACATTGTGGCTCTTGAAAGGAGGCAGCTATGTATTTATATGATGCCCTTAATGTGCTTTGCAGGATGTCTCAAAGTATTTTACAACTGTCGTGCATTCTGTTCTGAGTGTGGTCACGTGTTGGGAACACAGCGATTGAGTTTGTACACAACAAGCTGTCATAAACAGCAGTATGATAATGACCAAATAATTTGCATTTTAATAATGAGTATGGAATAAAAAATTGGCCAGGATGCCTGGCTCCCTCTACTGGCACTCTTCAAAGCTGTGTCATGGAATCTTTTATGTCCATCTGACTGACTGAGCGGTGCTTCTGTTTAGCATCTCCCAATGATGGTGCCTTAAACAGTGCTACACTCCTGGGGTATAAGTTTAGATTTTTGTGTTCATTTCTCTGCAGTGGGTCATGAACTCTCAATCTTCTAATTCAGAGACGTGTGCTCTCTACTGAGACCCAGTTAATATTTGTTTTTTCTCCTACAGTGTATTAGCACCAATATACATTATATATTACAAGACCATTTCTTATAGTGTTCTTGCTTTTACAAGCCATCCACCTTGGGGTCTGCACAAGAATGGTGATGCCACTTCCCGTAGACAATCTGAAACTTTCTCTCTGGAGAATTCTTAGTATGTGTGTACATTGGCATCAAAATCAGAGCTGTGGTCTGCTACCTGAATGCTGGATACTGGACCTTTGATTTGTGTTAAGCAAATCACTAATGTCACAGAAGATCTAACAGTTGGATCCCTCAGGCAATGTTGTAGAGTGTGGAATGTATACTTATCAGGTTTATCCTAACTTCTTGCAGACATCTTCCGAAGATTTATCAGGCATTCTTGATGTCGGCCACATTTAATGAAGATGTTCAGGCACTGAAAGAGCTGGTACTTCATAATCCGGTAAGAATTCTTCTATAAACTAAAGCATCTTGTTGGCCTTCTTTTAGTGGTGAACCAGAATTTTAAAAATGTGAGGTTCACTCCCAAACTAAGAATCGAGCACACATTCTAAGAGTACACTTGTCCACTTCTTCAGGTGAACAATAAAGATTCCATTGGTCTTTTACAAAGGGGAAGGGTGATTGGTTCACCTGGCCTTAAGCCAATTTGATGCTAAACTAGTTAGTAGGACTTCCACCTCTGCCTGATTGTGGGGCTTTATGAGTATGGGTTAGCTAGAATGTCTGTGAGATACTGAGATGTCCTGAGGATTTGAAAGATGCTTAAAGATATAAGTGATTCTTCTTGTGGATGGACTATGTATGTAGCAATCTTGATACTGATCTATTTGTGAATAGACAAGCAAATACTATTTTCTCCATTGGCTTTTAACTCGTTGGCGACTGTGAATGTACTATGAGAAACACTATTGGTTAAAGTCCTCATTTGTCATTTTGTGTAGGTCATTGGCAAAAAGGTGGACTGGCTGTGACATGGTGCTGTACTGTCATCTCATATCCTTTAGGTGATTCTGAAGCTACAGGAGTCTCGACTTCCAGATAGCTCCCAGCTGACTCAGTACCGTATAAATTGTGAGGAGGAGGAGAAGTTCCTGCTGATCTACACGTTACTCAAGCTTTCCCTTATCCGTGGCAAGACCATTATTTTTGTGAATTCCATTGACAGATGTTACCGGCTGAAGTTATTCCTGGAGCAGTTCAGCATCTTTTCCTGTGTTCTAAACTCAGAGCTACCAATCCACTCCAGGTACAGTTTCTCTTGGGTGCATCCATTGCTGTGTTCTTTTTTCAACACATATCTCTCTTTCTCCTTCCGCCTACCCGCCCTCATTCCTACCTGGGCACCCAGATTAAGTTTCAACATGGGGGGTAAAGTCACTTGTGTACACAGAGCATAAAAATGCCTATATGAAGAGTAAAATGAAATCAGCTTTGAATGCCCCAGTACTTGCACTGTTCCATCATATTAGATTCTGAGTTGCATAACTGGGAGATGCAGGGTGCCATGGTTTGATGTGGGGAAGATAAGAACATAAGAAATAAAACTAGCAGCCATTCAGCTCCTTAAGGCTACTCTGACATTCAGTAAGATCATGGCTGATTATTTACCTCAACATGTTTTCTTGCCCAATCCCCATATTCCTCGATTACTCCAATATCCAGAAATCTCTCAGTCTCAGTCTTGAATGCAGTGACTGAACCTCTGACCCTTCACCACCAGAAGGTGGGGCATCCGACCCCATTGTCCTCCCTCCACCAGAGGGCGCGGCACTTGGCCTTGCATTCTTCACGCCCCTGCCCCCCCCCCCCCCCCCCCCAATAAGACATGAAAAGTAAAGAAACTGCAGACGTTGAAAATCTGAAATGAAAGTGCTGGCGATGACTGATCATCAACCAGAAACATTTCTTTCTTTCTCCACAGATGCTGCATGACCTGCTCAGAATCTCCAGCATTTTTGATTTTTATCCCATAATCAGAGGGCCCAGGACTCTTCCCCCCTGTGCCAGCAACAGCTCTGGTTAGAGCAGCAGCAGACAGTTTGTTGAGAACCATGAGGCTTATAGCCATATGGTTTTTTGAGTCTGTCTGGGCATTCTGCACAACCATGTCTGACGTACATCACCGTCATTTTCCCACCCTTCCCCCATATCATTTGATTCCTCTACTATCAAGAAATCTATTGATCGCTTTTTAAAACAATCAATGACTGAGCCTCCACAGCCCTGCAGAGAATTCCAAAGATTCCCCATATTCTGAGGGAAGAAATTTCTCCTCATTTCAGTCCTCAGTGATTGAACCCTTATTTTAAGACAGTTACTCCTGGTTTTAGATTCCATTAGAATCCTTAACCTTTTGCTGTTCCCAGCCCGAACCAGGATTGAGAGAGATTGCAGTAAGTTCTTTGGTTTACGAGAGGTCGAGAATGGGTGACAGGCTGTGGTCTGAGCTGGAAGGGTGACGGGAGGCAATAGGTGCATGGCCGAGGTGCCTCACTTATCATTTTACTTTATCAGATGTCACATCATCGGTCAGTTCAATCGGGGGTTTTACGATTACGTCATTGCAACAGATGAACATGACCTGACAGACGCTGCCAGTACAGATGAGGTGAAGAAGAAGAAGAAAAACCACAGCAAAGGAGCAAAGTAAGCATTATTTAACAATAGAGTCATAAAGTTACATAGTGCAGACACAAGCCTTTTGGCCCATCGAGTCCATGCTGACCATCAACCACCCATTTACACTTAATCCTAAACTAAACCCATTTTACGTAATGGTTAGAGATCTGATACATTTCTGTGAAGGATTGCATCTGATGGAAGTGGCGCACAGGCTAGGTGAGCAGAAACATAGTGAGTAAGAAGTACGAGGTAACACATTTGATGAGATGGTGAAGGCCAAGGAAATATATTGTAAATAGTGGGAAGTACAGGAGAGACCTTGGGACACATGCTCTCAGACTGGTGAGGAGAGTGTGCCACTTCGATAATTAGGTTATGAAGCATCCCAGACGCTTGGCTTTATTAGCTGACGTTACTAATAATTAGGAGGTCATGCTAAACATATATAAAACGCTAATTAGGCCACAGCATGAGTGCTGTGTACAAGTCTGCTCACCACATTAGAGGAAGGACGTGAAGCGCTGGGGAAACATCCTTTGCAAGTTGAATCCAATCCCATTACTTGCTTTGAGCTGTATACCAAGCATCCTTATAACATTCTGTTTGACGTAATTGTTCCAATTTTCTGGATGTCTGACTTCAAGGCAGAGTCTTCTGATCTTCTGGGGTGGCTCTGTGTGCGACCCGGGTTCAATTCCCGCCGCCGTCTGTAAGGAGTTTGTATGTTCTCCCCGTGTCTGTGTGGGTTTCCTCCGGGTGCCCTGGCTTCCTCCCACATTCCAAAGGCTTACGGGTTAGGAAGTTGTGGGCATGCTATGTTGGCGCCAGAAGCGTGGCGACACTTGCAGGCTGCTCCCAGCACATTTTCAGTAACGCAAAAAGACACATTCCATTGTGTGTTTCAATGGATATGTGACTTATAAATAAAATATCTTCTATCTTGAGTGTGTGTAGCTTTAAGCACTGCACCTGATAATTGCAACTACCAAGATGAGTGATCTTTTTCTTTATCTCCATATTTTGTTGGAGAAACGTCTTCACCTGGAGGGGTGTGGGGACATGAAAGGGTGGTGAAGGCAGAAACCCTCATCACATTTAAAAAGTCCTGAATGAGCGTTTGATCTGTGCTAACCTGCAGTGCCATGGTTGGGAAGTGGGATCGGTCGAAATAGCTTTTTTTCATTCAGAATGGATGCAGCAGGATGAGTAGCCGCCATTTGTCTCCACGACTTTTATCAATGTCTAGATTACCTGAAATTGTTTTTGTAAGCCCTAGATTTCGTCATTTTTTTGTTATTCCATTCTGAATCTGTGTGTGTTTTACACTGGATTTTTCTCCATCAAGCTTCAAGGTTGTTCTGCACCCGGGGCTGCATGTGGTTGAACATCTTCAGCACATAGCTCTTAGAATTGGACCTGATAATTGCAGTTAGTTCCTGGGCCTTTGATTAATGATGTTCTCCATATTATCTGACTAGCTCTTTTCATACCTAGAACAATACCAAAGTGTTCTGTATAGAACTTAAAGTAAGTGATTGGGATTGGATTGTATGGTCCACAACCATCGTGTATGAAGGTGTGCTTGGTCTGACATGTCTCTTTGGGTAAAACATTCTCTCATGTTCATAATTGCCAGATAATTCTTCCTCCTATTTCAGAGTGAAGGATAATGAGTATGGAGTCTCCCGAGGGATAGACTTTCAGAATGTGTCAAATGTAATTAACTTTGACTTCCCGCTCACAGTGGAATCGTATATACATCGTGTTGGAAGGTAAGTCATGATGCACATTGCATCTCTTCCCATTTTTTGCCCATCTGTTCTCTTCCTGATTGTGGACTGTAGTTATCTTAAAATTACAATGGAAACTTGATCAACTGGGCCAGTGGGCCAAGGAACAGCACACTGAGTTTAATTCAGATAAATGCGAGGTATTGAAGTTTGGTCAGACAAACCAGGGCAGGACATACACAGTAAATAGTAGAGCTCTGGGGAATGTTGTAGAACAGAGAGACCTGGGGGTACAAGTACGTAGTTCTCTGAAAGTGGTGACACAGGTAGGGTGGTGAAGAAGGCATGTGGCATCGGTCAGGGCATTGAGTACAAAAGTTGGGACGTCATTTTGGTAAGGCCACATTTGGAGTACTGTGAAAAGTTCTGGTTGCCTGGCTATAGGAAGGATGTCATTAAGCTGGAAAGGATGCAAAAAAGATTTACGAAAATGTTACAGCGACTGGAGGGTTTGAGTTATAAGGAAAGGCTGGATAGGCTAGGACTTTTTTTTCCCTGGAGCATAGGGCTGAGGGGTGACCTTATAGAGGTTTATAAAATCATGAGGGGCATAGATAAGGTGGATGGTCACAGTCTTTCCCCAGAGTGGAGGAGTTCAAAACTAGAAGGCATAGATTTAAGGTGAGAGGGGAAGGATTTAAAAGAGATCTGAGGGGCAACCTTTTCCCACAGAGGGTGGTGCGTATATGGAATGAGATGCCAGAGGAAGTGGTAGAGGAGGGTATAACTGCAACATTTAAAAAATATTTGGACAGATACGTGGATCGGAAAGGTTTAGAGAGAGATGGGCCAAATGCAGGCAAATGGGGCTAGCTCAGTTAGGAAACTTGGTTGGCATGGACAGGTTGGGCCAAAGGGCCTGTTTTCTGTGCTGTATAATTCTGACTCTGTCTGTGACTGTCTGCCAGTCTTTGTTTGCTTGTGTGAACATGAGGTATTGGCCATGGAAATGGGCCATCCAGATGCTTGAAGTATTTTTTCTAATGCATACTATGGTTGATAATGGATTTAAATTCCACTTTTCCTGCAGGACTGCTCGTGTGGATAACCAGGGTACAGCACTGACCTTTGTGTCGCACACGGAATTGCCACTGTTACAACAAGTGGAAGAAGCACTAACTGGAGGTCAGACAAGTAATGCTTAACCTGCCTGATCCGAATTATTGCCTGAAGTGCTTATGTGCTGTTGGGTTGTGGGATGGCTCGCTTAGTTGGAGCAAAGCAGCATCATGTATATATGTGGCCAGAATTTCCCATGCAGAACTTGATTCCTCATCACCTTGACATATAAGTGGAAGGGATGATCAGAAACCGATCTCCCTTGCAAGGTACACTGACTGCAATCTAACAACTCTACCATCTCCAGTTTAAGAACCCATTTGTATTTCCATTGTGATTCAGTTCATGTATTAAAGGAGAGCATTCCCCTTTTCCACAATTAACACTAGGTGGTAGCTTATCAACAATGCTAGTTAGTTGTTCTCAGCATTAAAAAGCAGTTTTAAAAGTAAATATGAAATAAAAATATAAAGAAAATAGACTGAATAAGCTGTGTTTGTTTCCTGAGTATTTTATCTGTGTTGTGGAATGGATCTACCTGGAAGTTAATTGAAAGGAATGTGACAAGATTTTCCTGCTATTTATCTGTGGATTAAGTTTGTACCTAGATGGCAACAAAAACCCAAGACGACATGATGCAGAGAACTACAGCTCACGTCTTTTAACAGCAGTCTCTGTTGTTGCCCCACACCCTAAACATCTTTGATTCTCTGTTAAGGAAAAAGGCTCAGAAGCAGAATGCATGTGATCTGTAAGCAATGTTCAATAATAGATTCAATGCTGATTATTTTGTATCAACAGAGAACATGGACTGTGCTTTGAAACCCTACCGCTTCCGCATTGAGGAGATTGAGGGTTTCCGCTACAGGTGTAAGGTATGGTGATCACAGAGTGTAACCTGCTGGCTTCTGTTGCACTTTCTTTTCTGGCCTGTCTTTGTGTAAGATTTTCACATTGAATGTAAATATATTTTAAAAATGTGAAGTCAGAGCTGTACCCTTATAAATACTAAAGGGTGGTGGCTATTGTTGAGCTGCTGAGGAACGGATGTGTTAGCAATGATCAGTGCTGAAGATTGGAGATCATCTTCAGAAGTCACTTCAGTGTTGGTGAAACATTATTTCCATTCAGTTTGTTTAGTTCCATTCAACATGGGTCCTGAGGTTTGGTTGAAAGTTGGGGCAGGCATCTGTGGCCAGCACAGTCCTCTCTGAATCAGAAGCCTTAAGTCCCATTCCAGAGACTTGAGCACAAAAATCTACGTTGGCACTTCATAGCTTAGCTGAGGGCATGATGAACTTTAGATGGCTGCGGCATTAATTTGAGGCCTCATTTCCCCTCATGGACATCAGAAATCCTGAGACACTGTTTCTAAGAACAGCAATGCAGTTATTCCTGATGTCGCGCCCAATAGCTATCTCTCTTTTGCAACACCTTTGCAAAAAGGGGCATTTTTACATTGCTAATTGTTGAGGGTAAGCTGTGCTTATTGGCTGCCATGTTTCCTACACTACAAAGACCATTTCACAACTACTTCTTTGACTGAAAATGCTTTGAATGCCCTGAGGTTGCAAAAGACTCTGTATAGGTACAAGTTTTCACATTTAAGAATTTTCATCTCTTTCTAGGATGCCATGCGTTCAGTTACAAAACAGTCGATTAAGGAAGCTCGGCTCAAAGAAATCAGACAGGAACTACTAAACTCTGAAAAACTGAAGGTGAGGCACGGTAGATCCTCCATCCTCTTAGTGTTGGCGAACCAGTAGTCAGTGAGACCTCCATTCTTTGTTACAGTATTAGTGAACCAGTGGTCAGTGGGACCTCGATCGTCTGTTGTATTGTCAGTGAACCAGTAGTCAGTGGGACCTTGATCCTCTGTTACAGTGTTAGTGAACCAGTGGTCAGTGGGATCTGCAACCTCTCTTACAGTGTTAGGGAACCAGCAGTCAGCGGGACCTCCATCCTCTGTTGCATTGTCAGTGAACCGGCATCAGATTTTATAAGATGGTCATGGGCAAAGTACATTAGAAGGGAAAATATTGTTTTCAAAAATTAAACTATGATTAAGCATAATATTATTTTCAGTATCTCTATATTCTTTTATAGACCTACTTTGAGGATAATCCCAGAGACCTCCAGTTGTTGCGACACGATAAACCTCTTCACCCAGCAATTGTGAAGCCACATTTGAAGAATGTACCAGACTACCTGGGTGAGTCACCTGACCAGTGATACAGCTCTTTAGAGGAACCAAACTCTTCAGAAAGAAAGATCAACTTAAAGCTTTTAAGCAGACTAAACATAAATTGTAATTGCAAAGCTTAAAATAAAAACTACATGCTGGAGATTGGGGGGGGGCGGGGGGGGGGAAGAAAACAGAAAATTCTGGAAATACTCCAACAGGTTAGGCAGTATTTGTGGAGGGAGAAGCAGAGTTATTTCAGGTCTGTTTTTATTTTAAACATGAGTTGTCCTTGTTTCCTGAGTATTTTAGCTATACCACACACCCTATGTACCACACCTTATCCCGGTAATCTAGAGAATTGATGTGTTATTCTGCAGTTACATGCAGTGCCTGTACTGGTGCAACAAAGGAGATATGCCTACTCTATTTTATCAGATCCTTTTATAAATAAATAGGGGCTTCAAAGCAAGAAAGGGAAAGTGGAATATGGAAAATTACCTGTTCAGCTGTTTGACTTGGAAGGTGAGACACAAGAGGGTGAAATAACTGGTGGAAGAGTTGGAGGGAAATGAGGAAAGAAAATGGTAGGGGTCTGGAATTTTCTGCTTGAAGGAGTAGCAGAGGCAATGACCCTCAACATATTTTACAGAATACCTGCAGGGCTGTGGACCTGCTGCCAGGGGATCAGATTAGGCTGGATAACAGGTTGGACCAGCATAAACATGATGGACCAAATGACAGCTTGCTGTCAAATTTTCTGTGTTATGAAAGAATCATGGAAATTTAGGACACAGAAGGAGATCATTCAATTCTTTGTGCCCAGGGCAGCTGAAGAAGGTAGCTAATTAGGTTACACCTGCTTCCCAGCTTAATCTTCCTCAAATGATCGTGGAAGCAGAGTCATTTTAAGGCAGAGCTAGATAGATGATAAGGGAGTGAAATGCTACCTTGGGTGGAGGGGAATGTGAAATCGAGGTTACAGTCTAAGTCAGCCATGATATTAAATGGTGGAGGGTATTTGTGGGACTAAGAGGCTACTCTTAACTTGTGTGTTCACATTGGATAAAGATCAGCTCGGACACCAGAACCTCCCTGCTGTTTGAGTACATCAACCTTTTATGTCCACCTGAGGGGGAAATCCGAGCCTTGGTGTAAGGTCTTATCTGAAAGGCAGTCACAATATAGCACTCCTTCATTACTGTTCTGAAGTGCTGGCTTGGACTCCATGGTTAAAACAATGGAAATTTAAGGCTTGATTTTCTATCTTGTTAAGAGTGTAAAGGCAGTCACAATATCCATCCTTATATGGTTGCTTTTTCTGGCTGTTGGTGCCTTATTATGACGAACCTGGAAATGTTAAAATTGATTATCTGTTTTCAGTATTTGAAACAGTTATTGATTAACTTATTTTAATACTGCTAGTTCCACAAACACTCAAAGCAATTGCTGAACCCCTCATCGGTAAGAGGAAGAGATGGAGAAGGAGGGTCTTGAAAGACAACACACAGAAAAAAATCAAGGTGAGAGGATCCAGTGGAACCTTTGAGACATGTAGTTGTATGTTCCTCAGAAGCTTGTTCTGTTTTCACTCAAATCAGCTGCCCTAAATGAACAGTTAATGAATTTACTGGTCTGCAAGGATTGTGCTTACTAGGTGAAGACCTCTCCCGTTCCTCATCACCGCAGCAACAGCTGTTGACAATCCTCCAGGTTCTTTTCCAAATCATGATCCCTTTCATATTGAAGTGTGCTGAATTTGAGTGTAGTTCATCTGGTTATGGATATAGTTCAGCGAGGTTTGAATTTATGCCAGAATATTGTCCACAGATCCTATTTATGTGTGGACATTGTTACATATTCTTGGTGTGGGTGGTGAAGAAGAGGTGGAGAGCAGAGTTCATTATCCAAAAAGACCTCAAAGATGGGCAGCCAGTGTTAAAGACAAGGTATTGTCCTGTTGAGGGCCAACGCATAAACAGGAGGGAGCAGTCTGAGTCCTAAGGTTAGCATTCAACACCGTGTTTGTTGAAAAAGAAATGCCTTGGTGTTGATTGTAATGAGACAATGTTGTGAAGGTGGATTATGAAGATTACGTGACTGGAATACTTATAGCCTTAAAGGGTTATGTAGCATATATGGGGGGAGATTTACTTGTATTTATGGATTAGGTGAATGAGGATGATAAGAATATCAGAGACAGGAGCAGTGGAAGATTGTATGGCCCATTGAACCTTATTTGCCATTAAGTAATATCATTGCAGAACTTCTACATTAACTCTTTCTTGTCCCAGTTGTGTTGATTTTAATTTTCAAGTGAAGCATTAATACACTTAGGGTCAACCATTTATGACCAATAATATGGCATAAATGGCTATAATTAGTATTCCTGTTATTTCTTAATAGTAGCTGCCTTTGTAGAATCCTTCCTTTCTCATTGGATGTTCATCATGCCTTCACATCAGCAAGGAACTTAACTGGCCCACCCATATACATACTGGTAGCTATAATAGCAGGTCAGAATCTGGGGATCCTGCACTGTGAATCACCTCCTGACTCTTAAAATCCTTTCTATAAAGCACAAGTCAGGAATAGTATGGAACAACACCCACTCGCCTGGATGAAGGTCATCCAGGAATCTTAACTCGTGGGACAAAGCAGCCCAGTTGATTGGCACCCAAAATATTCACACCCATCACTGGTACCTTCTGGCTGAAGTCGGTGCCATCTTCAAAATATACCATGGCAACTCACCAGAGATTCCTCAAGTAGCATCTCCTGACACGTGGGACAAGGCGGCAGATGCATGGGAACTTTTTCTCCTCCAAATCTGACTTGGAAATTTATCATTCTTCATTGGCTCTATAACTCCTCCGCAATGGCAGCCGTTGAAGAAGGCGGTTCACTATTACCTTCTCAAGGGCAATTGGGAAAGGATAATAAATTTTGGCAACAATGTCCACAATGGCAAATCACTTAAAAGCAAATGCTGATGAATATTACAGACTATTGTTAAGTGTGATCTTATGCTACTGTAACTATAGAGGATGCAAGAAGAGAAGATGGATTACACAGTAGCTGTTCTGGAGGATTTATTAAGCTGGGTGTTTTTCTTTTTAGGCTTACAAGAAACAGAATCCACTGAAGAATTTTACATACACAAAGAAGAGAAAGATGAAAAGTGCCAACTAAAGAGAAGCCTGCAGAAATTGTGAAAGAGAGGATTTGACTATATAAGAATCAGACAGTTTTATCTACATGCCTTACAATCAGCCCAAGGACCTTGTCTACCTGGAGGAGTCTAAAAATGTTGAGCTGCATTTCTGTGTCTTGACATCATCAAGGACAATGTCACTGACTGAAAAGTTTCTCCATTTACACGGGAGAGGACACTTCTAAGATGTATTGAATTCTCATGTTCTTTGGCCTCAATTTGCACCTTTAAGAAATGCTTGCTATTGATGCAGCAGTGCTGTGCATTATTCAGTTAATTCCCTTTAAGTAGCATCTTCAAACTCAATCTTGCTGGTTTAGTTAGTAAGCTACAACCGAAGACTCTGAAACCTGGTACCTACAGGAGATGAGAAAGGCTGACTCCATGAGAAGTACTTTCACTGAATTGCTTCTAGGCCAGGAGGAACAGAGGATTCCATTCAGGCCACGAGCTGCTCACTAAACAGAACCTCCCCATCACAATATTTTTTAATATCCATACTTAACATGCACTGGTACATAGACTGGTACTGGTATCTACAGTCTGTTACTTAAGTTCCTAGTTGATGAAAGTCCCCATCCCTCTCTTGCTCTCTCACACATGTGCAATCAAACCTTCCCAACATCATATCAGGCAAAATTACATTTTTTATGAAATACTTAAAAAGTTCCAATATTCTATATGAAATCGACACATAGAAATTGCTTATTGCAAGTAGTTCACAGTGCTGAAGTCACAATGTCGTATCACCTCAATTGTTCTGACAAAGGCAGGATTTTGATCTACAACCTTTCCATTCCAAGATAAACAGAGCAATTTCACCTGAGAAAAGTGATATTGAAATGGTTCCATTCAGCCCCTCAAGCCTGTTATACAGGAACAGGAGAACTTAAAGGGGCAGAATGACCTTTTCCTACGTAATGATCTTGAGCTGAAGCTCTCCATCTATTCATGTGCAACAGGCTTTGCATCGAATGGTCTCTTTCTAGGAGGCAAATGACACTGGAACCCAACATGGGGCTGCTAAGCAGTGTGCAGCTGGTTCAATAGCACCACCCACTGGTTCTGGCTTTCACTGCAGCTGTCAAGGGGAATGTGGATCTTGGTGGACCTTTACTCACCACATTGTTCTGTTGTTTAAGCTCCATGTGAGAGTTATATTAATCTCATATGCCTGTCCAGTTTCCATTCTTTATTCCCCCAATTCCGAAATCATTCACTTTTTAACCAAGACTGCAGAGGAAGCCTGTATACACAGGGAGCAAGTTACTCAACTCTGACTGACTTCAACTTTGTAAAATTCTAGATAGAAACACCTGCCTTTGATATATGAAAGGTGGCAGTTTCTATCATGCCAAGGACAATAAAGAATTAAATGTGAAGTCTTTTGAGGACGTGATTCTAAAGTCAAAAAGGGCAAGTGAGAGTGAAAGACATTGATACAGACTTTTGAAAAACCTGAATGGGAATTAAAGTGGTAAAGTAATAGCTCAGGTACGGCAGAGTGCATTTTTGGAATTTTGTATTCTATATGCATCAATTTACCCCTTTACCTTCAGACTCTACTGGTTATGACTCGTGTTAAATTTCTGAGTAAGCTATTAAATCTAATGGGGTCTTCAAAGCAAATAACTTGGGAGTTACCAGCAATAGTGCTTGGAGGAACATCACAACCACAGGTTTGTTTATTCTCAGAAGTCAGGAATGAATGACCTGTAATCTGTAAATGGAGTTTCTGCCACATTTCAACGTTCTGATAGCAGAGTGGAGCAACTGAGGAAATTCTTCACCTTTGCACGTTATGTTCTCCCAGGACTGAAACACAAATTTACTTTCCTCACTTCAGTCAAAACCATTCCTCTGTCCATACTTTTTCCCTTGGGGGTTGGTGGGGGGGGGGGGGGGTGGGTGTGGCTGGTGATAGGACAGATTTCCAATAGTGGACATTCTCAGCCTTAAGCTTCAGTGGGATCTGACAGAGGTCTGAAACTCAGACTGGCTGCTATATATAAACATCTTTGTGTCCCAACTCACCAATCAAATGAAAGTTGGATGTGGTCTATAGTTTACAAAGATATGACTGATGTCTCCACATTAAATGTTGTTATTATCTGTCTTGCCACAGGATGTAGTCATTCAGCACGGAAACAGGCCCTTCAGCCCAACTGGTCCGTGCCAACCAAGGTGCCTATCTAAGCTAGTCCCATTTGTCTGCATTTGGCCCATATCCTCTAAACCTTTCTTATCCATGTACTTGTCCAAGTGCCCTGTAAATGTTGTTAATGTACCTGCCTCAACTATATTCCATATACTGACCACCCTCTGGGTGAATAAGTTGCCCCTCAGGTTCCTATTAAACCTCTCCCCTATTACCTTAAAGCTATGCCCTCTAGTTCTTGATTCCCCCAACCCTGGGAAAAAGACTGCGTACTTCCTACAAAAGGCGGAAAGAAAGGTAGGCTTAATAACTGTTCCCACCCATCTTGAGCCATAAATGTGTGAAATGCTTAAAATCTCTAGAAAGATGTGTGAAAACTGCTGACTTTTATATCTTCCCAATGAAAGTGACTGACAGTTGGTGGACTAGCGCATTATTTCCCTTTGTGGACTTTCATGGCAAGTATTGCTGCTGGTTGGAAATTCTGGGGCTGAGGGAATAGTCTAAAAGATTACATCCAGTCCTGTCAGAAGTGACGTTAGAAGGAGTAGTAGAAATACAAAATTCTTCAAACGGCAATGGATAAGTGTTCAATTACTAATTTAAAATCTAAGATTGATAGATTTCTGTTAACCAATGATATTAACAGATATTGGTCAAAGGTATGTAAGGTTAGATCACACTTAAGGCATCAAATGCTGGAACAGACATACGAGGCTGAACAGCTTGTTCTTTCAGAATCTTTGTTGTCTTCTGATGTACAACAGTGGTCAGAGCAACTCCTCCATGTTGTAATTAAAGAAGGTAGAGTCTGACCTCTGTTGGATCTTGTCTGTAAAAAATGTCTCCCAGCATAAATTTCCAGTCAATTAGTACAGGAGGACTTTAAAAGGTGTCATTGTTGTGAGATAACTCTGCATTTCCTCAGTTACTGTGAGCATTCAGGTATTAACAGATACTCTACACCATCAACTTGATCCCTTTGCTTACGCAGCATCTAAAACAACCAAATGTCACTATTTTGCCACAAAAAACAAACTGCTGGATGAACTCAGTGGGTCACACAGCATCTGTGGAGGGAAATAGACAGTCAGTGTTTCAGGTCGAGACCCTTCATTTGGACTATTCTGTTCAACCTTCTTCGAGTTGGATATCAGTAATCAGTTGGCAGCTTGGGGAGCAGGTGGAAATACATTCCAATCAAAAGGCCGTAAAGTATCTGTGGAGAGAGAAAAGTTAGTGTTTCAGTTCAATGAACTTGCAAGAACACAAGAAAATAGGAGCAGGAGTTGGCCAGTAAAAGTCTGCCCTACAATTAAATGCAATTATGGCTGATCTGCCCCAGTTCCCCATGGCCCTCTATTCCTTGATCTTTTAAAATTTATCTACCTCCTTTTTAAATATCCAGTGATCTAGCCTCCACTACTTTCTGGGGTAGAGCATTCCAGAGATTCATTACCCTCTGCGAGAAGGAATTCTTAGGCACTGGTTCTAATCTTTCAGACTATTCCCTCAGCCCCAGAATTTTGCAGTTTTAAATGACTGTCCCCCTATCTTGCATCTCTGTCCCCTCATTTGATTCTCTTCCACTAGTGGAGACATCTCAACATCTAACCTAGTATGTGCCCTCAGGATTTTATATGTTTTGAGAACACCACCTTTCATTCTCTATAAACCCTAAAGAATTCAGATGCAACTTTTTTTAGCTGTTTGAGAAAGGATAAGCACCTCTTCCCAGGAATTAACCTTGTGAGTCTCTTCTGGACTGCCCCGTTTCTTAAATAAGCGGATCAAAACTGTGCATGATGCACTTCACCAACACCCTGTACAATTATAACAATACTTCACTATTTCTAAACTCCAACTCCTTGCAGTAAAGGCAATATGATATTTGCCTTAACAATTTGTTTTAAATGCCTGTTAATTTTTATGATTCATGCAGATCCCTCTGTACTCATTTGCAATCTCTCTCCATTTGGATAAACCTTCCTTTTGATTCTTCTGCCAAAGTGAATGACCTCACACTTCACATTGAACTCCCTTTGCCAAGTTTTTATCCACTCATGCTGCAAAGTATAAATACCCTTATCAGAGTTAGCCTCTTTTCATGCCGCGAGCAAACTTGCATACCTTACACTCTGCCCCCTTTTCCAAGTCATTGATATAATTTGAATAGGCACAGTAGCGATGAAACCTGGGACTGATCAGCCTTGATTTGCCATTTTATTTCCTCCAAATCAATTTAGCTGCCTTCCTAGTTTTTTGCCAGTCTTCTGATCTACCACTATCTTTTGCTACTTTGTATGCTCTAGTTTTTAAATATTTTCCTTGACCTGCTTTGTTGACAATGAATTGTTTATCCTTCTCATTGAGTTTGTCTTTCTAATTAGATGAGACTTTAAATCCAGTCTGAAACTAATCTCTCTCAGATTGGCACAATCATGTGCCATTGCAAAAATATTAAAATTTAATTGTTTGTTTCTGAATTAATAGGTAACCCACAAAAGATTTTGACGAGGTGCAAAGTGCTTTTTGGGTTTTCTGGGAAGGATGTAAAAGGCACAATAGAAATGCAAGTCTTTTCTCTTGCATTATGGGGTCCTGGCTGTGTGACAATTGTGAATTCACCCACATTGCCCACAGCACTGTGGTACAAGAGTTAGTTCTGCTGCCTCACAGCTCAGGGGACCCATGTTTGATCCTGACTTCAGGTGCTGCCTTTGTGGAGTTTGCACGCTCTGCCTATGATTGTGTGGGTTTCCCTTGGGTGGTCCAGTTTCCTCCTACATCCAAATGACATCCTAGTACATTAATGGAAAAGAAGTAAAACTGAAGATGTTGGAAATGTGAAGCAAAGATAGCAATTCTCTAAGAACTCAGCCAGTCAAGCAGCATCTATGGAACGAGAAACCATTTGAACACCCTTCATGAGAGGGCTCTCTTCCCCCGCCTTGATGACCTGCCCATCTCCTCTCCTCCTCCATCCTTTATTCCATGGTCCACTGCCCTCTCCTACCGGATTCCTCCTTCTTCAGCCTTTTGCCTCTTCTACCTATCACCTCAGTTTATTACATTTTCCCCCTCTCACCTGTCACCTTAACTCCCTATCACTTTCCTGCATCTGCTCCTCCCTCTCCCTCCCATAATTTTATTCTGGCTTCTGCCCTCTTCTCTTCCAGTCCTGATGAAGGGTCTTGGCCCGAAACGTCGACTGTTTATTTCCCTCCATGGATGCTGCCTAACCTGCTGAGTTCCTCCAGCACTCTGTGTGTTGCTCCAGATTCCAGCATCTGCAGAATTTCTTGTGTCTCCTTCATGAGAATGGAGTAGATCACACCTTGGTGAAGAAGCGAAAGATTCAAGGGGGACTTGGAGCAACCAACAATCTGCTGGAGGAACTCAGCGGGTCGAGCAGCATCTATGGGGAGGTGAGGAACTGCTGACATGTTGGGTCAAAGTGTTGCACCGGGACTGAGAGTAGAGAGGGAAAATAGGCTTTAGAGGAGGAGAGGTGAGGTGGTCCGGTAGGTGATTGGTGGACTGAGGAGGGGTGAAGTATGGGAGGCAGAAGATTGAAGTTGCCTCTGCCATCTTTAAGCATGTCAGCTGTGCTTCGTTATCCACCTTAAGGATAGTGCATGTGTTGTCTGCTACTGCTGAAGCTTCTAAGCAACTGTGGTGTTAGAAGCACAAGGAACTCAGATCCAAGCAGTGGGGCTGCACACCAGAGATGTTCAAGGAGCCGTGGTCAATGTGCTAAAGAAAGACGGAGACACAAGAGACTGCAGACACTGGAATCTGGAGCAACAAGCAGTCTGTTGGAGGAACTCAGCGGGTCGAGCGGCATCTGTGGGGAGGTAAGGAACTGTTGACATTTCGGGTCAAAGTGTTGCACCGGGACTGAGAGAGGGAAAAGAGACTGTAAAGAGGAGGAGGAGAGGTGAGACAGGGTCCGGTAGGTGATTAGTGGACTGAGGAGGGGTGAAGTATGGGAGGCAGAGGGTTGGAGTTACCTCTGTCTCGCAACTCCCCCCTCTTTATACTGGCCATTAATGACCACCTTCTCTCTGCACTCTGAGTCCGGATGCAGGGCTTTGACCCCGAAACGTCGACGATTCCTTCCCCCACCCCACAGACACTGCCCCACCCGCTGAGTTCCTCCAGCAGGTCGCTTGTTGCTTCAGATTCCCGCATCTGCAGTCTCTTTGGGGACTTGTGAGAGGAAATAAATTGCAGGGGTACAAGAGAAAAGAGAATTAAACCAGGGTCTTGGAACTGACACATTCACCCCGCTTCTCTCTCCACAGATGCTGCCCGACCTGCTGAGTGTTTCCAACGTTTCTTACCCCGTTTTTATTTCAGATTTCCAGCATCTGCAGGATTTGATTTTCATTTAATGGGATTGCTCTGCCGGGACGGGCTGAACGGCCGCCCTCTGCATTTCAGGGGAGTTTAAAACACGCCGTTAACAAGGTTGGAAACGCACCTCACCCGGAGCTGGCGAGACGAGCGCCGGCAGCGGCGCGCCTGCGCACCGAGTGGGGGGGGGTGAGCTGCGCCTGCGCGCCGGTCAGGGCCGGCGGGCGCCGCCGCGTTCAAACTCCGGCACGTGACCTGACCGCCAACCGCCGCTCCGTCCTCCGCCTCCACTCCGATTGGACGCAGCTGCCCCACGTGACCTTCGTGCCCTGTGGTGATTGGGTGGTTCTCCCAGCCGCGGGCTCTCGCCTAATTTTTAAAAAAATACATAAAATTACAGCAATCTGCAGATTGACAGGGTGTCTTACTTTTATTTTACATCGAGTAAGCCGGTGCAGAGACGGCGTGCGGTGAGGAATGGATGACCGACCGACCGACCGGTGGGTGTTTGTAGGTGAGCAACATCAAATGGCTGCCGTGAGGCCAGTGTCAAGGCTCAGCTTAGACCCTGTTCTCAGGGCCGCTCACTGTCAGGCGGCACTGAATTATATATAAGGTGGCGAATACATAAACATTCACTCAGCAGGGGTACATGCATAGGAAAGGTTCAGCTGCTTCCCTTCATGCGATATTTGAACCAACCTGCACAACCATAATCAGTATAGCAGCGCTATGACCACTTTGCGCTTAAATGGACTTTTTATTGTTTCTATTTCTGTATTTTTCTTGTAAAATTGTGTATAGTTTATGTTTTTCTTGTGAATGCTGTGGACTTATTGTTTCTATTCCTGTTCTTTCTTGTAAAATTGTGTATAGTTTATGTTTAATTTATGTTTTTTTTCCTTGTGAGTGCTGCTTATATGAGGCTGTGATGCTGCGGAAAGTAAGTTTTTAGTGCACCTGTGCATACATGTACTTGTGCATACGGCAATAAACTTGACTTTAACTTTAGAGGGATATGGGCCAAACGCGGGCGAGGACAAGAACACAGAAGCAAGGATGTACTGCTGAGGCTTTATAAGGCGTTGGTCAGACTGCATTTGGAATAATGTGAGCACTTTTGGGCCCCGTATCTAAGGAAAGATGTGCTGGCCCTGAAGAGGGTCCAGAGGAGGTTCACAAGAATGATTCCGGGAGTGAAAGGCTTAGCATATGAGGAGCGTTTAACGTCTCTGGGCCTGTACTTGATAGTCCTTGGAAAGATGTGGGGGAGGATCTCATTGAAACCTTTTGAATACTGAAAGGCTTGGATAGAGTCGACGTGGAGAGGATGTTTCCATTAGCTGGAGAGTCTAGGATCTGAAGGCACAGTCTCAGAATAAAGGGATATCTCTTTAAAACTGAGGAGGAGGAATTTCTTCAGCCAGAAGGTGGTAAATCTGTGGAGCAATAAAGGACTGCAAATGCTGGAATCTAGATGAAAAACATGATGATGCTGGAGGAACTCAGCAGGCCAGGTAGCATCCGTGGAGAAAAGCAGGCAGTCAATGTTTCGGGTCAGGACTCTTCTTCAGCCCTCTTGTGGCAACAAATTCCATAGGTTTACCATGGGGAAATGCAGGCAGTTGAGGCCAATTCATTGGGCATGTTTAAGGCAGAGAATGATAGGTTCTTGATTGGTAAAGAGGTTATGGGAGAAAGGGGTTGAAAAAATCAGCCATGTTTTAATCGTGGGGCAGACTTGATAGGTCAAATGGCCTAATTCTGCTCCTATATCTTAGGGTCTCAATGGGACTAGCTTGATGGGCATCTTGGTCAGCATGGATGAGTTGGGTCAAAGGGTCTGTTTCTGTGCTGTATGATTTTTATTTCCCCTATTACTGGCACACTGGCTGCAGTGTATACAGTCTACAAAATGCACTGCAGTTACTTGCTGGGGATACTCCCATTGCACATGAGGCCCTGCCTCAAGAAGGTGGCATTTATCATCAAGGATTCACCTGCCATCTGGGTCATGCCCACTTCTCACTGCTACCAGGAGATACAGAAGCCTGAAGTCCCACACCAGCAGGTTCAGGAACGGCTACTTTCCTACAACCATCAGGTTCTTGAACCGACCTGCACAACCCTAACCCTACTTGAATAACGGACCACTACAGACCACCTCTTCACTACCATGGACTTGTCT
The DNA here is from genome assembly GCF_009764475.1 of Pristis pectinata. Lineage (NCBI taxonomy): Eukaryota > Metazoa > Chordata > Chondrichthyes > Rhinopristiformes > Pristidae > Pristis > Pristis pectinata. The sequence continues at coordinate 9,374,258 of NC_067433.1, forward strand.
CTGATTGTGTTTTTTATTTTGCACTAATGTCTTGTTTGGAGTGTCTTTTTTTCCTTTACAGTCATGTATAATTTATGCCTGTGATGCTGCTGCAAGCAAGTTTTTCTTTGTACCTGTACTTGTGCATATGACAATAAACTTGACTCGACTTGACCTCCCACGCCCACATCCTCTAGCACCAAATAGAAGGGCAGCAGGTGGATGTGGACTTTCACCACCTTTGGTTCCCTGCCAAGGCACATGCTACCCTAACTTGGAAGTATATTGGTGTTCCTTCTTCATTGTTGCCTCTATTAAATCCTGGAACTTCCCTTCCCGACTCTACTGTGGGAGCACCTTCATCAGAAGGACTGAAATGATGCAAGAAGGTCATTTGTGTTGCTAGTGATAGCAAGATCAATAAAATTAGCATTAAAGCTGGGTGCAGCCAACGCAAAGGCTCGGTGGGGAAGGACTACAGTTTAGGGTTCTGCCATGGGTCAGGCGAGAAAGCCCCTGAATATTGTAAATACGGGGCTGGGTAGCCCCCAGGGAGCCACTCGTGTGGCATCGGTGCTGTTTTTTATATGAAGAGGTGACACTAATGAATGATCTGTACAAGAATGTAAAGGCTTGCACTGTTTTATAATTGTATATAGTTTGTCTTTTATTATGAATAAAGTTTATGTAGGAATAAATTTTTTTTTAAAAAATTGGCCCAACTAGTCCATGAGCAACTAAACCTATATCTCCAAATCTTTACTCCCTCTTTAAATGCATCTGAACCATTTGTCCCATTCACTCCTTCACAGTAGTGCATTCCACATTCTCACCAATATTTGGGTAAAAATAGCTTCTGAATTCTGTATTGGATTTCTTGGTGAGCATCTTGCATTGATGACCTCTGGTTGTGCTTTCCCCCACTGGTGGGAATATATGGAGGGATCATTGGTCAGGGTGTCGAATACAAAAATCAGGAGCCACGTTGCAACTGTCTAAAACTTTGGTGTAGTTCTGGTTGCCGCATTACAGGAAGGATGTGGAGGCTTTGGTGCATGTGCAGGAGGGTGGCTTAGAGAGTATTAGCTATAAGAAGAGTTTGGACAAACTTGGATTGTTTTCTCTGGAGCGTCGGAAGCTGAGGGGCAACCTGATACAAGTATATAAGATTATGAGAGCCATAGGTATGGTGGATAATCAGAGTCTTTTTTTCCTGGAGAGGAAATGTCAAATACTAGAGGGCAAAGCTTTAAGGAAAGAGTGGGAAAGTTTAAAGGAGATCTACAAGGCAAGTTTTTTTTTACACAGAAAACTGTAGGTGCTTGGGGTGTACTTCCAGGGGAAGTGGTGGAAACAAATATGATAGAATGTTTAGGAGGTACTTAGACAGGCACAGGAACAGAAAGGGTATGGAGGGATTATAGACCATGTGTAGGTAGGTGTGCAGTTTAAATTGGCCTCGTGGTTGGCACAGACATCATGGACCAAAGGGCCTGTGCTGTTCTATGTTCTCTCAGGAGACTGTGGATGCAGGTGCCAGTCCAGGGACATGAGCCCAGAAGTCCACGCTGACCATCTAGTGCTATTACTGAGGAAAGGCTGCATCGTTAGCAATGCATTTGTCAGTTGTGTTTGTTCTTTTGGTCGAAAATGATCCCATTAAGTTATTTGTAAAGGAGCAGGGGAGTTATGCTGACTATATTTATTGGATCCCTGACATTATTATAACTGATTATCTGGACATTGGCATACTTTAGGAGATTGCTGTGTGCAAATTTATTGTTACATTTTCTCAGTAATACTAGCATGTGTGTTCCAGAAGTAACTCATTGGCTGTAAATGTTTTGGGATGTCCTGAACGGAAGTTGAAAGATGGTTTTATACAAATTTCTTTTATGTTAAAGGTGATGGGGAAGAACTGCATCAAGTTAATAATAATTGGTGTATGTATGTAGTATTAATGGAGGGCCATAGGCCTTCAACAATAATTTTGTTTCTGCACAGATGTTCCCTTAGCTGTTGTGCCTTTCTAGAACTTTCAGTGTTTTCTGTTTTATTTTGGATTTCCAACATCTGCTATGTTTTGTTTTATTGTTTATATGGTGTCTTTAACATGGCAAACCATCTCTGAGGACTTCACAAGAGCATTATCAAACAAAATTTGAAACCAGGTCTCTCTTCCAAGTGGCACACAATTTATGCAGAGCAAGATCTCAAAATATTATCAGATTATGATCCTCTATCCATTTTAATGGTGTTGGTTGAAGGATAAATATTCAGATAAGGCATTTATTTATTCGTCACACGTACATCGAAACACACAGTGAAATGCATCTTTTTGCATTACTGAGAATGTGCTGGGGACAGCCCGCAAGTGTCACCACTCTTCCGGTGCCAACGTAGCATGTCATAGAACCATGGTTTAGCAGCCCTCAACTACTCCATACTTTACTAATGTTGTGTTCAGTTTTGTCTTTCTGACTTTGGAGTGGGTCTCCAAGCTAATATCTTCTAATTCCAAGGTGAGAGATTTGCTAAGGCACTGCTGACGTTACAATGGTAGAATGTTAGTAATTGAATAAGGTTTAGTGTTTTGGATATGTGACTATTGTTAGTGCTGGATGTTCGTTGAAATGTTAGCTAATATTTGCAGTTTGCTGCAAAGAGTACCTGTTTTAACATGCACTGCTATTGCCAATTACTATTGCTGCTGCTATTTTTGGGGAAAGAAGTCTTTTGTTTGCTTGTTTAAAGATTTTGAAGGTAAATATGGCTCATAATAGGGAGTTTCGTTGGTCTGAAAATATAGTAGAGACAAGTCTTCTCCTGACTTGAAATCATTGATTGTAAGGTTTGTAATTTTTAATTATTTTTAAAAAGTTTGATGTTTTTGTGTTACAAAAACAGAATTAGCAGTTTTACTGTGAGAAGTGTGATTCACACATGGATTAGTGCAAATTTGTAACTGTTAATTATCCACTATCATGTAGCACAGAAGGTGATGGATTGCCAACCCCTTGAAGTATACTATTTAATTTCAATCTTCTATTTCCTCAGCCCTGCAAACTTTAATAATAAGGTGTAGTTCTATTCCCTTTTAGAAAGTTAACAATGAATTTGCTTTGAGTACATTTTGAGGCATGTGCATTCCAGATCATAATAAAAGCCTTGACAGCCTCCAGACATGTGCTGATAAGGGGGGAGTAATATTTGAATGTGTGAGTGCCAAGCAATGACCATCTCTAACTAGTGAATGCCTAACTGCCTGTTCTTGACATTTAACAGCCAAGTTCCTCACCAACAACAGCTTGGAAGTCACAGAAACTTAACAGGATCAGCCACATAAGCACTTGCTACGAGTAGGTCAAAGGCTGGGTATCTTGCAGTGGGTGACATCCCAAACCCTTGCCACCATCTACAAAGTACAAATTAGGAATAAGATAAGAGAAATAACAGCAAGAGTGGGCTGTACAACTTTTGCAATGTGATTAAATATTCTGCACTTATTTGGATGAATGTAGCTCCAAAAGCACTTGAAGTTTAGTACCATCACGGTCAAAGCAGTCTGATTGAATGACTCCCCAACTACCAGCTTACAGTAAATCTTCGATAACCTGGCATGCTTGGGACTTTGGTTATGCTGGACACGTAGATTCTCTGGACTATTGGATGTTATTCCTGTTAATGCTACAACACACTTGAAATTTACTTATTTTTAGATGTTACAATAATTATCCAGTGAACGAATGAATTTCAAGGGAGGAGTGAGGCATCACCTGTCAGCCACCTACCAAACCATTAGGATTTCTGAATAGCCTGGTAGCAATAATTAGACTTTTAGTGAAGTTACTCTGCCACCTGTACACCAGGGATGCAATGTATGCATTTTAGCTCTTTAGAAAGCTGCGACCTTTAAGCTTACCTGGTTCTTAGTACCTTAAGGAACTAGGTCAGATAGTCATCTTTTGCAATAATGTTTATACATGGTTTAGCTTTCAGTTGAAAGTTAGTTACCACAGTAGCATGTTGTACATGTGTTTTCTTGAAGTTCCACAGTTTATGCACGTTTACTTGATGCTCCACAGTACAGTCCAGCAAGAAACCAACACCCTATATTGACGTTTGGAAACATTGGGTCTGGTGCCGATTTCATTCTGATTAACTTTGTAACATTGCATAGGAGAGCAGATGTCACCTTTGATAATATTATTGAAGTATTATGGAACCATTTTAATCCAACACTGTGTGCAAGCTTGCAGATGCAGCATTGGTGTTGTTTTCCTCCTCAGGAGGAAAACAGGTCATGTGGATGAAAAGGGCAACTTTGATGGAATACCAACAGGCTACATGGACTCTGAGCACTCTGCATTCTACTTATACAGAGGATTACAGTCCAAGGACATCCCAGAGGCAGAATCTTATCAATTGATTAACTTTTTATTCATTTTTTGAGATTTGGGAATTGCTGGCTCGGCCACCATTTATTGCCTATTCCTAGTTGCCCATGAGAAGTTGGTGGTGAGATGCCTGTCTTGAACTGTTGCAGTCCTTCTGGTGAATGCGCTCGTTGGGCAGAGTTCCAGGATTTAGATCCAGCGATGATGAAGGACTGATGATATATTTCCAAATCAGAATGGTGCGTGGCTTGCAGTTCCCGTTTTTGCTGCTACCCTTGCCCATCTTTGTGGTAGAGGTTGTGGATTTCAGGAGGGGTGTTGGTGGAGATGTTAGAAGGAATTGGAGATTGGGAGGTGCTATTCAGGAGCTTAGGCAATTGAATGGAGTGCACATGTGGAGGGAATAAATGTTTAGGGTTGTTGATAGAGTGTCAATCAAGTGGCCTGCTTTGTCCTGGATGGTGTCAAGCAGCTTGAGGTTTGTGGGAGCTGCACTCATCCTGGCCAATGGAGAATATTTCATCATGCTCCTTATTTGTGCCATGTAAATGCTAGAAAGGCTTTGGGATGTCAAGTGGTGAGTTACTTGCCACAGAACACCCAGCCTTTGCTTTCCATTGTAGCCACACTATTTATCATGTTGGTCTGAGTTTCTAATCAGTGGTGATCCCCAGGATGTTGATGGTGGGTGACTCGGTAAGGATAATGTCATTGAACATCAAGGGTAGGTGCTTGGACTCTGCTTTAGGGATGGTTATTGCCAGGCAATTCTGAGGCATGAATGTTTCTTAACACTTATCAGTCCGTGCCTGAATGTCATCCAGATCTTGCTGCATGTCAGCATGGACAATGTGCAGTTGCAAATTGAATGTGAATATTGTACAATCATCACTGAACATACCCAATTCTGACCATATGATGGAAGGAGGTCTGATGAAACAGCTTAAAGATGGATAAGCCCAGGACATCGCTTTGAGAAACGTTTGCACTAGTGATATCTAGGGCTGGGGTGGTTGCCCTCCAACAACAATAACGGTCTTCCTTTGTGCAAGATTATGATACCGCAATGTAGTGTTTTCCCCTTGATGCTCATTTTACTAAGTTCCTTGATGTCACGTTATAAAAAATGCTGGTTTAATGTCAAGGGCAGTCACCTTTGCCTCGCCTCTGCATGTCACGTGGGGTCTACGTGGTGTAGTAGCTAGTGATTCTGATTAGGCTCGATCTGGGCATTAGTGAGCTGGTTTTTGTGAAGTAAGTACTACTTGATACTGATGTTGATGATGCCTTTTATCACTTTGATGATTGGAGTAGATGCCAGTGTTGTAGATCCCCTGAATTTGATTGACAGAATACTGAATAGCATTTGTGACTATAAACCTCCAAATCTACTTCTGATAATGGATGGTAAAAAGGGAAGACTTGGGATTCTGTCATCATCCTGTTTGGAGAAGTAGCAGAAGGGAGGCTTTGAAAGGGGATAGATCTGAAAATTCGGGAGAAGCTTGATGTTTCACAGCACCTGAAGGGTGAACACATCCCTTTTTAAAGGCAGGTCAGTTGTAATTCAGATAAAATTTTGAAACTGAAAATCCGGGTTCAAAAACTAGAACCATATCAGTTGGACTCAAAGGAAGGAAATGGTTGTCAGAATTGGGTTAAGAATCTGAGCAAGATAGTTTGCAGAGAAGCAGAAGGAGTTCAAAGATGCTAAAGTAGCTTTTGCAAGGGAAGCCACCTTAACTGTTAGCTTGATTGCTGACTGGTGCAAATCACCTAAAAGAAGAAGAAGCAGTGTCAAACCTGAATTAATAAGTTGTTGAAAGTAGGAAGGAATAGTCAGTTTTGATTTAAAGCACTGAAACTGTCATAAGTGAATTAAAGTAAACAGAAATATCGAGATTGAGAATTTGCAAAGTAGCATTTCAGTAAGTGAAAGTCATCTCTTAGAAATCACAGAAACCAAGGTTGATAAATTAAGTCTACGCAAACGAAGAAAACTTTCACTCCATGGCCAAACTACAATGTCATTGAAGCTGGAAGTTTAACAAAGATGGGTTACTGAGCTTCAGGAAATGCTGGAACAATTACCAGCTGAACTAAGAGAAAGATGAGTTTCCAACAATGTTGTTTGTTCAAGGAACAAATTAATGCTTCACAGCAGCAACTTAAAAGAAGCCCACCGATTATGAAATACTTTGAAAGAGAGGGACCAGCACAAGAAGACTCGAGCTGAACTAATAAGTGGAAGGAAACTGATAGAGCACCTAATAGAAAAATCAAACCAGGGATAGGATTATAGAACATTATTTATCTACACTGAAACTAAAGCATGAAGAAAGTTGGTGACAAAGGTGATGAAATTGAGAGAAGGGGAATGAGGGGATTGAAGTGAATGTGGACTATGAATCCTGTCATTAATATCATTCCCATACATGTTTAATCAGTGCTGCTTGGGAGATACCAGATTGAGAAGACAGTCCAAAGAAGAAGCAACTAGGTTAATAGTTTTGTTTTTCATTACAGGGTCAGTGTGAGTCTGCTGATTTAATAATTGAATTAGCAATAGTTAGAAAAATTTAAACCCCTGTATATGATCTTTGTTAATTACTGCAAGTTATACTCTCAAAAGGTTGTGATTAAATTTTTCCACATTGTAATCATCAGCTCTCAAAATAAGTCCTCAATTAAATATATTTATTTAAGTCTTATAATTATCACATAATGCTTCATTTATAGTGAATTATTTTGAAGTTCTAGGAGTGTTGCATAAATTTAGACATAACTTTCTGCATTATTTTTGCACAGGAAGACCCTGCTACCATAGTTTTAAGTTTATGTCCAGTTTCTGAATTCTGTTTTCCTTTTTACTACCTCCATGTGCTTGTGTATGGAATGATCCTTCTGGCACACAAACAAAAGCTTTACACCTTTTCTCGATACATGCAATAATGATAAGCCTATTCCAATTCCAGTTTTGTTTTGCTGCTGATTGAGAAAGGAATGTTGACCAAAAAAATGATAATTTAAATTCTTGGAAAGGTTATTTTACAGCATTTCCTACTTTATTTCATTTTTCCAGTATCTGCAGTTTTTTGACTTTTGAATGGGTAATTTTAAGCTCCAATATTAGGGACGTGGTTTAAAATGTTATTGGAAGAATTTTCACCTTTGTATTATACAGAGACTAAATTTGGAAGCACAATGTTAATGACACCTGCTGTGTTTTTCTGAATTGAAGTAAACAAGATACAGGAATGCCTTTTTATTGAGTTTCCAGTGATGTCAGATCCAGTGAATAATTACCTAATTTACCAGCCATTTTTGAATTTTTGTCACATTGGCTTGTGTTTTTTCTCCTCCCATGTGCAGATAGAGTTTCAGCATTGAACACTGCAGTTAGCAATGAAAGTCAGTGAAGATGTTGATTTTTGGTGAAATTTTGCACATTCGATGTATTGCGTGCTGTGGTGAATATCCTTTCTCATCTGACTTTTTTTATTTTTAAGGAACTCAAAATATGATGCAGTTACCAAGGACCTTGACCTGGCAGGAGAATATTGTCAATTAGAAATGTACAAGAACAATAAAGTAAGTTTTGCTGCGGCTATGATTGGGATGCTTACACTAACATCTACGAGATAATTGTAGAGCAAGAGCCTGAATTGAATGGAAGAATGCTTGTATGATCCTGGTGCTGATTTTTATATAGATTGGTTCAGTTTATATTTTACTGCTTTATTCATTTATATAATTAATACAAAAGATCATTGTTAAATATAACACTTTTCAACTAAAACAAAATTGAAAGGATTCTGCTTGCACTTGTTTTCCAGATATTGCAAGATGGAAAGCTAGGTGTGGGTGAATCTGTGTTGTTGTCACATCGACGTTAACTCGCAAGGATGACAGTGTAGTTATGTAAAATAGTTGTATGTGTATTATATAAGCGCATGTTTCAGCCTGTATGTTATATGAAACCTTTCAAATTTCTCCAGTCATTGACAGCCTTCTACTCTCAGCCATTTCGATGTTAGCTCAAAATGAGCACATTTGACATCATTCTAATTTTTAAAGAATAGTTGAAGTAGGATAGTAATTAAAATGAACAGTATTGAACATGTTGAATTCTTAGTGGTGATCTGAATATTTCAAACTTCCATAAGTGTTTAATTCTTTGTATTTTACTCGTCATGCAGTCACTTACTTTGTATGGAAGGCTGAATCCTTGGTGGAGTTAGGGAAGAGGCAGTCCCATTATAATAAACTTGTGTATAAGGATTTGTTACGTAAGAGCCGAGAGGCTAGAATGAAAATTATTGGATCTTTTAAAGATGGTTTCCACGCTCCACATATCAAAATTATACACCATTTCCTTTGGTTGGAATCTAAGAAGAGGGATTATTATTTCAAAGTCATCATAATGTAGTAAGGATAGCGGCTGGAATTTTTTTTGTGTGGACTGATGTTAGGTTGTCTGTAATTTGCTACAGGGAATAGTTGATGGAGGATTATTAAGATAAAATATTGATAAATATTGAAGCAATGGAAGATTTGGGGAGAGGACAAAGTGGATTTGGTTGCTCCTTGCCTTGGAGCTTATAATGATGGAATAGGAAAATGCTTTTTGTGCTATAAATGTCTTGTGATAAAATTATGTGTGATTCTTTTGATGTCCATTGTATATAGGGGTGGTGTGTAATTTCACGAGCCAGTTAACTTTGTTAAACTTGTTCACCAAATTATTTTATGTATATTATGATATTTAAATAATCCAGTTTAAGAACAGTTAATTAGACAAATAGTGCAGCTCTTGTATAGGCTGGTTGACAGAGTTCAGCAAATCATATACAATTTAAATAGTGCCCTATTCTGCCAGTTTACATTCATTTAGCATGTGGTTTGAGGTGTGTGCTATCCTTTGGTGGGAGTAGAAGGCCCTTTATTCCCCAGGCCAGTTTCGAAGAATAAAATTAGATCTCACTGAGAGGATGGTGAACTTGTGAAAATTCCTACTGCAGAAGGTTATGGAGGGTAACTCACTGAAGGAGATGGTCATGTAGATTTCATCACACGGGGCATTTAGGGGTATGGCGAGAGAGCAGGAAAATTAAATTGGTGCTATTACTTTAGTTTATATTTTCTTTGAGATATTAGGTACACTGGGCGAAACAACAATATATGACAAATGATTACTTGGTTTGTTAAATAATGGTGAAATTGATATTAAATTCACTTTTTCACAAGCAATATTTTAACCTTTTTCCAGGTAATTTCAAAACATCGAAGTAGTGCTCCACCTTTGTTGAATGGAAACTCCATATGCGATGTTAACATGATGAAAAAATATATTACAGTTTTTAATGAATCTGACAGGTAATGATTTTACATGATGTATCTTTTCATAATTAATATTGGTTCTTGATTGTGTTTAGTGATGCAAATAACAGGTAAAGTTTAGTATAAATGAAATCATTACCCATTGAGATGCCTATGCTGTTCCAATTGAGTAACTCTTCAGTTTATTCTTGGCTTCATCAAGTAACTGAAGTCAGCTGGTGCCATAAAATAAGACCTCTTGTCTTGGGTGTGGAGGGCAGGAACCAAATAGGTCGCCCCAGAAACCCTGTGTATGGATTGTGGATGTTAAGATCTGCTTTGAGGTTGAACAAAGAGTCAAAACCTGTTTCTTGATCATTAAAAAGAAAATCAACTGTAGATTAGGCAGTTTATTATTCTGTTCTCCTTCATCCAAAGTCAAGGCCCACGTTGTTTTCAATGAAGCTGCTAATTGTCAGGAAAATTGCTAGGATAGCTAAGGATTAAGGACAACCAACCTGTTGGGTCTACCTGAAGAAGTGAAAAGTTGACAAATTCAGCAGAAATATTGGAACTTTTATTTTAGAATTAAGGCTAGTTATTTAATTATACAAGTATATATTTTTGTGTAATTTGCAATGCAGGTTTGAGGACCAAGATTTGGAAAACTTAACTTTGGGATCTGCCAGAAATGTAGCAGAACAGGTATGTCATTTTTATTTTTAAAAATATATTTTGGATTTTGAAGGTTGAGTCGTTACTGAAATGTTGAGCCTGTGGATAACTGCAACACTGCCATGGTACTGAGAAATACAGGCCATAAGGTTTGTAGTTCCACCTGGTATATGCTGAGCGTGATGCTCCCTGCTTGGTCAGCAAATGGTATGTTATGATTTTTAGAGTATCCCCTATCGAGGGGAAAATAAATTGGCCATTTATCACTATCCACTTGTGTACTCTTAAATACATTGTACATTGGTGCAGTGATGGGGGGTTGGTGGCTTGAATTAGGACAAGTTTGGGCTTACCTACTATTGTCCAACCTGGTGATGGTGACAAGAAATGTTCATCAGGAATTTGCATTAGAACTCCCTAAGAATGAATATCAATTTAAAGGTATTCAAAATATATGATGTTTAGAGGTAAGTGACAGTCTCCTTACAACAGTGGCGTGTAAATAATTTACTGGTATGGCCAGATACCATACAAATTATTTCTGAGGACCACTCATGTAAAATGTTTTGTTTTACATGCATTGACCTTTTTAGTCATGTATATGAGAACAAATGCTAGTGTTTATTAATTGCCTTGTTTCTGTTCAGAATGGGCTGAATGGCCTCCTGTACTGTAATAAGTACGTAAATAATTACTGGAACATTCAGTTTCTCCACATTGAATTGTTTCTTGCACCCTTGTAACTTTTAGTTGCAAACACATGAGAACATGAACTGATTGTTAAACACAATGGTGATGATATTTGTATCCTCCTGAGCTGTTTGGTTGTAGAAGTTGTTTTGGAGTACATTTTTAACTGAATTGTTATTTTTACTTTTAAAGGATTTTGAATTGCAACAATCTCTTCCATCAAAGGAAAGAAGAGCAAGGAGGAATGTACCTGGTAGGGACATAAGAATCCAAGTTAGGAGTAAGCATGCAGCACTTAGATCCTGTCTTTCAATGTCATGGCTTATGATGCATCTGAAGTCCACAATGTCCCCAAATCCTCCTTCATTAATGTATGAGAAATTTAATATTCTCACTCTTAATTAAACATATTCAACAACTGGGCATCCAATGCCCCCTTAGGAATAGAATTCCAAAGATTTACAGCCCTCTGTATAAACAAATTTCTCATCAGTCCCAAGAGGCTGACTCCTTAGACTCTCTCCCTAGTTCTCAGGAATAGTGCCAGTGGAATCAGCACAAAGTGATCATAGAAATGAGCTACTGACAGCACTGTTGTGCTGGGAGGTTGGTGCGAACCCCTGTCTCCCTGGTGCTGCAGAATGCTGTGCCAGCAACTGGTTGAAGGCTTGGCCCTCTGCTGGTGCTCCTGCAGCAATGAAACGATTTAAATGATCTCATCTCTCCCACGGCTTAGTGGGGAATAAGCCATTGGAAGCAACATGCAGAGGCTGCCTGTGAGGGCTGGTATTTTTCAGGGTGAGGCAGCAATTCCTACTCCATGCACTGATAGAATGTCCAAATCCTACATTCTTTCTCATCATCCCCTGTTGGAAATGATGGAAGCTGCTGTATCCCCCTCTTTGTTTGACTGTATACCTCTCCCCAGCCTGGAGGTCTATATATGGTAATGAGTTCAATGGCCATCAACCACTGATGTTTTTATTACCATAAAGAAATATCCACACTGGGAGTGAGAGAGAGAGGGAGACAGCTGCTTCCACCACATTCAATAGCAGTTAATGAGAGAAACCATAGGATCCAGATGATTTATCAACCCTTGGAGCATCTGCTGCTAGTTCCCAGCAAAGGCCCTATCCTTGCCATACTGGCCAGGGTGTCACCTGAAGTCCCCATCTCAGTGCTGAACAACTACAGCAACTGCACAGACCAATATTATCCTTCTGCACATTTCCTTAGAGGTTTCCTTTCTCCATGTCAAGCTCTGTGGTGATGAAATTACTATTTTAATGCTGTGGGAATGGCAGTGGAGGGCAAAAGTTTGCACGATACCACTTGGCTTGAAATATCTTTTTTTAAAGTACAGGTGTTTGGGGAGTGTGGGAATGGATTTAACCATCTCTTGAGTGTTTGTTCTCCAGGACCAAGAGTGTTACAACAAAACAGTGCACTGTAGGGTACCAGTGCATCCTCTTCAGGGTAGAAAGTTCAGAACTGCAGATAGTTCTCCAAATGTCATTTCACCAAAGCTATGTACTATTTCAACAAGACTTCTTGTGTAAAGAAAATCCAGCTTCTTAATATTCTCAACACATTAAAAAAAACTTGCATTTATGCAATGCCTTGACATTATAAAATGCAATGAATTGCTTTGAAATTTAGTTGCAGTCAAGTGGTCAGAAGTGTTGAAATAACTATTCAATTAATTTTTGTTTGCAATTGCTGTTAGTAATGTAAAGAAATTATTTTCCTTCTGATTAACAGGCAAAAGGAAATCAAGAGCTGGGACTTTATGTGAAATAAAATTATCATCAGTTGAAAATCTAGATCAAACAACTGAGCAGCTTTCTTCTAGACAGCCGTTACTTGCAAATAATAGGTACACTCCTATGAAAACTTTAGATGAAAGGAAAACATTGCAACTCAACAATCTAGTGAACTCTCAGCTTGGAGCACAGCAAATGTCCGTCTGTCAAGAAGCACCCTTTGAAACAACAGATATGGATGTGCCAGTTACAGCACCTTTAGGATTGGATTTGCATTCTAAAGACCTAACACCAAATGATCCATTTCCTTGTAAACCTGTTACTTGGGAGAATGAAGGTAATGCGTAAGACTAAGTGCATTTTCAATATGAGCAGGGTTTTGCATGTACCCTGATAATATGATGATGAGCACCAAGAACACAGCTGAAAGATGAAATACCCTCATGAAAGGAACTTCCAACAATTGGGAATGTTGGTGGGATAGAGTGACATTGTAAAACAGTGATGAAAATTCCAGAAAATAAATTGGATGAAACACCATTATCTATATATCTTTCCTTACACCTGGAACTTGTTGATTCAATTCCATGGGCATCAGTAGTCTCTAATACTTTACCCAAGTATCCACTGCTAATATACTAAGCATGGATTTGAACAGGTTTTGTTACAGGAGTTCTTGCTGACTCTGAACTAGTCTTTACCAAACATGCACTTTTTGCAGAAGTTAGACTAGTATTTAGCAGCATGACCTCTGAATGTTTTTATTTCTCTCTCTCCTTCTTCCCTAACTCAGTGGTATGGTGGTCACTTTTTATTATGCGCATCTGCAGTTTGATTGAGGTTGTGACCAAACCTTTGAACAAAGCTCCCCAACTTCTGTTTTGTAAGCTGCTTAATATATTATGTTGCTTTTACCTAGACAGGGTTTTTCAAGTTGTTCACACTATCTGTACTGCTTTATTCTGCATGGCTGACTTTATATTTTCTTCTGTAGTATCCATAGCACAAACAATTGGTAGAGATGGTGAGGCTTGGACTTCCTTTCCAACAACACCTGGTGATCGTGCTATTACCAGCAAGATTGATTCTGAAAATACTGCCAATAGATATCAGGATGACTTGATGAATGTGACCAAGGAGCAATCCAACTCCTGTGTAACAAAAACACCTTCTCCTCTATTGGATATTTCAGTGAATGCTGCAAACCACTGGGAAATGACAGAAGAAATGTTTAGCCTGAATTCAGCAGGTACTGTAATACTGAGCTAAAGTGAGGTAAAAAATTCAGATCTTGTTGGATGTGCTGTTCTGGGATGGTAGTAGGGTCATTTGCACTGCAAGCTTTCCCTGTTCTAAATTTCACCTGGGCTAGGATGTTCAATCAATATTGATAAGAAATAATTGAAAGCATTTTTTTTAACCATATAGGACATTGTACACTGCAGCATCACAGGACTTGTTATCCTGACAGATAAACACTAAGGATAAAGAAATCTTTAATGTCCCTTGCATCCCACCCTGATGCTCCATGCTTAAGATCAGTCTAAGTTTACTAGACATCTGAGGTCTCCAAGTAAAATATTCACCATATTGCCACACATCATCCAATTTGGTTTAATTCTGAGTTTATTTTTTTCACCCTTAATTAGATACCCATATGCAACTGAGTGAATTAACCCCTTCTTGTCAAACTCTTGAAGGTTGACACAAAATGACAATAATGTTCTTAAAATTAAACATGAAATGTAAATAAATGTTAGATTGGGGGAGGGTTACCTGCATACTCAATAACAGGTATTTCAAGACTGTTAGTTAACAGAATGCAAGCCGTTGTTGCAAAGGCAGTTTGTGTTTCTGCAATTAAGCATGAAATTTGATTGCAAAGAATCAAATTGTTATCAACATCAGTGCCTTATGACAGGACTATAGGAGTAATTTTGATAACCTCACAAAGGAAAAACTAGAAAACTGTTTTGATAATGTTGGAGAAATCTCTAATATTGAAGAAGTCACTTATACCTAAAGGTTCTCTACTCTTAATATTTGCAATTATTGTTTGACAGTTGTGTTTAAAAAAATTGAGAAATTATTTTATTTTAATGGTGGTTTTTAACTGGTTTTAATGTCAGCATGAGTGTTTTGTTTCAGAAAGTAGTCATCCATCCAAGAAATCTGAGAGCATTAGAATATTTCTAAGATGAATCTAAGAGAGGAGTTGCAAGATATCAATAAATTACAAAACTGGGAGTCATCTAAAGTTGTCATGTTACACTAGTAACAATGTTATCTTTATTTAAATAATATGGAGTCATCACTTGAATAATTATTTAATTTAAACTTAAAAAAATAATGCGTTTGTTCATCCACTAACACAGAAGTGCAGACAGTGGATTTCCATTTTTCATCAGTAAACCCTCCAATGCAGAGTGTCCTTTGGAAGTAAGCCATACTAGACTATGCCAAAGATAGTTGTCCTTTGTTGTCACTGCAGCAACCCCCCCCACCAATATCCATTATTAAATTTAAGGATTATAGAAATTAGGACAATTACAAACTGGGAAAACTGATGACTGTGTCTGATTATTTGATCTCCACTTCTGTCACACTACTGGGACCACTTTCTGCAATTTGCATTAACAATTAAAATATAGAACTTTTTTATTCTCTGAAGTGCCTTGCGATAGTGTGTCTCCTTAATTCGCAATCACATTACTGATTATTATTGATCAGAAGGAAATATTTCCTCCTGCGATGTCTTTTTCCTTTAAATTTGAAAGTCTATATCTGATGTTTTGATCTCCAAAATAATATATTCAAATGAAACTTTGCTGTTCAAGATGGATGATGTAATTGATATTTTCCTAAACTTGTGTTCCAGGAAAGCTCTCTGCAGGGAGAAAAAGATTCTCACGGAGAGCATCTTCTGTTGGAGCCCGAGGATCCCCAGAAACTAACAGTCTTATTTGCTATATTGCCAATCAGAAGATGCAGGTATATTTGAGTAACTGCCATTGCTAGTGAATGTTTAACTTGCCGTTGATGTTGTCTTGATGACTATGTAGAAAAAAAAGGAGTGACTAACCTGCACCGCACAATCCTTCAATTAAGTTGACTTTTTAAATAAGGGTGGGGAGACAATACCAATTGATTGATTGTATGACTTTTTATTAGGAATCTCAGAGAGTTTCAATGCTGAGGAGGAAGATGGAGGCATTTATGGGCACGTTTCAAGCTGCAGAACAGGATGAGAATAAAACTTCCACGCCAGAGCTTCCACATCTCTCTGGTTTATGGCAAACAGGTAGGTAAAAGATGCAGCTATTCATTAGTAGACGTTATTAATATATGAATAAAGGCATTTGCATTCCAATATTCTGTGGTCATTAACACCTCCTATTAGTGCTGTTGGCTCATTTAGTAAATGTACCATACACTGCATCATTTGAGCCCTCGGGTTAAGAAGTTATGGGGTTAAATCTGCAATTTATGCTGAATTCAAAAGAGTGCTACAGTAGGCATTCACAACCTGTGCTACTTGGAGAAAACACATGATCTGCAACTTCTTGTGCAGGTTTTTCCTGGTCTGATTTAGAAAAAAATAAGTCCGCCACCTTCATTACCACCCCCACCACCATTCCAAGTTCTCCCCAACTGAATCCTTTGACTAAATATCAGATAATATTCACCCAAGTGTTGAAACTTACCTTTTCCCACTTTGTAAGTATAAGATGATATGCAATTTCACACCCCACTCCTGTGTTATGGCCGTTCAGATTACAGACCTTTGCCCTTACAGAATTCACAAATCACTATCCAAAAATCTGAGATGCAGAATAAAATTCGCTCTCATCGAACCTGTGGGGGGAGTAAGTAAATCAATACTAAATTCATTTTTTTCAACTCTTTTTTTGATGCATATATAGGAAGCATGGCTTGGGATTACAAAAGATCATGATACGGCTTGTTTTCTAGGATTGAAAGGCCCCCCCCCCCATAATGGGGTCACCTGTAGTTTTTCATTTTCATTTCACATTTTGCTATTGTGTGTTTTATTCACTTTCTGATCCCACTGCCACTATCAGATGTATGCTGCATTACATCACCAGTGACTCAAAATGCTGAAACCAAATCAAATGACAGAATATCCAATTACAGGCCATCCCTGGGTTACAGACACCCAACTTATGGACATCCCTACGTATGAGTGAGCTTCCATAATGTTAACTAAATTCAAAAGTCCAACATCTGCTCATGTGTTCATTCCTACAGGCAACAGAATTCATTTCTTCTCTCTCTCCACTTAATAATTTTTCTCCCTTATCATTCTTATATGCTTTTGATGTCATTCATTACAATACTGTGGTCTGCTTAAGCAAGAAATTATTGTAGTAATTCATGTATTTTAGGTTCAACTCCTGCAAAGGAGCAAGACTCTACTCTGTCTGCAAGCTGCAGTAAACCAGCACAGAAGAAAAAGGTGACTTTTGGCGAAGAGCTGAGTCCTGAGTTGTTTGATGAAAGGTTACCATCCAACACCCCTTTACGTAGAGGGGAAACGCCAGTTTATCAGAAGATCACTTTCAGCGATGGTCTTCCCTCAGCTCTAAAACAAAGGTCAAAAACCCATATTGCTTTGGAAGAGGAAAAGGTAAACTTGTTGCTTTTGTGATTTTCTTTTTTCCTCATATTCCATATTCATGTTGGGAGTTCAGATTGATCAAGCAAGTGGGATCCTACATTTTAAGTGAAGCTCAAAGGTATTGAGCAACACACTGTTCATTGGCTAGGCCATTGTCAGATTGCTGTGTGCAGTATTTTTAGGTTTTGTAACCCCAAGATCTGCAGCAGCTCCATGCTCCTAGGATGACCACTTTGATGTTCAGCTCTAGCATTGTAACTGAACAGTGTTAAGGTAAAATTCTAACTAGGACTATTGATTCTCATGAATTAAAATTACTGTATTTCTTATTAGTATGTAATTGTGCATGTTAAGGACAAAAAAAACCAAAATCAATAAAATGAATGTATTATATGTTCCTCCATGTAGTGAGCTCTGACCTGCTGCTGGGTTGCATAAGGTTCCTGAGAGATGCACATTTTTGGCTGCTTCACTTCTGTGCCCTGCTCCTCTTTCTTGTTGGGCAGGAAGGCAGAGCCAGGGTGGAGCAGAGGAAGAGTTGGTGGTGGCGATGTACCACAGTGCTTCTAACCACGTCACCCATCTGTCCATCATTGAGCACGCTCCTGTTTCCCCTCTAATGACAACCAGAACTTGTTTGATTTACTTACTGGCCCAAGGAAACCGGATTGCTCACAAAATGGATTTGGTCAGAAGCTGCAAAGAACGTGGTTTGAAAGATGCTGAGAGTCTGTTTTCACATCAACCTGAGCACAAAGTGTGAGACTAAACATTGCCCAGTACAATCAAAATTTGTGGGCTACATTTTTGAGATTGCATTGTGGAGGTGATTATGCCTAGCATCAAGGATTTAAGAAAATGGAATAAGCTTGTTTCTGCGTGCCCCTCTGTCTAATCTGGCATCCATATTCTATTTGTAGTAATCACATAACTAGTAATATGTGTTTTAAAAACAGTAACTATCTCAACTTTAGCACTTTTGTCTAATAAACCTCTAGGACAGTCCATAAGATGAGGAGCTTTTCTGAAGATGTGTCTGAGTCTCTTTAGCCTTGGCCTACATACACCAGCGTGTGAATGTAACTGAAAACCAGTTGCTTGTAGTCTTGGTTACAACATACTTCTTCCCTTTAATGCAAGAGAACATCATTAGATCTCTTGTCTGCTGGGAGAGCTCGTGAGACACTTTGACAAATGCTGCCTATTATTTTCTAAACCTAAAAAAGAATAGTCAAAAAAAAAGTCATGAAGAATGCATCCTGAATTTCAACTGTCTTCTTGAAGGACAAAATTTCCCAGCAGCTAATTTGTTCTAATTGCATGAGTGAAAATAACTGTAAGTATGAAGAGCATTTTTAAATTGCAATATTAGAATTATAAATGCAGATTTTTTTCCATTGGACCATTCAAATTTAAAAGATAAAGCATTTTTCAGTGGTCCTTCCAAAAAATATTGGTATTCTGCTGTTGTTTTAACAAGTTTGATCAACTTAAAATTCATGTTTTAATTGCTCGATAGCCCTAGTTATGTGAAGGGAGGCTACCAGATTAACCAAAGTTGTTACTAACTACATCCAACTTTATTCCAGAGTTCTCACTACCACCATTTTACCTGAAAAGCTATTTCTTAACTTGATCAATTTTTGTGAACAATTTCCTTTTATTTATCAACTTACCCACTGTTGTACCGCTGTAGATTAATTCGAAGTACTTTGTTGGATTTCCTGTTCACTGAATTAAACACTTACAATAAAGCCCCAGCTAGGTAACATTCTGTCAATTTAATGTGTTGAAGTTAGTTTAGTCTTCCTCATAGTTCCAGTCCAATGTCAATCTCATGATCCTTACCTGAACCACTCCCACAACTTTAAATTTCTTTGTATTTAAATAAGCAAACTTAAGTATAGTATTTGAAATAAAAGCAGAACTTGTTGGAAACACTCAGCAGGTCAGGCAGCATCTGTGGAAAGAGAAACAGAGCTACCATTACAGGCCAAAGACCCTTCTTTAAAACTGCTGAGTGTTTGCACCATTTTCTGTATTTTATCCCAATTTCCTGCATTTGCAGTTTTTGATTTTTAGATTCCAATATTTGGAACTGTGGTATGTCCAGAACCTCACAACAGCAGCCCCCACCCCCACCCCGGAGTATTATCTGATTTTTTTTATATAACAATATGCTTCAGTATTCTGTTTGCTTTGCTGACTGTCTGGTTGCTGCTTAGGAGTGATGTCCAATGAAATACATCAGGCACCACAAGATTGCATTGTTTACTTCTGTTATTTCATATTATTCATGAAATATGGTAATAGACCCATTCTTATTTGAACATTTAATATTTCACACTTCTACAGCAGTTAACTCAATCATTCATGCAGTGATCAGGAGCGTATTTTTCTGCTGTAATTTTTTTCTCCATCTATTTTACAGTTTTACCGAATGTTTCTAAGTGATGTAATCAATTAAAACCCTTCTACTTGTTCTTAAAGTTATCTTTGTTCTTGTTAGTCATCCTACATTCTGGAGAAGTGCAATCATTTTATAGCTGGCCCCAAAGCTATTTATGTATAACCATTATCATTATTCACACACAAGACAGAACTCTGTATCAGTGTAACTGGGTCAATTTTAACATGTCTTTTTGAAAAACATCACATATTCCAATTGGTTCATTGCATAATGTGGTAAACTCCTGTGTTGACAAAAACATGTCTAACATTTTGGAACCTTCTAACCAAAAATTCAGAATGCCAAGTAATAGAAGCATTTTGCCTTCATTATAAATAATCCGTATGCAAATAAAAGGGCAATGTAGTGGTATTCTGTGGAAAACGCATAATCTTCCAAGTTCCCACTTTTTGCAAGTTTGTTGTTTCAGCTGTATTTGTGTTTCAGTGGATTCAATTTTCCCCTT